>NC_059106.1:18643694-19243694 GCF_020740685.1 Jaculus jaculus
AGGAACCTGATGACTGGGCAGTTTATGGAGATATAAGAATCTTCCTCCCTTCTGACATTTCTTGCTACCAGTGAGAATGAAATGGCTAGAGCATCTCCAACTTGAAATTCAGTTCAACATGTACACTAAGTTGAGAAAAATCTCCTTTGGCCTCAGTTTCTCAGCCTATAAAATAAGCATGTAGAAACAGAACATTTATCAGGTCTTCTGCCTTGAAAGTAATTGTATTTCTTGTTGTTTTGGAGTCTCCTGGGCATTAATTCCATTTTCTGAAGCACCTCTAAACTGCTGTTAAAATGCATTTTGTAAATGGCTCCTGCAGGTGGGCAGACCCCCAGGATGGAGACCAGCCTCTGCAGACTTGCTTTTTCCTTGGAACTAACTCACAGCACATCATTAGAAGAATTGCACCATGCATACATTTATGATCTATGAATCATGAACCCGGCAGTGCTAACTGAAGACAACCCAGGAAGTTTTTATTAAGCGAGGAATAAAAAGTAATTTGGTGCAAAGCACTTTTTATCTGCTCCAGTATTTCTAAGCCGCAGTCAGCTCCACTGAGCAGATAATGTGCCCTGACTCCTCCTGTAGCTCAGCGGCCTCAGCCCTTTGTCATGGCCACTCAAAGCTGGCCACTGACAGCTCAGCATTGTGCCTCTGGTAGTTCCTGTGCCAGGAGGGAATAATGTCCCAGTAGAGAGTTCTTTCTCTAAATGGTCACAAATGGCCTGCCACAGTATGATAATGTATATGCGTTTTCCCATAATGGTCAGAAAAGGTGGTTTGAGCATTGCAATCAATGCTTTGTTCATATGTGGCATTTTTCTGTGTTAGAACCTTTCTTCCACCATCAAACTTTCAAAGTGAATTCTTTGCATATTCTTACCTTCTCAAAATACATTCATAGTCTTTTTTTCTGATAACTCTAGTCTTCATAATTTATACCAAACTTCTATCATTTTTCTTGAAATTTTTACTTCCAGCTTCCATACCTATAGACAATAAACCATGATAATTCCCTTCTCAACCCCATTGTTTCCCTCCTGAGTCCACCCTCCATCAAACTCCTCCCCCTCTCCATCAGTCTTTCTTTTACTTTGATGTCATCATCTTTTCTTCCTATTATGAAAGTCTTGTGTAGGTAGTGTCAGGCACTATGAAGTCATGGATATTAAGGTCATTTTGTGTCTGGAAGAGTGCACTGTAAGCACTCCTACCCTTCTTTTGGCTCTTACTTTCTTTCTGCCACCTCTTTTGCAATGGCCCCTGAGCCTTGGAGAATGTGAGAGATGTCTCAGTGCTGAACTCTTCACTCTCACTTCTCAGCACTATTAATCTTATATGAGTGTGTGTGTGTGTGTGTGTGTGTGTGTGTGTGTGTGTGTGTGTTTGCATGCATGTGCAGATATGCATGCCCCATGAGTGTGTATGTGGAGATGGACGTAAGATTTCAGTTGTCCTCTTGTATTATTCTTCTGCGTTATTTAACCGAGAGGGCCATGGCAGTTACTTCTCATCACTGGAGCAAATCACTGGACCAGTAGAAACTTATGGAAAGGATGCATTCCACCCTCTCCCAGGCTATATGGTTTAAAGGGAAAGTCTTATGATGGTGGGGAAAGCATGGCAGGAACAGACACACAGGCAACACATTGTCACATTAGCATGGAGGAAGCACAGAGGGGAGAAGGTGAACTGAGTGTGGCAAGTGTGAGCTGTAACACCCCAGGTCCTGCCCCTGGAACACACATAATCTACCAAGGCCCCACCTCCCAAAGGCTCTATTATCTGGGGAATGAATATGCAGCTTAAACGCAAAGACATGAGTCTACAGAGAACATTTTATATTTAAACCACCTCAGAGTTTCTCACTGAAATTGGAAGCTACTGTTTTACCAGGCAGACTGCCTGGCCAGGAATCCCCAGCAATTCTCTTGTCTCTCCTCTAGTGCTGGGGCCATGTCTGCCTTTTAATGTGGGTGTTGGGGGTCCAATTTGGGGTCCCAAGTTTGCACACCAAGTGTGTTCACCCAGTGAACTATTGCCCCAGCCCTATTTTATATGTCTTCACAATGCAATTTGTTCTTTCATTTGTATGTCACTTTTATTTACCCTAAGCTATTGTCAATTTTCTAAGTAAAGAATCATATCTTCTACAATTTTGTACTGGGTAACTTATATACCTTACTCCAATAGAAATGAACATTTATATAAAAAGGTCAGTATGTTTATTTGTATTTTCTATAAAACAGCAATGTAAAATTATAAATTCCTTTCAATAGTAAGCATTTACTTCCCTTTTATAGACCTATAGGATAGGCTGCATTTTGCTTCGAGTGTCTGGTCTATGAGATACTGGATGAGTTCATATCCTCTTTCTATGTCTTCATTCAGGGGCCCAGTCTGAGCAGGGGGAAGTTCTTCCTGTTCTTAAATGGGTTTGTGCACCAGGGAAAGAGAGAGAGAGAGAGAAAGAGAGAGAGAGAGGGAGAGAGGGAGAGAAGGAGAGAGAGGCAGAGAGAGAGAATGAGGAAGAGAGGAGAGGATAAGAGAAGAAAGGAGAAGAGAAGAAGACAAGAGAAGAGGAGAGGATAGGAGGGGAGGGGAGGGGAGAGAAGGAGGGGAGAGGAAGGAGAAGAGAAGAGAAGAGAAGAGAAGAGAAGAGAAGAGAAGAGAAGAGAAGAGAAGAGAAGAAGGGATTAGTTGTATCTGAGTTACTAATGTTCTTTAAGGATGAATCTTCCATAGCTCAGAGCAAGTCAGCTGAGGAAAACAAGGCTGACAAGGTCTTCCACTATATTGGAGGTGTGGCTAAGTTCCCCATCATAGGGAAATTAAAAGCTGAGAACAGAAAAAAATCACTGTAGATGGCTAAAGCATTGCTCTTGGGACAAGGGAGGCCATGGATGACTAACTTCATGGTCTCCGTGCTTCTTGGTGTGTGGAATTTAGAACCTGATGCTTCAAGTATGGCCAAGGACCTGAGACAACGTCATCACTTGGGAGCTGATTGAGGTGGGAATCTCCAGCCTCACCTTCGATTTGCTGAATAACAATCTTCATCTTAATTAAATTTTCAGGTGATTCATGCACATGATGAAATTTGAAATTGTGTAAAATATTCTTTTCATTATTTCTCCCATGGAAGATTACAAAATGCTTTCTGGAAGAATCATGCATTTGTGGGTAAATAAATAAAAGGCATTTTAGAACTTTTCAAAGCTTTTCACATGCTGACACACACTGCAGATCTCTGGGATGAGAAGTTGTATTTTATGTCCCAAGACTGCCATTCCAAATAACCATAAAAAATGTTATTCAGGGCTGGAGAGATGGCTCGGTAATTAAGATGCCTGCCTGCAAAGCCCAAGGACCCAAGTTTGATTCCCCAGTACCCATGCAGAGCCAGATGCACTAAGTGGCTCATGTGTTTGGAGTTTGTTATCAGTGGCAGGAAACCCTGGCATGCCCATACTCACTCTATCTGTCTCTTCCTCTTTTTCAAATAAATAAACAAAATTAAAATAAAAAGTAAAAAGGGTTATTCGAAGGCTAGGGAAATAGTGCTTGTCATACAAGCATGAGGACCTGAGTTCAAACTCAATAACACATGTAAAAATAACCAGCTGTGATGATGCATGCTTGCAATTCCAGCACTGTGGAGGTGGAGACAGGCAGATTCCTAGGCTCACTGCCAAGCAGTCTAGTCTACTGGTAAGCTCCAGGCCAGTGAGACACTCTTGCAACAAAAGGTGGGTGACAGCTCAGGAATAACACCCAACGTTGTCCTCCACATAGGGGTGCAAATGCATGAACACACGTATTCACCCCACCCCCACACACACTTAAAAAATCAAGTTGTCCAAAACCAAGTAAATGTATTCTTTCACATTTTGGAGCTGGTAGCCTGAAGTAAAGGTGTTGGCAGGGTATGTTCCTCTGGGCTCTTGACGTTCTCAGGATTCCTCGTGGCTTCTCACAGTCCTCGGTGTCCCTGCTTATAACTACATTATTCAAGTCTTCTTTCTATTGCTACATGGCCATACCCATTATGTGTACAGCTGGGTGGCCTTTCCTCTTAGAGCCAAGATGTGGGACCCACTCTAATTCTGTTTGACCTCATTGTCACTGACACCTGTAAATACTTTATTTCCGGAAAACAGGGCACCTTCTGTGATGACAAGTAGGCATGAATTTCTGAATTTAACCCAGCACAGAAGTAAAGGATCAGGCACATCATGGAGCAAGCCTCTGTCTTACCCGCCCAGAGAATTCTTTCTTCACAGAACAGCTCATGTCACAGAGCTGGGAAGATGAGATGCAGCACCAGCCAAGATAGTTGGTTGCTTTTTCTTCTGAGAAGTACCGATAGCGAAGCTACAAAATCGAGTTGTAGCCAATTTAAAAATAATCCCGTGTTTATTAGGTGGAAAATTGTTTTTGTTTTAAAGGCTTTTTTGGTTATGTATATTTAAGACTAAATATAACTCTGAATGGTGGATATAGATACAGACATGTGTTACAGACATATGTGTGTGTGTGTGTGTGTGTGCGTGTGTGTGTGTGTACACGTAAACAAATCTCAGAAGATTGCCTTGAAATAGGGTTCCATTCTCAGATGAGGATTCCAGATGTTTTTATATTTGGAATGACAATAACCTTTAAAGCTTTATCAGTTCCTTAGTTGATAAGAGTTTTTGTGTTGAGAATGATTTTGCAGTTTAAATAACCTATGATTTTCTAAAAGGCTATTAATTCATCAATTATCTACTTTGTATAAAAATTTGAACATTGGGAGTTTTCATGTAAATCACTCATGAGACTAATGGTATCTAATGTGAATAAAAGTGATAAGATTAAACAAAGAGGAATTTGGATATCTATACTATATTTCATACAGAAAAACTCTTTTTAAAGCAATAACATGGTGCTTAGGAGTCCCTGCAGGTCTTCCTAAATCATTTTTCCTGAACTCTGTGCTGTCTGGGGGATATACAAGATTTGTTTTCTTTAGTTATCACTAATCATATGAGCTTTTTCTTTTTCTATAAAATACCATTTCATATGTAGGTGTAAGAAATTATGTAGAGGTCCAGGCAATCTTTATTCAGTTTCCCTTAAAATTAATGTCAGAGCCACAGTTGGATCATGACATACAGAGACATTTCCTCCTACCCAAAACTGAAGGCTAACCCCACAATGCACAACCTATATACCCCAACAAGGAGGGTCCCTGTGGAGGGGGAAGGTCAGGGAGGAGGCTAGCAATGGTACCAACTTGACTATATTCACTGAGTACAAAATAAAAAAAAATAACTTACTTCAAAAAATGATACTACACTATCACAGCCAAGGAACTGACCTTCGTCTAATCCAATCTTATTTAGATTTTCCCAGTGTTACCTGTTCTTGTGTGTGTGTGGGGGGGGAGGGCGGGGGGTAGAGAAGGTGTCTTTATCATATAGGTAGGCTCCTGCATGTAACCACCAAAGCCAAAATACAGAACAGTAACATCATCCCATTTTGAGTTTAAATGCTCTTGGTCACTCTTCCAGAGTCACCTCTCTGCCTATGAACTCCGAAATTTAGTTCACTTGGGATGGCCATTTTCCCTTGGAACTGGCCGGCTGGAAATGCCAGTGAGCAGGTATATAGCATGACAAAGTCAAGCTGCGTGGCTCCGGAGGCAAGCTTGTGCTCCTGGCCTTAGCATCAAGTACTAACTAACCGAGCTAACTGGCCAGAGAGAAGGACTTCATTTCAAATAACAAATTAACAGTTTCCCATAACTCCATTAACGCATGGCTGTGATCCCATGAAATTGCATCTCTGGCAAACTGGCACCACTAAAATTTACTCTATGTAAAATGATTGTGCTAATTACTTTCTCTTTATGCTTTTATAATTGGCTGCTTGGCAATAACATTTGCAGTGTAGTCATGCACTAATGAGAAAAGCCATCCAGCCTTGTGCTGCAGGTCATTAGTAAATGACTTCAGGGGTCAAAGGGTAATTTTCCCCTTGGGTGCATTTGGAGAGGCTGGTAGAACAAGTGTCTGGTCTTTCTTTTGAAGCCTCAGGTGCTAACCAGACCTGAAGATCAACAGAACAGAGTTTTCCAAGGCTAAGGGCCTTTCACAAGCACTTTCAACACTTCCTTCTATAGACACAGGCTTCAGAGATCAGAAAGTTTCTTTTAAGTTGTCCATTCTGTTCCATTTTCCTTCTTTCTCCTCACCTTTACCACATGCGTGTGCAGGTACATACTGTCTTGATATTTTAGGTCTTGGTATGTTGAGTTTTGTCAAGACAGATAGTATTGCGAGTGTAATGTTGTCTATAAAGTGTTGTAATTTTGTGTCTGGAGGCCAGAGGACAACTAACTAACTTTTTTTTTTGAGATAAGGTTTCTTTTTGGCCTGAAGCTCACCAAGTAGGATAGACTAGCTGGCCAGTAAGCCCCATGGATCTGCCTGCCTTCACCTCTCTATTGCTGGGATTATAAGCAAGTACCATCATGCTCATCATTTTTATGTGGATACTGGAGACCCACCTCAAGTTCTCATGCTTGCCTTACACAACAAGCATTTTAATGACTGAGCCAAGTTCCCAGTCCCTACAGATGGGAAATCTTACTACAAATGATTAAATTTGGAATCTAGCTTTGCTATACTAATGAACACAAGGTATTTTTGCATAGCTTCAATCATCTCTGTCTTTTCCATGAACATAGATGCTGTGTTAATGTCTAAAAGATTGTATTTTACCTTGTTTTGGAGTTTGAGTTGTACACTGATTTTTGGAAAAGCACATCATGATAGCAATGACCCTTATGGAATGTAAGTTGCTAACACAGAATGTTTCTGTCCCTCTGCATTTGGAGCTGTCAGTCACCTGCACCATGATTGTGGGTGAGTATGGGTGGAGTTGCTGACAAGTTCCTCACAGCTCTAGTTTAGTAGTTCTGGAATTTTGGAAAAAAAAAATATATATATGGGATATCAGTCAAAGTTATATATTTTAAAGGCATAGGAAAGGTATGCAGGTAAGTAATGTTGACATTTAATCTTGTCTTAGCATGGAAAAATGGGTTTTTAAAATATATAAAATTAAGGAAAGTATTATAGGCATGGATCAGAGTCCAGAGGGCGCCTATTAAGATTTCTAGGTCTTTCTGTGTAGGAGCAAAAATTTGAACTCTGTTACATGTGAGTGATAGAAGTATTTTATTTTTAAAAAAGAAAGGAAATTGGGCTTGGGAATAATAGCTTAACAGCTCAGGCATTTGTCTGAAGAGCTTAGTAACCTGGATTTTATTTCTCAGTGTCCATGTAGAGCCAGATGCAAAGTAGCACATGTATCTGGAGTTCATTTGTGGTCGTTGGAGTTCCTTGTGTGATTTCTCTCTGTCTGTCCTTTATCTCTCTCTGCTTGCAAATGAATTAAAAAAATTAAAACTGAAAAAGAATATAAAAGAAATTTGCTCCCAAGAATGAAAGTAGAGAGATACCTAGGAAAAGTTAGAAGTTCTAAGGGCCCCTAGCCATCAGTGTGGTGGACCTTGGTAGGTCATTTACACAGTACCAGCCTCCTTCCCTGTTCCTACATTGTACACTTTTTCCCAAACATGCTCTGTCCCTCCTAGCCCTGGAGATAAGTAGGATCTCAGGACTTCTTCTACCATTCATTAGCTTCTTTTATATGTTACTCTTGGAGCCTCTTTTTCCATTCTCTACTCTCTTGCAAAGGTGTCAGGCTAATAGGTAAGTTGGACCACTCCCTTAAAGATGCCAAAATAAATAAAAATTATTATAATAATGTCTTCCCACCTATCTTGGATGAGTCTAACAGCTGTCAAAATTCTAGCTTTTCTTTTCTCTGGCTGACCCACCACCTTCTGGTTTTGGAGTGCTCTTGCTAAAATGAAAGTCTTATTGCGTGACTTCCTGACTCCTGGGACTTTCATATTGGTAGGTCTTCTTTACCCGCACTTTTGTTTGAGCTGAATCATATTGTAACAGACTTGTGTTTGCCTAGTAATTTTATGTGTTATAATTTTATCCTGTGAAAATATTTTTCTGTAAAAGGGTCTATAGCCTGATAAGACTTCTAAAAATGTCCACATGGGAAAAAAGGATACAGGTCTACATCAAGTTCCATTTATTATATGATTCAAACACCCAAGGTGGCCTAGTCCTGCCTTCCTCGCCAATTTTATTATGCATGCTCTTTTACCCCATTGGCTCATTCCTCTGGCCAGACACAAGAGGCAATGGCTAGAGCACGTTCTCTAGCCTTCTGCATGTGCAGCTGTAGCTTTTAGAGTCTCTCCTGATCGCCCCCACCTGTTCCACTGCCAGCCCTGGCTGACACCCTTGGAGAAGTCTCCCAACACCCCTTAGGCCCTGTTTGAGATGTTACACAGAATTTGATAGTTGTTGATTTAGGAACTTGTTTCCCAATAGACACTAAACTCTGACACCATTGTTCATATCTTCTGACCTTGAAACTTGGTGCCTCACATAGTACCTGTCATTTAGTAGAGGCATGATAAATGGAACTCAAATGACTGCTTAGACATATTATTTCAGGATAAAGTATGACTAGTGTTATGACATAGCTTCTTGGACATCACATGTGGCAAATAGGGACCCAAAAGAAGAAGGAGTTTGAGGCTAAAAGCTGCAGTCTATAGAAACCAGCAGAAATGCAATTGCTTCCTGGCAAGGATAGAGTTATTTTCAGACCTCTAGTGAATTTGTTTTCCTGACAAATTGTAATATTTTATTCCTGCTTGTGTCTTATCCTTGTGGCTGAAACTGTTCTCTACTACACTACACAAACTTTAATATGAATTTATATTTAAGTGAATTTGGAAGTAAGTAAGGAGTCTAGAAATGCCCAAGACTCTATGTACCTTTTTTTTATAACTTCAAAATCTTTAATTATATTTCTAAATCCAAAGTATCTGTAACAAGTGCTAGATTGCTCTAGACAAAGAGAGCAGGAGCTGGACTTCACAATTAGCAGGATACTAGAACAAAACCAAGGGATTATTCAGTAATGCAGGATCTCAGAAGGCAAAGGGAATCTCTGGAATTTTCCAAAGCTAAGGGGAAGGCTCTGGGCTTTCAATATGTCTTAGAATTAAGGTTTGAATAAATCTTCATTTGTAAGTGGCAGGGACCCTAGTTAACATCTGCATTATATAATAAAGCATGTTCTTATAATAATGTCTGGCAAAACCCATGGTTAGAAGTAAAGGGCTGGTGTTCTTCAGATGTCTATCTTTATTCTCTGTTCTTACCTCTGATCTCTTAAAGAGCAACTCATCAAAAATCCATTTCTCACTGTGTTAAGGTAATGCAAAATTGTTCTCATGGAGACTCATTAATAACTCAGTGGCTAAAAGGTGTAAATCCATTTTTTTCTTTTTCCACCCTCTTTCTCCCTTCTACTTTGGTTTCTTTTTTCCCTTCTTGGTTATCCACTGAGTTTAATTAGGGTTGCTTGCATGCGCATGGGTAGGGTTATTCAGGAAAGCATGGATTACCTACCAGTCACCACATCACTGTCGAAAATGTCTCCCCTTGCTCCTCTCAGCTATTAACTGTCAGTAACTCCTCAGGGGAGGAGGGCATCTCATGAGCCCCTACCCCATGCATGACAGAATATTGACAGGCTCAATCTCACACAAGTCATGTGCAGGTAACCAAAACTGCCGTGAGTGCATGAACACAGCCACAATGCCAGGCAGGGAAGGCCACATTCCACAGCACTCCTCCTCATCCTCTGGCCCTTACATTGCTTCTGCCCCCTCTTCTGTGATATTCCCTGAGCCTTGCGCAGGGTGGTAATAGCTACAGAGCAGGTGTCTGGACAGAGTCCCTAGACTTCTTTTTCACCTCATTTCTTTGATGTATTCTATGTCAATAGATCTCAGATCTCAACATGTGAGTGAATTCCTTGTGGAACTTGTTAAGGGGTTCAAGGAACTTGAATGGCACCAAAGATGGTGCAATGATGGGCATATCTCATAGATGGAAATGTAGGAGGTTAAAGAAGTTCTACTTCATAGAACTTGGGTCTTAGCTCATATAGAGGTGGTGATGTATCAGCCACTGTGATATCATGATTTCCATGGCCACTTTATGTCCTTAAGAAAATATTGTAAATCATCCTCCCTTTCCTTTGTCTCTTAAATTCTTTCTGTTACCTCTTCAACAATGGTCCCTGAGCCTTGAGGGTGTGGTAGAGATGTTTCACTTAGTGCCCAACACTCCACTGTCACTTCTTCTAAGCATTTTGGTGAGTTTTGAATCACTCTGATGGTCACTGTCATCTTAAAAGGGAATCTGCTCTAACAAAAAGTTAAAGTATGGGCTGAATACATTGCTCAGTGTTTGGGGCATTGTACTGCAAAGCCTAAGACCCAGGTTCGATTCCCTAGTACTCACATAAAGCAAGATGCACAGTGGCGCTTGTACCTGGAGCTTATTTGGGGTGGCTGTAAACCCTGAAATGCCAATTCTCTCTTTCTTCTATGTTTCATGCTTGAAAATAAATAAGTAAAAAAGTTAAAAAAAAGATTATCCTTAACATATGAGCATAAATATAAGTATTTAGAAGGCAGTTTGGTAAGCTTAATATATCATTTTAGTCAGACAACAGTAATAATTCCCCCCACCACCCTAGGGCTTATAGCCTCCCAGGTCACAGGCTTTTTATTAGGTTTTCAGTACCAGGAAGGAATTCCAAGTCCAATTAAAGAGCATATGGTTTCCCCCTTAACAGACATGCCACCATTGTACCATTTCATATGTTTGGACTGGCTGGTCATCCATATATCTTTCAGGGTCCACTGCTGGCTAACAATGTCAATGACATTTCTCTCCCAACAGGCTCTTTCCAGAATCTAGACAGCTAGTTAACAGGGAGGAGGCATCAGCTCAGATTCATGTTGATTGCTCAGAGACCTGTAGCTATTTAGTAACCAATCCAGGGGAGTCATCACATTCTTTCCACTATGGTGGTACAATGCATCAGTTACTGGTTTATAGAACTGAGAACCAAGTCTGAGTGGGCAAGCTCAAGAGTTTATTTTATTTTATTTTTGCATGCTGATCTACTTTCTTGAATGAAGGGAACAGGGATAGTTAGAGCTCATATACTAGTGTTATATGTAAGTTTAGGTGTATCAGGTAAGTATAAGATGCCTCAGTGGCTGATGGAAAAATTATTTCCAAGTGTGGCTATGAGGGTGTTTCGAGAAGAGACTAGCATTTGAAACAGTAGACCCATGTAGGTAGGTATCCTACTGTATAGGAGGCATACCTGAGTAGTATTTGATTTAACTACTTTGCAAATTCTTTCTGAGTTTAAACTCCATCTCCACCACTTGGCCATTAGCTGACACATTTGCCTTGGCTCCCTTATCTGTAATATGATCACAGTGGTAGCTCATGGACTATTATGAGAAGTGCCTAAGATAATTTATCTGTTATTATGATATCTGCTCTCAGGAAGCTTGTATGTTAACATTTCTTATCATGGTCAGCCTTGCAAAATGTACACCGAGATTCAGTACTCTACAAAAGGTAGAGACATGCGTCTAAGAAGTTATGTCCCCTTGCCTTACAGTAAGTCAGGGGTCAGTTAGTTCTGGCTTGGGGTTTTCTCCCACTTTCCATTACTTCTGTTTGTGAGAAATGCTTTCTTGTGTAGGAACAAGCTATATTTAAGCACCAGCTTTCAACTTTTTCTTTGATGAGGTATAAGCATTTTGTCAACCTTTCCACATCACCTCAATTTCATTTCTGATGTGAGAGATTACTCTGTCAACCATGTGGAGAGCGTACTAGTAGATGGTGGTCTTTCATTTCTCCTGTATCCCCACAGAAATTCCTCTTATTTACAGGAATGAACTGACCTTAACTTGCAGAGGTTTTCATATCCATTTGAGCTCAAGCCTTCTTTATGCCACCCTCCCTCATGTTATTTAGGAATGCTGCACTGCACATTCCATGCATCGTGATCTCAGTCATTTGGGATTTTCACTTGAACTGAGGTTGCAAGATAAGGCACAATGTCATTCTACGTGTCTCCTTAATGGAATGTCTCAAGGTTATGTGTCAGTTTCATGGTTGCTTGGTAATGTTTTGATTTTCTTCTTCTTCTTTTTTTCCCTATAATCCTAGAAAGTAGAAAAACAACAGCAGCAAATGAATTTACAAATATGTGTATGTGTTAGACATTGTCTTTTATAGATTGTATATTCCTGTGGGAATATAATGGGATTGATGTTCCCCCTTTTCAGAAACTGATACAAAACTACCACAGATTCCAAGTTTTAATTAATTAATTAGAGAGAGAGAGAGATTGAGAGAGAGAGAAAATGGGCATGCCAGGACCTCTACGAATGAAGTCCAGATGCATTTACCACCATGAAAATCTGACTTATGTGGATTTTGGGGAATTAAACCTGCAGACAAGTGTTTTAACTTCTATGCTATCTTGCCATCTCTCTAGCACAGTTTATTTTTTTAAATACATTTATGTGTGTGTGTGTGTGTGTGTGTGTGTGTGTGTGTGTGTGTGTGTTGGATGTGTCAAATGAATGTCAGGTGCTTGCACCACTTTTTTTGTATCTGGCTTAGATGTGTGGCTTAGGAATTGAATCAGGACCAGCTAGCATTACAAGCAAGTACCTTTAATGGCTAAGCCATCTTCCCAGACATGATTTCACTATTTTAAAGGCTGTCTTTAGATATAAACTTCAGATTAAGAAAATGTCAAAATAGAACATGCTTAGAAGTACAGAATTAATGGTAAACTCATTGAATATTTAAACCATATATTAAAGTTTTTACATGAAGCAAAACAACTCAAACTGGATTTTATTGACACAACTGTCAATATGTATTTTTCCCACCATATTTTAAATAACACTTCAAACCTCACTTCTGTTGGTTGATTAATATTACATGTACTACCTGCTTTCTGCCTTGGTCCATTTAATTGAACAACCTGTTCATTTTCACGATTATCTTCCCATTATTTAGTCCTTTTCCAAAGTGACAAAAGACTCCTTTGTGAAGATTGACATTGGAAGGTCTATATGCTTGTTCAGTTGGGCAAGATATAGTGATTTTGCTTTTTGGTCCATTTCATATTCAGAGATGGTCGATGGCATTTTAACCTGTTAGGATTTCAGACAGGAAGAACCCTGGAATTTGCCTGCAGAGTGTTTCTTCTTGAGCTTTGCACTCTAAAGGAGCTGCAAGGGAATTATGTTCTTGGTGGGGAGCTGATTACAAGTACGGACCTCTGCACAGCCTCTGAGCATGGTTGGCCGTCTCCCTCTTGCTACCTGGAAAAGACACGTGATAAGAACACAGATGCTGAGGGAGGATGGGAGGACACAGGGTAGGCAGCTTCATCCGTCCACTCAAGTTCATTTAGAAAGCCCTGCCACCCAGGGTAGGTTGATGTGGTCACCTGCAGATTACATGACCATCAGTGATTACTTCTGAGAACCAAAACCAGATGCCTCTCAGACATGCTTCCCAGATGTTTGGGAATTTCACAGAGATCTAGAGATGCTCTATACTGAATTTCCCATCAGAACAGTCACAGGGAAATGTCTGAATCAGTCTGACTGTAATTTCCACGGTGTAAAGTTTTGTGTCATGTGTCTTGTACTTCTGAGCATGAAAACCAAGGGTCACACCTCTAGAGATGTAGATGTAAGACCTGCCTCCACAGAGCTCCCATGATGTGAGAAAAGTAAACTTAAATATGAGATTGGAGAGCTGGCTCAAAGGGCAAGAGTGCTTACTATACTAGCAAAAAAGACCCGAGTTAGTCTCCGTGTAAAAAACAAAACAAAACAAAAAAACAGCAGATGTGTCTGCACAACGCTGTAATCCCAGCCTTGAAAAAAGAAAAAGACAGGAGAATCACTGGAGCCCTGCTGGTCAGCCAGTGCCACCAAAAAAGTGTTGAGAGCTCAAGGTTCATGAGAGACTCTGTCTCAAGAAAACTAAGTAGAATGACCCCTGACACCCTCTTCTTGCCTTTTAAAATATGTGCACGGGGCATGTGCATCTATCTGCACACATACACACAGCACACACCACCACAACCACCACCACCAAAACTCAAGTACAATGTTGGTGCAGAAATAAAGAAATATGGGAATGCAGAAGTAAAAGAACATACGTAAAGATTATCTGAAAGGTCTCATGGAAGAAGTGGTTGTTTTTAACATGCTTTGGAGAGTTGGTACTCCATCTTAGAGGTCTTTCTGAGTATAGGTAATTGTGGAGCAGAAGCATACAGGCGAGGCATTGTGAAACATAAGGGAGCAGTTTGGTTGAATCTTGAGTTTCAACAGTGGAACTCATGGGAATCATCTTCACAGAACTATGCCATGGTCATGTTACGATTTTTGGAGAACAGAATGCTGTTATGGAAGGACAGATAGAGGATCAATACTGTGAAGACTGTGTGACTTGGGGTAAGGTTTTCAATGTTGTTCAGTCTCAGTTTTCTTATCTATGGTATGAAGATGATAATACCTTAGAGGGTTATAGTTAAAATAAGAGTAATGTCACGGCAATAATGACAGTAAGTAGCACTTTCCACCAATACCAGGCATCTGTGTTGGGCATGCATTGGTGATCAGTAAAACTGGGCTGTTTTACTATCACCCCCACCATTGTTACTTTGTGCTGCTGCTACTTCTTAGCTCTTTGGGGTGTTACACTGAAGCATGAGGATTTCACAGTACTCTCTTTGTTGTTCAGTGTCACTGGAATCTAAGGACCGCTTATTACCAAAACATGACTGACTGATATATCTGGTTTGGCGTGTCAAAGCAGATGGAGAAATTAGCAAGCCTTGCTAAGTCCAGGTCAATGTGAGGAGTCTCTAAGGCACTATAATATATTTTCATATTGTCCTTGGCCACTGAGATTTTTTTTTTTTTTGAATCACTGTCTCACTACAATCCCCAACCACATTCCACACTTCATATTTAAAAGTGCTATTTCTATGGGTGTCTTTCTAGGATACCAACATACTTTTTTAGTCAAAATCCCATTTTAGCAACAAAACCACTATGTTTTTTTAATCCCATTTTTTTTTTTAAGACAGGCCTTCATACTATAGCTTAAGCTGGTCTAGAACTCACATTGATCCTCCTGTCTCAGACTCTCAAGTGATTGGACTGCAGCCATGAGTCATCATGCCTGGCTTTAAAATTGTTTTTAAAGGTATAAGTAAAGCCTGTTTCTGTTTTGTTTCTTATTTGCCCATTGGTCTCTTTCTAGCAGAATAACTGAATGCAATTCCCATTTCGTTGGCAGGATGATTAATAATTATAGCAGCTTCTCTAGGATGCTCATACACTAGGTCTATGCTAACCAAGCCTGCTCATGTTTCAGCTTATTTCATCTTCCCAACACTATGTGTAGTAAGTATAAATATTATCCATACTTTATCAATTTTAGAGAAACTGAGGCAGAACCCAGACTAAACAGGATCTGGTTCTCAAAAACATCATCATTTCTATATTTCTGGAAGGTCCTGTTGTTACTTTACCAGGATTTTTCCCAATATTTGTGGAAGATGGGGTGGGAAGAATATCAGAGGCACACGTTGGGTCATAATACACAGAGACATTTCCTCCTACCCATAAGTGATGGCTAGCCCCACAATGCACGACCCATATTCCCCACCACGGAGGGCTCCTGTGAAGGGGGGAGGACAAGGAGGAGGCTAACAATGGTACCAACTTGACTGTATTCACTGAATACAAAACTAATAAAAAAAAAGTCAAGAAACAAATATATTGTGTTCTCTCTTTGCCTCCCTTCTCTCTTTTTTCTTCCATAGATAGTATGTGAAGAATTTCTTAGGTTGGGAATATGGTAATGAGTTTAAGGGCATTTGTGTGCAAAGTTTGCCAGGCTGAGTTCAATCCCCTGCTGCCCATGAAAGCCAGTTGCAAAAAGTGTCTGAAAGTTGTTTGTAACACCAACAGATGCGGGAACATGCACACGTGCAACATGTGTATGCACACACATGCACATGCATGCATGCAAATACATGAGTAAAAAATTTAAAAGGATTTCTCATGGATTCAGATGCAATAAATCATGTCATAATTTCAAAGAAGTCATAATCTAGTTGAAGCAGTGTTTATGAAGTTACTATAGAAATATCCAATTCCAAGCAGGCAACTGAGTACTTACCTGGTACAGTTGAGGTGTGAATGACCTGGGGAAAGGGAGGTCAGCATGGTTTCTAGTAAGCAGGGAATAGTGTGCTAATCTGGGAATTGAAGAATGGGTAGAACACCGAGGCAGGAGTGATTAGCAGGAATTAAGTTGAACCTGTGATTGAAATGTGGATAATATAAGTTTTCACTGAGAAGATCTGGTAGTTGTTAACTCTTAGCATGCAGTCTGCATGTGGGAGCTATTTCTTTGAAATTACTTCTCATTGTATCTTAAAATAATGGCAAGGTTTCCAAATTATAGATACAGAAATTGTAGATATAGAGCTCAGAAAGACAGAGGTTTTATGGGAAAATATTGCTCACAGGGATGGAAAGCTTTTATGCCTTACTGACACTCGTAGGGTTGAAGCAAATCTTGTGTTCATTTATAGCCTTCCTCATTTTTGAGTTGCTGGGAAAGTCTGCCAATGTAACCTCAATTCTGCCCTGCCCTGAACTCTGAGAATGCCCCAGGCTGTGTTTGTTCACAAAGGTGAATTTCTCTTTGAAGAACAGATTGATTTAATTTTTGTTTTTCATGAAGCCCATTACCGCATGTGTAAAAATTTCAAGCTCTATTTCTTCCTTCTGGGATGAGAGAACTTGGCCTTCATGTATGCTTTTCTGAAAGCCTGATTTCTGATCATTTCTGCCCTTTTAGAAAGAAAAAAAATCAGCTGTTGTCAAGAACACATCACCTCCTGGACCTTCAAGATAAGGCAGCATTTGCTCCTTCATGCAGTTGTGGCTCACGATCCAAGCACATTTGTGAATGCCAGCCACAATCTAGACAGTCAGCTTTCGCTGAGGTTAGACTTGTAAAGGATACTTGGAGACCATCTGGTCCAGCCACTTTATTTCGCAGGTGGGGCTTCATGGTCTGTGTCTGGGTTGGGTGAGCCTTTTCCATGGGCTCACCACCAGCAGTGTCACAGATGAGGACTTGCCATTTTGGCCACCAGATCAATCTGTCACCAGCCCGCTGCTGCTTTTGGGGTCACAGGCATAGTGTGCTTTGAATATGAGGATAGGTTAAAGAGGGACTTCCAGGGAGGTGGTCAAGGGAGAAAGGCAGATTGTTCAGGAATTTTCTTCATTTACTACTTCTGCAAGTGAAGTCTTTTCCCCTCTTAACTAATTTTCAGTGGAGCAGCAAAGCCAGGTTGTTAGGGACCCATGACAACGACTTTGTTGAGAGCTGAGAATGGGAGAAGAGCGGTGCACATGAGCCGAGCATCAGTCTTCTCTCTGCTCTCTTCATATCAGTCTCCTAGTCTTCTCCCTCGCTCTTCAACCTGTTTGCTGTCCCGAACATCTTCCACCATGCCCGTGTCAGCAAGCGCTCACTTGAACGAAGGCACCAAGGAAATCTGTATGTTCTCGCCTCAGGGCAAGAAAGCCCAAGCTATTTTTAGTTGGATTGATAGTTTATCTGGATTGCGGGATTATTCTACAAATTGTGTATCCTGGACCGAAAGCCCAGCGGAATTCTGATGGCTCTAGCACTTTCCCATCAAGATGTCCCAGCAGCAACATATATCTTTTCTCTGTTGTCACGTTTCTGGACCCTTCCCTCAAGGACCCCTATGAGGCTGTGTTTCTGTGAAGATTTTGAGTATAACCAGAGTCAGAGAACAATTTCTTTTAGCTTTTTAAAACTTATTTTAGAGAAAGAGAGAGCAAAACAGAGAGAGAGAGAGAGAGAGAGAGAGAGAGAGGGAGGGAGGGAGGGAGGGAGGGAGGGAGGGAGGGAGGGAGGGAGGGAGGGAGAGAATTGTTGCACCAGGGTCTCAGACACTAAATCAAACTCCAGAAACTTTCGCCACCTAGTGGGCATGTGAGACTTAGCACTTGCCTCATCTGTGCGTCTGGTTTATGTGACATCTGGAGAGTTGAACATGCGTCCTTAGGCTTCGCAGGCAAGTGACCACTAAACCATCTCTCCAGCCCTAGAAAAAGAACAATTTAAGGCACATTTGTAATACAGACAATGGACATGGTGATAAGCCAGCATCCTTGCTTTGGAATGGAACAGGGATGCAATCTCATGGGGACATACGGACAACCCCCCTGATAGGCCTTGTAATGGCTTCTCTTGGCCCCAAGGTTTGCGTTACTGTGCTGTATACAGGAGTCAAATTACGGGGATGAATGCCAAGGTTGTATCAACCTAGCGGGAATTCCTAACCAAACACTGTGAAGGAATCTGCACGGAAGATCATGGGCGGGTGTCCCATTTTGTCTTCCTTAGTGTTTGTGAAGGCTTTTGATCCTAAATCCATTCCTCAAAACTGGAATGGTGCAGGCTGCCAAACTGTTCCAGTCAGTTTCCCATTGCTGGCTGGAAACACTCAATCAAGAACAGTTTGTGGGGAAAAAAAGGTTTATTTTGGCTTACAGACTTGAAGGGAAGCTCCATGATGGCAGAGGAAAACGATGGCATGAGAAGAGGGTGGACATCACCCACTGGCCAATATCAGATGGACAAGAGCAGCAGTGGAGTGTGCCAAAAACTGGCAAGGGGAAACTGGCTATAACACCCATAAGCCCACCCCCAACAATACATTGCCTCCAAGAGGGTTCAATCCCCAAATTGCCATCAACTGGGGAACTAAGCACTCAGAACACATAAGTTTATGGGGGACCCCTGAATCAAACCACTGCACATACCAACTTCGGTACCAAGGCCATATGGAAGGAGAATGGTCTGCAATACATTGGTGATGGCATTGAGATACTAAGCAAGCAGCACTAGCATTCTATGAAACAGAACTGTCATGTAACCAGCAAGCACCTCCTGAGAGTGGACTCTGCACTGAGCCCCTGTCTGAAATGTTGAAAGTCATGCTGAATGGCTAACTGTAGCCCCGATTCAAAAGGAAGGGACAATGTTTCCCGGAGACAACACAGTTTCAGTGTATAATCACCGTTTCTATGACATCATGTGACCACCATAGGAGTTGATAGGAATACATCAGTGTGGCAGATGCTTCAGACTTCTTCGCAGAGGAAGGGGAACTTCAGTAGTTCCTATGCCCAAACACCTGAAGACAGTAGCAAGGTGCCTCCCCCCACCCTAGTTTGCCCGGTCTCGGCTCAGCCATCTGTATCCATGTCCTTGCCCACTTGCGCTCACCATTCTCTGACATGTCTTTGCAACTAAATTTGTTTCATTAAGTTACATAATTTATTGTTAAACCAAATGTAATCTAATATTTTTTTTCTGTTTTGCATGTGACTATGTGTGTTGTCTGTGTATGTGTGTTCATATATGTCTGGTAGCACGTGTCTGAGTGCATGTACATGTGTGCCCATGCATGTAGAAGCCAGAGGCCAATGTTGGGTGTCTTTCTCAGTCACTCTCTACATTATTCTTTTTGAGACAAGGTCTCCCAAGTGAACTTAGAGCTCACCAATTTGGCTAGATAAGTTATCCAGCAAGCTGTAGGATGCTGCTTGTCTCTACCTCCTCCAGGCATGGATTACAGGCATGCATAACCAAAAAAAGTTTTTCGTAGGTAATGGAGATCTGAACTCTGGTACTCATGCGTATGTCACAAATACTTTACCAGTGGAACCATCTCAAAGCTACTGTGGTTTAATATTTAATATGACTTAAAACATTTTCTATACTTTTGAAAGCAGAATATTCTGTCCAGACAAACAAGATAGTTTCTCTTATTTAGATTTTAGATGCAATCCTTGTTATTTATATTTTCTAATTTATAATATATTTTAAAAATATTTATTTATTTGCAAGCACAGAGTAAAAGAAAGGGAGGAAATGAGGGAGAGAGAAAAAGAGAGAGAGATTGAGAGAGAGAGAGAGAGAGAGAATGAACCTGCCAGGGCCTTTATCTACTGCAAATGAACTGCAGATGCATGTACCATTTTGTGCATCTGGCTTTACATGGATACTGAGGAATTGAACCCAGGCCATCAGGCATTGCCTTAACTGCTGAGCCATCTCTCTAGCCCTTAATTTATAATTTCTAATATATACTTTATGAAACTTTTTTACCTTGGAGTGTTATTTCTCAAACATCATTTTATTTGATCATAAAAGCAAACTGTAAGAAATGAGGAAGTTTAATATTTATGTTTCATAGATGGGAAGAATAAGCAAGTTCCAGTGCTTTGCCTGCAATTTCATAAGTGGGGAATATGGTAGAATTTGAGCACAGATCTTTTGAGAGCCAGTCAAGGGCTTTTCTCAATTTTCTTGGTGAGTCATTTTGGTCAATACTATATTTGGTGGTTCTTATCCTCTTCTTGCACTGAAGAGTGCCATAACATCAGACAACCTAGAACTGTGCTAATAGCACTATGGAAAATAAAAATTTCAGGTATCAGTGAAACTTTTTGAACTATACAAGTTACAATTATGTTAGATTTGGTTGGTTTTAGATTGCCTGAAATTGATCTTCTTCAGTAACCTTCTTTTCTCTTGTAGTAAACCAAAATGTGTTTTCCAATTATGCATTCTGTTTTATTCCATTTCATTATCACTCATTTCCCTTTATATTTATGGCAGATGTTGCAGAATATTTTTATTGCGCCCCTCAAGTTACCAGTGCTACTTCCTGCAATGGTTGATCTTAGAGCAATATTACACCTGGAACTTTAAAAAATTAGCATCATATAATGTGCATTCTCAATGCTTCCTAACATATATGACCCCTGAAATCCATGAAATCGATCCTTTATTTATTTTTCAAGACTGAGTACTGTATTTCAACATTTTTTTGTATTGACCTTGTGTTAGTTACTTTTCTAATTTCTGCGACAAAATACCTAACAAAATACCCTTAAGGAAAGAAGAGTTTAATTTGGTTCATAATTCGAGCTTGTGGTGCATCATGTCAGGGAAGGCATGGAGACAGGAGCAGGAGGCAGCTGGTCACAGTGCACCCACAGTCAGGAAGCAGAGAGTGATGAACGCTGGTGCTCACTGACCTTCATCGATTTTCACTTCAGCACCTCAGCTCACGGGACGGTGCCACAGTTAGGGTGTGCGTTTTCACCTCAATTAATGTAGCATACAAATTCCCTAGTGGACATGCCGAGAGAAATGTTTTTTATGATGGTTCTAATTCCTGCTAGTCTTGACCACTGACATTAACTATCACATTCTTAAACTAGGTGTGCATGTATTTGTGTGTGTTCACACATGACACACATGCATGTATGTGCCTTGGAATCCAGAGAAGAATTTGAGACAGGTTTATTATTCGTTAAGAGCTCCTAGTCTAAGTTGAGAGACAGAATATACTGGTGTACAAGTGGCATAACAACAATTTCCATTACGACTTGTCGTGGTTAATTTTGTGTTCAGCTTGAGTGTTGCAGGGATGCCAGATGAAACAGCACTCTGGGTGACTCTGGATAGGATAAGCATTCAGGTCAGTGGACTGTCCTCCTGCATGAACACCCATTTATCCAGTGGGAGCCTGGGCAGGACAAAGGGCACAGGAAGAAGGAACCCAGCCCCTTTCTCCTGCCCACTGCTTGTGCTGGACCACCTCATTTCTTCTCAGACTGGGATTTGCATTACTGGTTTCTTGGGCTCATAAGCATTAGGGCTCAGACTGAGAGACACTCACTCTGGCCTTTCAGAAGGTGGGTGTTACGACTTACAGGCCCCCGTTATGACATGTGCCAGTTTTGATAATAAATCACAGCCTGCCTGTTCTGTTTCTCTGGGGAACACTGACTAATTACACTACTGCATTTCATTAAGTACAATTTATTCCATCTTTCAAAATATAATGAGCAAAACCATTCTGTGTGACAAAAAGGCATAAACAATGTCTTCTTGTGCCTACAAGGTAGCTGAGATTTCTCACCTAGTTCACAAATAATTAAGAAACAAGGCAAGGTGAAATGAGCAACTTCAGATTAAAAACATTGAATGGGGGAAAGAATATTTCTGACAATTAGTCATGTAGTCCTTAGAAAGGTACAATTGGGGGTGCATGCTCACACAAAATTTATGAATGAATAAATGAATAAACAAATGCTTACATATCATGTGCTGCATTCTGAGAGATAGTGTGGCTGGGGCATTGTGTGTACAGGGTAAGGAACTGGACAGAATAATATCAGAACTTTGGCTGCTCAAAGTTTCACCCACCTTTCTTGTCTTCACTGAAACCAAAAAGCCATTGGTGCATTTGTTGTCTATTTCATCTCATTTGCTTATTTATTTATGTGTTTGAGATAGGGTGTTCACATGTCCCAAGCTTGCCTCAAACTCTTTATAAAGCTGATGATGACCTTGAATTCCTTGTCCTTCTGCTCCCACATCCATGGTGCGGGGCACAGAGGTCTGCAGTGCTGCTGTACACAGTCTACGCAGTGCCAGGGATGGAACCCAGGGCTTTATGCGTGCTAGATAAGAACTCTGCCAACTGAGCCACATCCTTACCTTTATTAGTTTTATTTTTAAATTAACCATTGTCAAATTGACCAAATGACCATCATGGGGATGGCTTGCAATGATGTGCTGAGATGACTGACAAACATTCTTTACATTTGCTCTTTAAAATCAAAACCCAAGTGGTGCATATGAAAGTACCAGAAATATATAGTACTCTTTGAGTGCTTGTTTGGCGGGGAGAACCTCAATTTGAATACTAAGTTCACCTGGGGATTTTGGTTCAGTAGGTCTGAGATGGAATTGTTTGTATATTGCTTCCTTTTGGACTTCTAGAAGTATAATTTAATACAAGAAAGTGCATCATTGTAAGTGAACATTTTTATGTGTTTTGACAAATGTGTACTAAAGCATACCACAATCAAGATACAGAACCTTTCATTACTCTGCAAAGCATCCTGGTGTCCCTTTATGGCCGGTTCTGACCTGCTAGCCCTAGGAAATGGCTAATCTGTTTCCTGTCACTCTAGATTAATCTGCCTGTTTTAGAATTTCACACAAATAGGATACACTATGTATTCTTTTATGTCTCACTTCTTTCCTGCTCAGTAGAGCTTTTGCCTTCCTAATAAGGGTTCAGGTTTGCAGACCACACATGTCTTCTAAGCTGGATACTAAAGGATTTACGACTTTTTGATTTATAACATTTAGCCTAGAGACTTAAGTATGATTGATCTTTATTAAATGGGATGTACTGAAATGATTTTTAATTTTTAATATCAAATATTCAAAATCTGAGGCTATGATGGCTAGAGGCTCTTTAGGGGACAAGTCTGGTGCAGCTTGCAGCAGGCCTTTAGACCCTTGGGGTAAAAGCACGGAGATGAATTTTTCTGGTTCAGCAAGGTAGCTGATCAGAAGGTAAAGGTTTGGGGAGTGGTTCCCTGCAGTCATATTGGGGCTCTGTACCCCACAATACAGAGACAGGCTTGATTTGGTTTTTCCTTTTATGTCTCTCTATCCAAATGATAAGGTATTCTTTTTTTAGCTTTGAAAATTTTGGGGAATTGCAAAGCTCAGGAGGTGAGATAAGATGCCTGCAACTGCATCTTAGAAAAAAAATGATGTGTAATATCCACTTTATGACATCTAAATGAGGTATTTTTTTAAAAAGCTGTTTCCCAGGGTCATACCCACTGCTGGCTTTAATATTCTCAAATGTTTGTACTCATCTTTCCTCACGTCATCAAATGTAAAGTATACTCTGTTTGTTTTTATCTATCACGTCTCTTGTTAGATGAGAGTATATTTTATATTTCTTATTAAATGGCAACAGTTACTTTCTGAGGGCTGATATTTTATAGCTTTACTAGTAGGGGAAAAGTGAAGGGGGTTGGTGGGAGAAATAAACCTTTTGTTTTATTATGCTCTGGGAACTGATTACAGGCATAAAAAAATAAAACAACTCATACATCCACCAGAGCTTATTGTATTATCAGGTAATACACCTGCCTCTCTGATAAATAGGACTCAGTAGAATAGTTAATAAAAGCCTGAGAGTTATTTGGTGCAGAAATACAACAGCATAAAGGCACTCAGATGCAGTCTACAGCAATTTTCTTCATCATAAGCAAGGCCAGCAATAATTGAAAGTGATGTTTTCCTTCTCATCAAAACAGAAGGAGGACACGTGTTTTACATGGGACCTGTATTAGTGACTACAGACATTGCTGTGACAAAATACCTGACAGAAGTAACTTAAGGAAGGAATGATTCTTGTGACTTAGCCTTTGAGGGATCCAGTTGATCATGGCAGAGAAGACATGGACAGAGGATCTTCAGGAAGCTAGTCACTTTGCATGCATAATCAAGAAGCAGAGAAAGACGAATTCTCGTGCTCAATTTTCTCCTTCAGTCCAAATCTCACCCGTTCCTGCCTATGGGATGGTGTCATCCACATTTAGGATGTGTCTTTCACCTCAATTAACCTCTCCTAGAAACGCCCTCACAGACATGCCCAGAGATTTGCCCCCTAGGTGATTCTAGATCCAACCAACTTGATAATAGAAATTCAGCATCACAACAAGCACAGAGTTGGTCTTACTGCTTTGACCAGCTTCATCCTCAGTTTTCTAATTATCAAAAATTACCTAAAGATATAGCACGATTACTCTCATTAGCATAAATCAAAATGTTAACATTCTGTGGTTATCATTTTCTTTTGTTTTCCCTAAAATAGAGAAATCACATCAAAGTCTGGTGCTATAGCTTGGATTTGAAATGTCCCTTCCCCCAACCCATGTGTTAAAGGCTGGATCTCAAGTATATGGTATCACTGAGGGCTAGATGAAGCCTAGGGCTAGCGATGAAGCTCTGTGACAAAGCATCCACTCAGGTGGAGGGTTCCCTACAGGAACAGGATGGCTCAAAGCCAGCTGTACCAACACAAAGTCCCAGCCTAGTATAGGGACATGGGGAGGGAACCTGCATCTCTGATGCTCATTGCATGATCTGCAGGTAGCTCAACTGGTAGGAGAATCCCCAGCTAACCTTAGGGAGGTGTCATGTATCTTCCTGAGACTTTTGAGGTCTTTAGTTCTGCTTAATTCCTGAGCCTTAATGAGCTTTGGAACTTTCTGAATTTTAATGTGTTTCCATGCAGGATGAGATGTTTCATATCAGATCCTTCAATGGAATGTTGTCTTCTCCTATTACTTACAGACCTTTAACTTTGTTGTCACATTATCTGCATTTTCCTCACAGCCATAAAGCATCCTTGGACAATATATCATGAAACAATATCTCTAAAATTTTACATTCAAATAAACCTTTTCTCTTGTTAAGTTGCTGATTCATCTGTTGATTTGTCTCATGAAGTCATTCATTTGTTTTAGTGACTGAAACTGACTGGTTCACTTATATAACAGTAAATCCTAACCACTCAATTACAAGATTAACTAGGATGTCAGAATCTTAGACTTACAATGGGATGAACACATAACTTTGTGTTTGAACTTGGATACTTTTGAAAGTGAAGGTGGCTCTATTAATAATTATGTTGGGATGAGATGTAAAGTGGAACTGTCTATGGGATACAGGATTCTTTGAGTTTTTCGTCTGTGGCTCAATACTGTGGCTTGAAACTATTTTTCTTAGTGCACAAGAGAGAATTGCTTTCTTTTTAATCAAAGAAGAATATAAGATTTCTCCAGCATAAGGAGAAGGGAGAACTGAACCTCTGACCACCTGGGAACTTCCAGCTGTGGGTCAGAATTTCCTTCTGTTGGGCCTGGCCTGGCTCAGCCTAGGCCCAGCCAGGAGGGCCCTTTAGCCCTTACTCTCCACATGGGCTCCAGCTCCCCACATTGCAGGAACTCGTTGAACTTTCTTTTCTCTTTTCTTTCCATGCTTATCTTCAGGCCCTCCACTTAGATCTCCAGCCATGTGGGTGCCTTTCCATGGCTTTGTACTTCCACCAATAAATATAATAATTTAATAATTAAAAAAGAAGGAAGAACTGAAGAGATTGTCATGCTTTTCTTCCCCTCCTACCTCAGATGTTGCTCATCTCTGATGTGACCATTTGTATCTACATTGACTGTGTTATCCTTGCGGCTGTCATGACAGTATTACATACTGGTGATTTAAAACAATAGAAATGCGTTATTTCACAGTCTGGAAGCTGGAATTCTAAAATCAGGGCATTGCAGGGCCTTGCTCCCTCAGCAACTCTAGGGCACAATTCTTCCTTACCCTTTTCCAGTTTGTAATGGCCCCAGGCAGTTCTTGACTTGCAGCCTCAGGCGCCTTTTCTGTCTTCATATTATTTTCCTTACCTCTGTCTTATACACAGATCTTTCCCTTCTTACTAGGGTTCCAGCATATCCAGTAAGGCCCACACTAAACTAATGCCCTTGTCTTAACTTAGCTATGTGTGCAAATACTGCATTTCGACATAAGGTCACATTCATGTGTTAACTGCTGTGGATATCAGGCTGTGAGTTTCAGGCTGGGGGACCACACTTTACAAAGGAGCACTTGCTGACATTTTGAGTACAAATACAGGGGCAGAAAAGACTCTATCTCATTGTGCACATGGATACCACTACCTGTCCAGCACTACCCTTGAGTATAGATGGATATATAACTTGCCCCTAAAAGTTAAAAAATAAACTACTATGTGTGAACTTACTAAAATAGATTGGGAACAGGTGACTCATTGATATATTAAAACCTTATGAGAAAAACCAGGTCTGAAAACTTACCAAACATACCAGGCTGAGGAAGTTTACAACATAATTACCTTAACCTCACAAGGAGAAGGATACTAAACACAGAGATGAAGGTGGCCCCACCGACCTATTATCCTACCATTCAATATGTACATCAAAGGACTAATAGTAAGAGAAATGCCGACGGACTCAGACGTTCCGACACAGCTCAGTCCTAGCTGCCAACTGTGCCTACTCAAATTGTCATCTATCCATCCCTGCAACCTTCCAGAACTGGTCCTGTGCCTCTGCAGCTCAGCTGGACCTAGGAACCCTGGGATTTGGCTCTGTAGCTGGATGCATTAATGCCTTCTCTCACTATCTGAAGTGCCCCACTTTGCATCTCTTCCAATAAGGCTTCTGTGAACTCCTTGAGCTCTGTTCCTATAGCCTCTTCAGTCCTATTGCAGACTTCAACAGCCACATATCCACAAATTTGCAAGTGTAACTTTTGTGCAATGTGTCATATATAATCTGAGAGTGAATATTAATAATTACGTTGGAATAAATAGACCTATGTTTGCCTGTGCCAGTTTTCAGACAGAATCAGAACTACTTGGCAAATGGCAGCCAATGACACTGATAGAGCCTGTTAATTTATTATTCAATCCTGATATTGTGGGAAAAAGTGTTTCATGTTTCTGGTATAGCGCACTCATAACAACTGGGGACTTCAACATATATCCGGTGGGGACACAGCTCAATTTATGACACTACCTGCTTTGTTATTGTTGAGATAAGGGTGGCCTCACTGTGTACTCACACAGGCCTCAAACTCAGCATCCTTCTGCATGTCCCCCAGTGACCATCCGCCAATGACCATCCTTTTTCTTCCTTCTTTCCTTCCTTCTTTCCTCCTCCTTTCTCCCCCCCCACCCTGTTTTATTACTGTCTCTCTTTTTTTTTTTTTTTGGCCTTTAGGTTTATAGTACAGCTCAGATGGTCTAATATTTCAAAACATTTTCTTCCTTCCTTTGTTTCATTCATTCTTTCTCTCTCTTTCTGTTTTTGGCTACTGGCTTATAGCACACATCAGATGGGCTACTATTCCAAAAGGAGCTTGTGCAAAATTTCAACAACAAAACAACAGCATCATTTCCACAGTAGCATTTCCAGTAAAAGCAACAAAGAATTATCTATGTCCAAAAATCAGATTATTAGGGAGGCATTCACCCCACCTGAGCTCTTTTCTTCATTGATAAGTCCCATGTGAACCAGTTTGCTTTTCTAATACTGGAATATCTTATTCTTTGGTATATCTCCCTGCTCATAGTAAAATTTCAACATCTCCAAACTAATCCTTTTTTCCCTTTAAATGATTTTTACCAACAAAAGATGTCCCTCTGAGTTTTAGGGTATGAATCTTTCTTGTTTATCATTAATTGACATATATATGTATATATACATATAAGAATATACACACATACACACACACACACACACACACACACATATATATACACAATTTTTAAAGGGAATGGCTTTGTCTTTTTTGACTCATGTTTAAAAAGTGATGCCTTCTGAAGAGTTCAAAGATAATATACCTGATTCTCTCTAGCTTTTATCCACATCCAATGAAAATTCTGCATTATAATACTATAAACAACATGTCAATTCTTACCGCATGTGATTGGAGCTGGTTGTACAATTGTAGTAGGGCAAATTAGACTATAAAAATGATGTATATGAAAATTTTAAGATAAATATATATATAATGCATATTAAGTTTAAAAATGAAATTTTACATTGTTTAAAAGGAAATTTTTACAGAATAGTAAACAATTTTTATACTTTAGTGTAATGGTTAGTCTTGTCAACTTGTTGGGATTTGGAATCACTTAGGTGACAAACCTCTGGGCCCCAAACTGAATACAAAGGAGAAAGTGGGTGGAGTACCGGCATCCATCCCTCTCTGCTTTCTGATTACAGGTGCAGCGCTGCCTTCTCTTGCTGCTGTGCTTTCTCCACCATGACAGACTGCACCACTTCCTAAACTGTGAGCCACATAGATCCTTCTTTTAGCTGTTTTTGTCAGGTGTGTTTTCATAGCAAAGAGAAACTAAATAATATATTAAGGTAGCATTAATTTGTGTTTTTAATGCAAAATCCAATTATTGTGTGTCTTTATTTACTATATTAATAATTTTTATCTGCACTCTTGTGCCAATAGCTTTGACTATATCTTCATTGTTAGGTTAGCTTCTTCTGTTTTCTTTAATAGTATCTCTTCAACATCACCTATTACTGTTTTTTTTTTTTTTTTTTTTTTACTTTTTAAAAATTATTTTTATTTCTGAGAGAAAGAGAGAGAGAGAGAGAGAGAGAGAGAGAGAGAGAGAGAGAGAGAGAGAGAGAGAGGGAATTGGCATCCAGGACCTCAGCTACTGAAGATGAACTCCAGATGTGTGCATCACCTTGTGTGTCTGGCTTATGGGGGTTCTGGGGAGTCAAACCTGGGTCCTTAGTTTTCACAGGCAAGCACTTTAACCACTAAGCCATCTCTCCAGCCCTCAAATTACTTTTTAAAAATTCAGTTATTAATTCTCATTTTTTATAGACATCTTTCATAGTTCCTGGGGTTTCATCTTTTCCTTTTCATTATTTCTATGTGAACAATGGCACAACAAAATGTGATATAATGTCCAAAAATGTATTGGTTGTCATAAGTAGGTAGACTTATAAATTTCTGATAATTTTTATTTTATTATTATTATTAATTAGTTTTATACTCAGTGAATAGAGTCAATTTGGTACCATTGTTAGGCTCATCCATGTCCTATATCCTCCCCCGGCCCCTCCTTGTTGAGGTATATGGGTCATGCATTCTAGAGTTAGCCCACAGTTATGGGTAGAATACATGTCTGTGCATACCGTGACCCAACATGTGGCTCTGACAGTGTTTCCGCCCCCTCTTCTGCAAAATTTCCCTGAGCCATGTTGGGTTCGTTTTTGGTCTGCTTCAGTGGCGAGGTGTTGGTGGCTTCTGGATCTCTGGATCTCTGATTTGGTGGGAGTTGAGTGTTCTCTGTGTCCATCTCCTTCACCCTTGTGCTGGTACCTGGTTCACCAAGAAAACACCACCCTTGTTTGTTTCGCCAATTGTTCTTAGTTTCAGCCAGGGTCCTTTTGAGGTATTATGGGGTGGCTCTCTCCTTAGGATCTACATCTATCTGAAAAAGAGAAGCAGATTCTCCAACAAAGAGTAAGTTAGCACCAGACAAATGAGATAACCCTTACTTTTTTATAGAGAATTTAATAGGTGTAGACCCTAATTTCTGATAATTTTAAATGAATACATATCATGCCACTTTTTTTTTCTTTTCTTTTTTTTTTTTTTTGGTTTTTCTAGGTAGGGTCTCACTCTGGCTCAGGCTGACCTGGAATTCACTATGTAGTCTCAGGGTGGCCTTGAACTCATGGCGATCCTCCTACCTCTGCCTCCCAAGTGCTGGGATTAAAGGCGTGTGCCACCACGCCCGGCACATGCCACTTTTTTTCAACATAAAAGTTACCCTTCATATACCATAATCTTTTAATTCTGACAATGCTCTGCCACATGGATAATCTTTTGATAATATGTCCATGGATTTGTTGGCTCAAGTTCCAGTTTTTGTTATTCCATTTATCTTTTCCATATTGCATCCTTTATTACTGATAAGGTGGATAATAAGGCAAGTGTAGAGTTAGGATTATGCAACACCAATTTACTGGTTTGAACAGTATACTATTAAAATTGGAGGAAGCTGATGAAATGTACTTGTGATATCATGTGCTATTTTTGCATCTTATGGGATAAATTATTTTAAAGTAAAATTAATAAATTTGAGAACTTTGGGATAATATTTGAGCAAAGTATTTTTTTTTTTTCTGAGGTAAGGTCTCACTCTGGTCCAGGCTGACCTGGAATTAACTCTGTCATCTCAGGGTGGCCTTGAACTCATGGCGATCCTCCTGCCTCTGCCTTCCAAGTGCTGGGATTAAAGGCATGCACCACCATGCCCAGTTTGAGCAAAGTATTCTTTTATAATTTTATATAATTTGCACCAAAACTTTTACAATTGTTATACCCTCACCTATTCCAACAGCTTTAGACATCTACTTTTACTTAATTGTAAGGGCCCATATAAACAATTAATTAAATTTCCAAGAAACAATTTTATTCTCCTATTCACTGGAGCAAAGTGACATGCAATAATAAAATCATAAGTAGTAAAAATGCTTCAACTGTAGTCATAAGTAAAACTTGTGAGTGTAATTTATAAACAAGTGGAACTCAGCATATAACCAAATGGAAACTGACTTCCATAATCTTGCTGTGGAAAACCATCCTCTTATTTTCTATAGAGAATACACACTGTTTCCCCAAATTGATTACATATAAGATGGTTGGGAATTTGTGCCTATGCATAGTCTATTCAGCAGTGGTTCTCTCACATATTCTTATGGCAGAGGATCCTGAGGGTTGTGGTGACTTTGAAAAGATAGTGCTATTACTGCAAAAACTGAATTTTCCTATTTCTGAGATCATGAATGTCCTTGGTTTGCTATTGTTTTGTTAAGGTTATGGTCAAACAATCCAATAGGAAATATGGGTCTCTTTGATAAAATTAAATTTGTAGTCCTGGAAACAACACTGATTTTAGCTTGAAGAAATTTATAATTTTTCCCCAAAAGGAATGCTTTCTTTCTTGATATTAAAAATGACATTCAGGCTGAAAACCTTACACACTATAGTCTGTTCTTTTTTTCACACTGAAAAAAAAAAAAAAGTTTTAGGCAATTTGTCATCTGTTGGACCTCACATCAATTACTCTGGGCTCCTTCCATGAACATTACACTTCTCCTGCAGAGATCAATGGCTTCTTGGGAGGTTTCACTCCCGTGTTTTAGGAGGACTTACACAACCACTGTCTCTAGACTGACAAAGCCCCCTTTCTGGAAATTATAGGAAGAAGAGTGATGGTAAAATACGGGGATGCACTTGAAAAGCTAACAGGGATTATTTGCACTTGGAAAACAAATTTCTCCTATTTCCCAAAAAATGTTGCAAAACCTAATAATTTTTGGCATAAAGAGATAACTTAGTGCATTCTTTGCAACCATGAGGACCCGAGTTTGGTTCCCAGAGCACATCTAAAAAACTCATGCATGGTAATACATGCCCAGAAATTCCAGTGCTGGGGAGCTACTTGTTTATAACTTGTATTTACATAAATTTTACTTATGGCTATAATTGAAACATTGTTTACCACTTACAATTTTATTATGACATATCACTTTGCTCTAGTGAATACAAAAATTAAACTGTTTCTCAGAAATTTCATTAAATGCTTATGTGGGACTCAATGGCCAGTCAGACTAGCATACTTAGTGAATCCCAGGCCAATGAGAGTCCCTGCCTCAAGAAAAGGTGCACAGAACCTGAGAAAAGACACCAGGCTGTCCTCTGTCCTCCACACACATACACGTGCATGTGTACATGTATGCTCATGCAGCAGCCCTCCCCCACTGCCACACAACTATGTACATTCACATGAGAAAGAAACTCAGTAATGCAATGGTGTTTAACACAACACTACAACAGCACTTAACAAACTGTAGCACATACAGATCTTCCTCTTTGTAGCATTTCTTGTTTATCCAAAAGTGGATAAATCCAGCCCACTGTGTAGACATTCAGAGAACACGGATGGAGAATATTTCTCCGTGGTTTTACTCTCCATCCCAGTGAACAAGCATGCTGTCTGGTAAACAAGTCTGACAGAAACTACTTTACACGTAATTCAGGGACTCTCTTCAACCTCTTCTTAAACCTTGTTCTTTGTGTGGTTTGGTAGAAATCTCTGAGAGGTGTTTTCAATACAAAGCACTTCTCAGTTTTATTTTACCAGAGAGCCTTTAGAAACCATTCAGCATCTCTTGGCATTAATATTGCTTAGACATTAATTTACAAAACGCTGATTTTCAATCAACTTCCAGGGAAATGATTTTCTTCCCCTTTGACCTTATTCTTTAAGCTGATGCTTCAAACTGAGAAAGGGACAAATACTTAGGATAGTATTTTCACTACTGATCTTTTGATAGCATTCTCGGGAGCAGGAGATCATTTAATTTCAGTGGCCCAAAGACAGTTAGTATTTTTAGGATCTAATCTTTCTAGGACTACTGTTTTACATTGTAGTTAAATGGATGTGCTGTCTCATTTATCTCATATTTTCTTTTTAAAAATTGCATTTCAAGTAATAATATTTTCATAAGCCTCTTTTCCACCTTGCAATTTATTTTAAATATGGTATTGTGCATATTTTTGCTAAAGTATTATATGCAAAGATAATAAAAATGTAACCTAGTAGAACTGGGCTTGAAGCTGCAAGAGTAAAATTCTTTTATATAATACGACTGTTGGCAGATTGTAATGAGATGGACATTATCTATTAGGTGTTATTTTATAAATTTATATTTGGCAGTGTGGGGGTGGAAGTGGAGGTTGTGCTTTGAAGGCATCATAATAGCACATGGGATGAAAACATGATCCTATATTTGCTTTGAATTGGTAACTTCTCATTTTTTCCAAGGTAAGCAGGATAGGGAAATGCTTTAGCCACCTTGGACACTGCTTGGCTTGGGCATAAAACATTCTTCTTCCCTCACAAAGTAACCAATCCATTCTCCTATAAATACCCTGTAGATAGATTCCTCAGACAAATTCATGGGGTCCTTGATTATTTTCCACTCAGGTGGCCTGCTGCCACTCTTGGCAGTGTATTTCAGACCTTTTCTCTCATTTTGCTTTTAATAAAGTTTCTTGCTGCTTCACCCTTTATGCATTCCTTTCTTCAAGTCTTTGAGCACGGTTCCAAGAACCTGGAACCCAGACAGAGACCACTGGTTAACAGTTGCTAATAATCAGTTATTGTTGGCATTTGAAATTTCTTATAGTACAGATGGTGTCATGGGACTGGTGAACTCAATAAAGTGTTTGGCATATAATCACTTCTTAATAAAACCTCGACTCCATCAAAAACTTAATATGGATTATTGCCGGTCAAGATGGCGACCGCCTAGCTGCACTACAAACAACGAGGGAAAAAAAGGCAAGTATTCAAGGGAAATTAGGAACTTTCTGAAGAGGGAGGGCACAGATCGGGGGTAAAAGAGGGAAGCACACACCCCCGCGACCCACGCCCCGCCACCCCGCCCGCCGCGAATAACTGCATCGGGCTCGGCCCCGCGCCCAGCGGCCCGGCGCCCCGTGCACACCAAGCCCCACGCGCCCCGGCGGCCCAGTGCACCCCACAACCCCGTGCCCCACACCCGCCGCACCCCCCGCACCCCCTAGCAGGCCCCTCCCCCCCAGCGCGCCCCACGCTCCCTATCCACACACTGCAAACGCGGCCCAAGCGAACCAAGGCTTCCCGCGCCCCGGGCACCCAGGCCTGCCCCGCGCCCCCCCCCCCCCCCCCCGCGCCCAAGACCCCTGCGCCCCACCCTCGCGTGCCTCAAGACCACCCCACGCCCGCCCCACCCTCCCGCGCGCCCCACCCCCCGCGCGTTCCGTGCTCTCTATCCACACACAGCAGGCACTCCCCAAGCGCCCCACGCCCGGGGCGCCCAGGCGTGCCCCGCACCCCCGTGCCCCCCGCGCACCCTGAGACCCCCACGCCCCACCCCCACGCGCCTCGAGCCCTCTCCCGCGCGCCCCGCCCCCGCCTCCCCCCCCCAGCGCGCCCAACGCTCCCTACCCACACGCGACGGGGCGCTCAAAGCGCCCCTCAGCGTCCAGCGTCCGGGCGCCCAGGTGTGCCCCGATCCCCCCCGCGTGCCCCGAGACTCCCCGCGCCCCACCCCCGCGCTCCTCGAGCCCCCCCCCGTGCACCCCACCCCCGCCACGCATCCAGACTGCCTCCCAGCGTCCCACAGCATCCAGCACTCCATCTTACCTCAGCGTGCTCCACGCCCCCTGCGCTACCCGCGATCCCCTGGACCCCCTCACCCCCCTCCCCCGCGCGATCCGCCCCCTCCCCCCCCTGCGAGTCCAGAGCACCCCACGGTATCCCACAGCACCCCACGCTCCTAGCTGCCCCCCCCTCTCCTCACGCCCTGCTGTTCTCACATCACTTGCCGCCCGTCAGTTTCTGCTGTGTCCTGATTCTGTACCCACATCATCTGCCTCTGCACTACAATTGCACTTGCAGTGGGCCCAGTCCCACAGCAAGAGCCACATAAGTCCACACCGAGTCACTAGCGCCAGCGCAGGTGGCATCCCCTACCTGTACATCGCCACCCACCCCCCACTCCCCTGAGGCGGAAGAGCACAGACTGTGTATAGACCCCAGTGTACCCAGCCAGAATCTAGGCACCTTCAAGGCTTGCTACCTCAGTCCCTTTTCAAGCTCAAAGGCAGGCAGCTTAGGTGCATTACTGGGTGAGAATTCAGGCAACTTTGGTGCCCCTGTCAGGCTATAGGTTGGCGGCTTTGGCAAGAGTGAGCAAAAACCCAGGCTGCTTACAACTGCCCCAGGCTGCCTTGGATTTGCATTAAGCTAGATCCCAGGCTGCTCCACCCACCTACCTGCCCATACACTGACATGGGTAGACCACAGCGCAAAAGAAATAACACGAAAAATAAAATGGAAGAAAATCCAGACAGATCACCCAGTCCAACAAGGATCACAACAAACCAAAACATAGAAGAGTGTTTAGGATCAGAACATCAAGTGGAAGCAATGAACAATGCAACCCTAACCAAACTACTGCTAGATCTGACAGGAAAGCTACAAAGGATAGATAATCGTATGGATGCTACCATCACGAAGCTAGAGCAATATGATAAGACACTGGAAGGAATTCAAAGAGAGCTAAGAGAGTTGAGGGAGAATGAAAAAAAAGAGGACCTTAAAAATCAGCTGGCCACACTAAATGAAAACATAAAGAAATGCAAGGATGATTTCCAAGAATCAGCAAGAAAATCAGAAAATGAGACAAAAAGGGAGCTGGACAAAGCGATGGAAGTGATACATAGGAAAGTAGTAGAAAATGCAAACTTAATTGAACAAGTCCAAAACTCACTAGAGGCTCTCAAGAATAGAGTCAGCGAAGTGGAAGACAGAAATTCTGATCTGGAAGACAGGATGGAAGAAACAGTTCGAGAGTCCAAAAATTTCAGTAAGTTCAAAAGTTCCTGTGAACAGAACATGAGAGAATTGTGGGATACACTTAAACGTCCTAATATCAGAATCATTGGAATACCAGAAGGAGAAGAATTTCAGACCAAAGGCATGGAGAACTTATTTAACACAATAATTGAAGAAAACTTCCCCCGTCTCTTAAAAGAAAGGCCCATCAAGATTCAAGAAGCAAACAGAACTCCTAACCGACTAGACCAAAGGAGAAACTCCCCAAGGCATATTATCATTAAGACTCTAAACATTGACACCAAGGAAAAAATCCTAAAAGCAGCTAGGGAAAAACAGCACACCACTTTCAAAGGAAACCCCATCAGAATTACTTCAGACTTCTCAATGGAAACCCTGAAAGCTAGAAGGGCCTGGAATGATACTCTTCAAACGCTAAGAAACTATGGCTTTCAACCTAAACTACTCTACCCAGCAAAAGTCTCCCTTATAATAGATGGTGAAAGGAAAACTTTCCATGATAAAACTTAATATGTTATAAAGAATCAGCCATGCTCACATTCCCCAAAAGGGTCCTTCCCGAAATTGGGAAAGTTCATTTTGAAAACTGCTGGTTCCACAAGGATAAACTTGACACGCACCAAGAAAGGTGGTTTTAATTAAAGCTATGATGCTTCGCCATCTGAACTTTGTTTCTTGCTTCATGGATCTGATTTATGAAGATCAGGAGATGAATAAATTCTTCAATGTAAAACCCGAGTTGGAAAAAATTAATTTTAAAGTGTAACCAGGAGCATAAACATATTTGCTTCTGTCTGGAATTAAATATAAACTTGGCTTTCCCATATGAAGAAGCCAAGGCTGTCGCCACATTATGCCCATGGATCTGCTTGTCTGACGCTCAAACATCTGGATGGCAAGCTAAGTTTTAAGTATTTCTAGCTGACTTGGTCCATTTGAAGGATTTGAAAACCTCTAAAACAAACAAACAAACAAACAAAAAACAAAACCACCACCACCACCAACAACAACAACAAAAAAACACATAGTACTCACCCATCATTACAGACAATATCCTCATGTTTATTGCAGTCTCCAAAACCAGACCAACCTGATTTGGAAGTTGACTGCTTGCTAGAAGCCTGTGTTTAGATATTGTGAGTCTGAAGCAAAAGCATGCTTGTAAAGAAAGCTAATTCTATAGGTAATTACCACAGAACAAATTGTGTGTGTGTGAGATATGTAAGGTCCTTTCTACTGGCAGAGACTGAGACCTGGCCTTTTGCTTTGGTTTTTGTCTCTCTGGCATTAGAAGAAATACCTTTGCAATATCATAATTGGGTTGTTCTGCTCTGAACTGCATTTCTTTCCTTGATCAACAAAGTGCTTCAAAATTTATTCCAAACAATTTAAATGAAGTTTTGTTAATGGGTTTTTCTTTTCCACTGCACTATTAAGATTTCAAGGGCAAGACTGCTGCCTTAATCAGCTGTGTGCATTCAGCAACAAGAATACTGTATACACTTAATAGATGCTTGCTGCATGAATGGATGCATGGATTTCTGGGTGGAGGGAACAAAGTCTATTCATTCTATGTGATAGCAACTATGCTCCCCACTGTCCCCTGAGCATGCTGCTTCTTGAGTCACATGAAATTGTGGTCTGTGGGCAATCTGCTTCTGAGAAATTTGTGGATTTTATGAAAAATTGCATTCTGACTTCATCAGACTCTCCAACATTGAGCCCCATGTGTGTGCATGTTTGTGTAGTACATGCATGTGTATTCATATATGTGTGAGTGCATGGGTGTGTGGGTACACATGCAGGCATGTGCATGTGGAGATCATAAACTGACATCAACGGTGTCTTTATCACTCTCTACATTATTTTCTAGAGAGGGAGTTTCACTGAACCCAGAGCTCACTGATTCTGCTAGTTAAGATAGCCAAAAAGTGGAGAGATGGCTTAGCGGTTAAGTACTTGTCTTTGAAGCCTAAGGACCTTGGTTTGAGGCTCAACTCCCCAGGACCCACGTTAGCCAGATTCACAAGGGGGCTTATGCGTTCAGAGTTCGTTTGCAGTGGTTGGAAGCCCTGGCACACCCATTCTCTCTCTCTTTCTCTCTGCCTCTTTCTCTCACTGTCACTCTCAAATAAATAAAAATGAACAACAAAAATTTTTTTTTAAAAAAGATAGCCAAAAAGCCTTAGGGATCCTTCTGTCTTTTCCTTCCCAGTGAAAGGATTACAAGAGCGTACCACGTCACCCAGCTTTTAAAATATGTGTCCTAAGGATTGAACTCAAGTCCTCATGCTTACACAGCAAGCACTTTAACTGAGCCATCTCCCTACATTGTATGTTTTTATATCTTTTCTTGTTTTATCTTTTAGAAATTTGTTAACACTGGTTTATTGATGAGTTCTATTGAGTGTGTTTATGTGTGTATATGTGCATGTGTGTATGTATGTGTATGTTTGTGTGTGTGTGTGCATGCATGCTTGGATTATGCCTCTTCCATTTTATTGGAATTTAAGATTAAGGCAACATAAAGGTTTTATGCTAATTTATATTTTAAATTCATCATTATGGCTATGCTATTTTAAATCACACTTATGTTTTTCTTTAGCTCATAGCTGCTTATTGCTGTAAACATGGTGAAAGGTTGACTATTCCTATGCCAGTCTATTTTCTTTTACTATTCCAAAACAACAGAGGCTGCATCAGGCAAACTGAAAAGAGGTTTACTTAGCTCACAGTTTTGGAGTGTCAAGAGCATGGATCCCATTTATACTCAGCCCTGGTAAGGCCCTCATACTAGGTCTTTTCATAATGTGAAATGCGTATGGAAGGGAGATTTCTCTATCTTCTACAATGGACATTCTTTTCCCCAATTCCATATCGAGGAAAAGATCTTTTGAAGAGCCAAAGGAAGTCTCATGCCTTCTTTGAGGTATTTTCCAGTAGCATTGTTCTCCTGAATCACAGCCTCCAGGCAGACAATGTCGTATTGACAGAGAAATGGAGTGATCAAAATGATTCTGGGGCTTAAGAGATGGTTTAACAGTGAGGTATTTGCCTGCAAAGTGTACAGCTCTCCAGATCCCATGTAAGCCAGATGCACAAAGGTGAGGCAAGCACATGCCCACTAGGTGGCACAAGCTTCTGGAGTTCAATTACAGTGCCTGAGGCCCTGGCATGCTAATTCTCTGTCTCTCTTAAAAAATATTTTAAAATCAAGGAAATCCACCTTTTTATTTTTACATAACCACAATTATAGATTAGTTTGTTTACTGACTTCAGGATTTGCTACTCCCTCATAACATAGTTTCACATCTCAGCCTTGAAAATTAAAGCCTTCTTTTTAAAATAATTTATTTATTTATATATGAGAGAGAGAGAGTGAATGGGTGTGCCAGGGCCACTAGCCAAAACAAATGAACTCTGGGTGCATGTGGCCACCATGTGCATCTGGCTTACATAGGTTCTGGGGAATTGAACCTGTGTCCTTAGGCTTTGCAGACAAGTGCCTTAATCATTAAGCCATCTACTCATCCCAACTTGAAGCCTTCTTGAATTTAAGAAACATACCACTGGAAGTCTTGCAAAAACAACAAAGCAGTGACTACCTTCAGTCCTTAGGGCTCATCCCACTAGTTCCTCTGATCCTATAGCAAATGCTCATTGCAGTTCTGGAGGTTCATGGAAGTGGTCCACTCTTCTCCACACCCCAGTCATTTGAATCTCAGTTCTAGGCATGCTCCTATATTCCTGGTGATACTGTTGAGTGTTTCATAGATAACCTTCTTACCTGTGGAAGCAGGTTATAGGCAAAAATCTAGATATTCAGCTCAGTCACATTCTTTTAGGTTTTTTGTTTTTTGTTTTTTTTTTGGGGGGGGGATGTCTGTCGTGGTGGGAACCTTCCTGCTCTTGTCTGTAGTACTCTTGATTGGTTCAGTCACTCAAAGAACCTTTGTTGATTTCTTTATAATCAGTGCAAATCAGTGCAAACAAATTTGCTTGTTTCCTTCTCGCCTTGCCCTCATACAACCATGACTCAGTGTTCACTCATCATTACTGTAGAGATACTCCCCCTCCCCCTTGGTCCCAGCCTTAGCTTCAATTCTTTGCTGGGTTACCCCTATACTCATCTGTTAATGGTCTAAGAAGTTTTGCTTTGTGGGGGGGTATATATGTCTTCTCTCACCTATGTACTCATGGCTTTTTAGAATTCATAGTGTTTTTTAAATACATATTTAAGAAGTGTTTTCTCATTTCCTTTCTGAATAATCATGTGCCAGGGCAATGTCTTTTCTTTCACTTACAGTTTCTAGTTCATTCCTACCTCATAGCCCACACTTCATAAATGTTAATAGAATACATTAACAGCTGCATTCACATGTCCTTACTGACCAGCTACATCTCTGATCAGCTGTGAGATCATTTATCCAGCAAGGAGGAAATGACTCAGCATTGTAGTTCTATTTCTGAGTTATCTGAAAAGAACCCCAGAAGAGCCCTGCAACCATCTCACTGTCCACCTTCATCTCCTCCTGGTGCTGTCACTGCATTACTGTTACAGTTTCACTGGCTATAACATTTATTGGTAAAACATGAGATAACCCCTATAAATCTTTAGCTCCTTTGTTTAATCTAACTGTGGTGATCATATTTGCTTGTTAAAGTACCGAGAGAATAATGAGCTATTTTATGGATCTTAGAGGCATGGAAATGTTGAGTTTTGCAATACCTTAGAAGTCACCTTGATTGGGTATTTCACCCATGGATCAGGAAACTATAACCCAAGAGAAAGGTAGTGGTTTCTCAGGGTCATGCACTGGGTCTGTGGCAGAACTGGAATCAATTCTTGATCTCCAGATACATAATTGGTGCTTTTCATGGTTTATACAAATATATTTACACTCATAAGCACACATGTATGTACACATGCAAACACACAGAGTTTTCTAGTTATAGATTTAATTCTTCCTTTTCCTCCTACCTTCCTCTCTCCCCCTTCCTCTTTCTTTTGAAAGGAGGCTTTGTAGTCATGGCTGTCCTAGTATTCTCAGTATGTAACCCAAACTGACCTATTATCTCTGCTTTTTGTTATTTTTCTGATTTATTTATTTATTTATTAGATATGGAGAGAAGGACAATGAGAGAGAGAGAGCGAGAATGGGCATGCCAGGGCCTCCAGCCACTGTAAACAAACTCCAGATGCAAGCACTGCCTTGTGCTTTTGGCTTACGTAGGACCTAGAGAATTGAACCAGTGTCCTTAGGCTTTGCAGGCAAGGGCCTTAACCACTAAGCAGTTTCTCCAGCCCTGTAATGCCTTTCTTCTCTATTTCTTCGCCTGGATTTAGTTTTCTTTAGATGATTATTTATCATGCATCTATTCATTTCTATGAGGTTCACTTCTTGCACTAGGTGTCTTATTTCCCTTTATGAAAGAAGGGCTTCTGTGTATTTTCTTTCCAGTACATATGGCATTTACAGCTGTGACTGGTATATAGTGTATGCATAAAAAATAAGTCTTTCTTTTGCTTTCTTAGTATACTACCTGGTGGATAAGAAGGTGTGCTGAAGGATGGCTGATGCAGCAAGCGTTACTTGTATCCCAAGAAAGGCTTGTTTGTAAGGTTTATTCACAGATTTAAGAAGAGTCCTCACAATTCTCAGAACCCAGAGTGGCTTCTTCTATGTGCTAGTTTGTGCAAACCACGAAGTTGTGCTGAACACTTGTTTTTCTTCTGGGGGTCTGGTCCCTTTGGTACATGGTAGGTGAAAGGGTATAAACATGTGCCAATGAAAATATTTAAGTTGTTAAAAGCCTGGTAGCTCTGTTGGACACAATCACATGTATATTATTACTATTTGATGCTGGAAGAATTAAACACATCTCATGTAGCTCCGTGAGGCGACGGCCCAAGGAAAGCTGCCCTGCTGTCTTCTGCACTTTGCCTGTATAATCTTTTCATTGGCTCGGCTAGCTTTGGGTTTGTCCTCCCACTATAACCAATCATAGCCATGAGCATCCCACTCTGCTGTGACTTGAAAGAAAGAAGACTTATGTACCAAGCACTTAACTGGCGAGCTTCATTCTAGGCTCTGTGGGTCCTTAGTCTTTAAGCATATGTCACACAGGTGCTACAGTTGAAATGGAATGACTATATTTTATGTGGGGACATTCACTGGATACAGGGTGTTGCAGTCAGGCTCGCATTGCTGGCAGAAACCTGACCAAGAGCAGCTTGTGGGAAAAAGAGTTTATTTTGGCTTATAGACTCGATGGGAAGCTCCATGATGTCAGGGGAAAACAATGGTATGAATAGGGGGTTGATATCCCCTGCCTTGCCAACATCAAATAGACAACAGGAACAGGAGAGTGTGCTAAACATTGGCAAGGGGAAATTAGCTATAATACCCATAAGCCTGCCCTCAACAATACACTGAAGCACTGATTCCCAAATCTCTATCAGCTGGGAACCTAGCATTCAGAACATCTAAGTTTATAGGGGACACCTGAATCAAATCACCACATTCTGTCCCTGGTCCCCATAAACTAATAACCATACATGTTGTAAAATGCAATAATTTCATCCAATGTCAGAAGTCTCCATTGTTTTTATCAATTCCAATGATGTTCATCCATCCCTATAGTCCGAGATCTTTTAACTAAGGCATAATACCAAAAAATTCCCACCCCCCAAGCCCATAGTAGCATGAAATAAACACACTGCAAAAGATGGCATTGGGCATAACAAAGAAATATTCAAATGATACAAGATTTAAAACAATAAGGGCAAACATCAAACTCTGTATCTCCAAGACCAACAACTCTAGTCAGTGACAAATCTCCAAGTCTGATAATTCTGACCAGCAACAAGTCTCTGGAATTCCAACCCTACCATCTGGCTAGGCTACTCACAGTCCTGGAAAACTTCATCCAGGGCCGGCAGCTTTCCTCAGCATCCATCTCATGGTCCCGGCATCTCCTCAGGGTCTCCACTGCAACCCATGGTTCATCATCACACCTCCATTGGGTCTCCATGCAGGCATCCAGCAGACATACTTCAGACTACACATGGTCATTTCCAAAACATAAGATCGTGTTGCAAATTCAACGACACTCCGTTTACTCCATAATCCCAGGTAGAGTGTCAGTTTGTGAATCCAGGGGGAAATAAAGCAGACTATGAAGAACAGGACACTCCTTGAGCATTCAGACCCCTTCAAAAGCATCTATTTTTCCTCCTGTTACCTCACTCTCAAAGGTTGTAATCTCTCATATAACTGCAGCTGAATGATCAGAAGTTTCAGCGCAAAGATTTTGTTTCTGTGCCATATTCATGTACTCACACCAGTCCATTTCTATGTAATGCAACCATGCACAAGTTATCAACACACGAGTATAACAGCAAGCCTCTCACACAAACTGCATCTAGCCCAGTCCAGGCAAAGCTCTTTCTCACCCTCCCAAGCCAAACCTTACAGTCCATAGTTCTTATTGCATTCAGGTCTTCCAACTCTGACCAGAATGGCCCATCAAGTTGAACTTCCAGCATCACAAGATGTCTTTTAGGCCAAGGTTTCAAATCCTTTCACATTGCTCTAAAAAAATCAGCTTCAAAAGGCCAAAGCTACACATTTATATGACTAGCAGGAAATGATGTCATTCTTCAATACCAACTTTACTGCTGCAGTCAGGTTCACATTGCTGGCAGAAATCACCTGACCAAGAGCAGCTTGTGGGAAAAAGGGTTTATTTTGGCTTACAGATTGAGGTGAAGCTCCATGATGGCAGGGGAAAACAATGATATAAGCAGAGGGTGGACATCACCCTCCTTGTAAACACTGGATGTACAACAGGAATAGGTGAGTGTGCCAAACACTGGTAAGGGGAGACTGGCTATAACACCCATAAGTCCTCCCCCATCAATGCACTGCCTCTGGGAGGCATTAATTCCCAAATCTTCATCAGCTGGGAACCTAGCATTCAGAACACCTAAATTTATGGGGGACACCTGAATCAAACCACTGCAGATGGTGGTGAAGAGTGGATATCATGGAAGCAACTTGTTTCTATGGGGGAAGTATTCCAGGTACCTAAAAGTCTGGGTCTTTCAAGCATCTAAACCATCCCACAAACCAGTTTAATGATACCTTCTCCAGTGGTTCTCAGTGTGAATGCCCCTTTATTTATTTATTTATTCTTTAGCTCTGTGTTGAGCTGAAAGAATGACCTGTGTCTCTTCCTTTGTGGTATGTGTGTGTGTCTGTGTGTCTGTGAACATACGTGTATTGAGTTTAGAGGGCAAAGGACCACTTTGGTTGTCATTCCTAAGGAGCCATCCACCACTTTTTTTTTTTTTAGATAGAATTGTTTAATGAACTGGAACTCACCCAGCAGCCAGTGAGCTCTAAGAACTCTGTTGTCTCCTCCTCCCCAGTTCTGTGATTACAAGCAGGTGTCACCATGCTTTTATGATGTGGGTTCTCAACTTTTCAAGGCAAGTACTTTACTGACAGAGTCATCTCCTAATTCTTTTTAATTCGTGTTCCCATATACACATCTTCCTATGGGTTGGGTTAATTGTGTGCATTGCAGGGAAAGTGAGGAGCTCAGGGTTCCAAGTGAACATGCAGCTGAGTCTAGAGAATGGAGAACTCCTGTCTTAGGTGATGTCATGGTCTGCAAAATTTCCACATGGTCTTCAGCAATGGCTGACCTTGCACTCCCTCTTTATATTCTGATGGTGGAGGTATACTTGTCTTGAGATGGTGGAGCTGGAATATCTAAGAATACTAGATTACAAATAACGACATGGGGCAGGGGAGATTGCTGAGTGGCTCAGGAGCTTCCCTGCAGAGCCTAAAGACACAGGTTTGAGTTCTAGTTCCAAGGTAAAGCCAGACGAACAAAGTGGAGCTTGCTTCTGGAGTTTGTTTTCAGCTGCTGGAGGCAGTGGAATGTGCATTCTCTCTGTGTGTCTCTCCTCTCTCTCTGTCTTCTCTTACAAATAAATCAGCAAGTATAAATAAAAAAAATGACTACATGGAGTCCAGATGCCTCACAGATACTTCCAGTCCTAAAGCATACTTGTATCAGTTAAACCACCACAACAAAAAAGTTTTGGTGAGAAAGTATGAAGTCCTTCATTGGTTGTATGTCCTGTCCGGATGAGAGTGATACTTTGTTCCTCTCTCTGTTCAGCCCCCCATCCTTTCCTGGCATTTCATCCTCCTCCACCATGCCAATTACCCTGTAATCATTCAATTGTCAAATTTTAGCATTTTCCAATGAGCTTTCCATTAACCTCTTTGTCATCAGGAAGACATGTCATTATGGGGGAAGGTGAGAAGGGCACCTTTTATTTACTTAACATGAAAAACTTTTGTAAAAATTTACAAGTGACATTTGTTTCATTCTAACAGTGACTGAACTCTTAATTAATCCACAGAGCAAATCTGTTTCTCTGAGTCAGGCAAAATCGCTAGTAATGTCACTGCTACAAAAGACAGCTCCATTTCTCGGCCATTTGTCCATCTTACTGATTCATCCATCATCTGTTCACATTATCTGTCCATCATCCATCCAAAGTGGGGAAGGAAGAGTGCTGTCACCAAATTTGGTTCCTCTATTTTAATGTCTTCTTTTTCTTTTGCCCAATTTTTATCAAGGAGCTACTTTTCAAACGCTAACAACCACAGATTAGCTTTAATAGCCCCTCTCATTAATTGTCTGACCAGAGTAAAAATATGTCTTGGAAGACAGATTTTACTTCTCGAAGCCTCTGATAATGTCAAGGCATGAGCCGTATCTCAAGGACTACAACCGACCCCAGAATACAAATTGCTCTTTCTGATGTATTTGACTCCATTCTTAGAGAAACTGTAATCTTGGTATGTCACAGCTGACATTTCAGTTAGTATGCACTGCACATTTTTTTTAAGGGAGAGGATTATTAATGGTATGTAAGGGGAGACACAGAAATACCATGCAATGCCATTTACATCCATTTCATGCAAATGATGGGTGACAATCCATCATATGTTTAAGTGCCCTCCTGCTGGGGTGAAAGTAGGGACAGCAGGAATAGCATTAAACCAGATGACCCCTTAAGGCCCTGTTCACTCTTAGGAGCTATAAACTATAGCATTTCAGACATAGAAGAACCATTTCAGATAATCTCCTCATTCCCCAAGAAGCTGAAGTCCACTGGGGTGGTAAGAGCTACTATGGAGAGATAGGTCTGTGTTTTATTCAACAGTTAGTGACTTTAATTGCTTATTCTGCATCAGATTTTGGCTGCCATTGTAGGAAATATAAGAGTTCCTGACCCATGCTTCTAGTGCTTAGTTTTTTATTTACATCTCACTTTGTACTACAGTAAATTGTCTCAGACTTGGAAATGGTTTCACTTCTAGAACTTTATTAACTCTAAGATGCCAAAGAAGCCTAATACCTTTTTTACATTTTTATTAAAAATTTTCATGTATACACATGCTATTTTGACTGTAATTCACTCCTATTACTTTCTTTTGTTCTCCCTCCCCTATCTTTTTCCTTCTGGACCCTTTCTTCTTTCCTCTTAATACTTATTTTATTTTGATGTTTTTTTTTTAATCCCCTCCATCATCCAAGACAACATGATAATGGACCAAACATTATACAAGCCTTTTATAGGTAATGAAAGCTTCTATGGGGTCATGAATACAATCACCTCTGGAAGGTACTTTTTCAAAGCACTCTTCACCATCTTTTTGCTCTTACATTCTTTAAATATCCTCTTCTACAGTGGTTTCTGAGTCTTGAATGTGTGATAGAGAGGCCTCACTTAGTGCTGAACATGTCACAGTCACTTCTTAGCACTTGGATGAGTTTTGAGTCTTCCCAGTGCTCACCACCATCTGAAACCAGAAGCTTCTCTTACCAAAAGTGGAGAGGAGCACCAATATATTTGCATAAGCATAATTATTTAGAGAGCAGTTTAGTAGGAATACTATATCCATTTAGCCAAACACCAGTAGCAGCCCCAAAACCAGGTCTTACAGTATTCCCACACATAGACTTTTGAGCAAGTTTTCAGAGCCAGGCTTGAATTCCTTCCTGAGGAGTAGGCCTCAAATAAAATCAGTGTGTAGTTGGTTATCTGGCTACCTCCATAAGAAACATACCACTATTGCACTAATGAGCATAACTCTTCTGGATGGCCAGTTGTGTAGCTTGAAGGGGGCCACTTCTGGTTAAGACTGCTGATGATTTTTCTCCTCTAGTAGGCTGCATAGCATTTTCAAACATTAGGGCTGCTAGTCAGCAGGGAAAAGGTTTCCAGCTCAGTTCAGTTCTAGCTTGATTCCTCAGTGTTCTGCAACTGAAGCATGTGGTGTCTTCAGCAATATGGTGTTACCATCTAATTCTTGCGTGCATTCTTTTGGATGCCTCAGGGCCTCCCTGTTCAACAACTCACTGGGAGGTGTCACACCTAATTTATTTTGCTCCTTAAACAAGTCTTATTTACCTATTCAAAAGCTCTTAGATGCAATAAATAAGGATTTTTCCTTAACCCCTTATTGTCAGTTGGTTTATCTTGACAGTTTTTCAGATGATCAAAATTGGAATTGGGTCTCAGGGAACTTAAACTACATGCCATGACAGACAGCTACTCAGTGTGGGAGTTACATTCAGGTGTACACCTGGCGACTTTCAAAGCTTTTAGCCATCTTCAATCCAAGTTATTTTAATATTCTAATTCTGCACCTTTTTGGGGAATACATTTCATAAACCCATTGCTAGAGAATCTACTTTCTTTCTTAAATTCATCTTTCTTTAATTTATTCTGAATTAATTTTGGGAAGTAGGCCCAGTTGCAATGTTAGGAGTGTTAACACCCCACAGAATAGAAAAGCAGAGTTATGAGGTGGGAGGCCATGGAACTCTCAGAATACTGGATGCACAGGACTCCATATCTGTAAGTTAAGTTGATGACTGAAAGGTCAGACTACTTGTTCAGGAACTGCCACCTTATGTGTGAACTCTGAGTGGCAAAATGAAGCATATTGATATGACACCAAATGATTCCATATTCAGTGCAGAGGAATCCCCATTTGTGTTCTTAAAAAATTAAAGCAGTTTTATGGATATTAAATGTTTAAATGGTTCTAGCAGCTAGAAAGAAAAATCGCCTTATGAATAAAACAGACCTATGCCTGATTGCTTGCATGGAAAGTATTTGAAAAACGTGTTCACAGAGTTCAGAGCCTGGCAGCTTTTGTTTTATGGTGTGCAATGATAGGAGGAAATGGATGAATGAATATATAAATGATTGTAGGCAAACTACAGAATGCAAAAATTGTAGGAGAGAAATTAAATTTACTTCAACACATTTTTCCTGAACACTTATTATAAGCTCGACACTGTGCAGGGTTTCTCAGAGCATGCAAACAGACCCTCTGGTACAGCTTATGACTTCATTCCCCCTGTCTCCTTTCAAGTATTAGCTAAGATGACACTACATATTTGGTTGTTATCTAGTAAATTCTGAGATTTTAATTTTTCATGCAGTACATTTCAAAAAATCAGTTTTATTGAGGAATAATATATATGGAATAAAATGTACCTGTCTTATGTACACAGTTCAATGAGTTTCAATATATTCTTCTTTCGATTTAAATTGTCATATTTACCCCAAATTTGTAAATGTTCAAGGACAGAGAATCACAAAACATAATTTTTAAAAATATTTATTTACTTATGTGCAAGCAGATAGAGATAGAAGAAAGACAGACAGAGTGGGTGTGCCAAGCTCTCTAGCCACTGCAAACAAACTCCAGATGCATGCGCCACTTTGTGCTTCTGGATTTTACATGGGTACTGGTTATAACCAAAATATCTCAACAAGACAAGAATAGATAGTTGACTTCCTGCCAGGAGATGAGCTACCCTAGTACATCAACCAGGGCCCAGCAGAATCCACAGGGGAGTGCAGAGATGAGCAAGAGTGCTGCTTGCATGGCAAGCCTGACCACCTGCACCACGGTGATAGAAACAGACACTGAGATATTCAAAACATACCAAAGCACAAATCCCGAAGCTCCTGAGAGCACAACACTATAGTAGACTTAAAACATACCCACCACGGCTCAGAGAATTACGTGGAAGAGGGGATGAAAAGATTTCACGAGCCACAAGGTGGGAAGGGATATCCAGAGACATATGCTGTCCTCACAGCTCATAACTCACAAACCTATGGTGAATATTGACATATTCTTTCAAGTAAGTATGCACCACCACAATCAAGATGTTGACTATCTCTATCATGCCACAAAGTTCCCTTGTAGCTCTCATTCTTTAGTTCCTTTCCTCTACCCACAGATCACAAGAATTACTGCTGGAGTACTCTTCCTTATGTTTTTTTTTTTTTTTTTAATTCTACAATACTCATGGAATCTGTGCAAACTTTTCTGTCTTCTTTAATATTAATGTTGAACATTTGGATTGTTTCTTGTTTTTAGCTGTTATGAACAAAACATCTATAGACAGTCTTATAAGATCTCTATGTGGGTAACAGAGTGCATTTTTTCTTATGTAAATACTTGATATAGAATTTACTAAAGGAAATTTCCCTCACCCCAATATGGTACCTTGGCAAATCTAGGCTTCTTTTCTCTGTAGCCCTCTCACTATTTAGGGCCTGGCCCTTTTTCAAATGTTTATTTATTTATTTGCAAGGAGAGAGAGAGAGAGACTGAGAATGGGTGAATCAGGGCTTCCAGCAGCTGCAAACAAACTCCAGATGTATGTTCCACTGTGCATCGGGCATTATGTGGTTACTTGGGAATCAAACCTAGGTCAGTAGACTTTGCAGGCAAATGCCTTAACAGGTGGGCCATCTCTCCAGATACCTGACCTTCTTTACTTCCAGACATTGGAAGGGAAAGTGACTTGTTCTGAATATATCATCTCAGAAAGGACACAGGTCATTTTTGCTCACATTCTACTAGAAAACTGTGGACACATGGTCATTGTAGGTTGGAAGGTGTTGCAGTCAGGTTCACATTGCTGGCAGAACTCTCCTGACCAAGAGCAGCTTTTGTGGGGCAAAAGGTTTATTTTGACTTACAGACTCAAGGGGATATTCTATGGTGGCAGGAAGACAATTACATGAGCAGAGGGTGGACATCACTTCCTGGCCAACATCAGGTGGACAACAGGAACGGGAGAGTATGCCAGCCACTGGCATGGAAAAACTGGCTATAACACCCATAAGCCTGTCACCAACAATACACTGCCTCCAGGAGGCTTTGGTTTCCAATTGCCATCAGTTGGGGAGACTAGCATTCAGAATACCTAAGTTTATGGGGGACACCTGAACCAAACCACCACAGAGGGGTAAGGTGCTCAATCTGGAGCAAATTTATTCTATGCAAAGTTCATGTTTTTGGTGGAATAATATCTATTGAAAACACAACTTGCTTGCTTGGTAAGTATTTATTTAGAATCCATCAAATATCAAGTGTTGGATGTTGGAGAGGAAATAATACACATACAAACACACACACACACACACACACACACACACACACACGCACACACACACACACACACACACACACACACACACACACAGAGAGAGAGAGAGAGAGAGAGAGAGAGAGAGAGAGAGAGAGACAACCAAACAGCCAGTATTTAACATATCAAACTTACATTTTAAGTAGAAGCCTGTCTAAGGGAAACAGTAAGAGAAACACAAGTTTTTTACCCAGAGACAAAAAACAGAAAATATAATCAAAGTGTCATACTAGGTAGGCTGGAAAGTGGAATAGGTGCAGATGACTGCAAGCAGATCAGAGGCATCTCCCCAGAGCTGTTAAGGGTTCCTCTGTCCTTCCAAGAGTGTAGGATTATGGATCGAAGTGGAAACCTCAAAGAGATAAATGTTTGGAGAGGGGAAATGCAAGAAACACATCTGGGATACTCTTTGCTCAAAGATGAGTGAATAAATAATCCTGAATTCTTTGCTTTGTTAAGATGCCCACAGGACTGATGGCCATGCAAGCCTGAGGGCACACACACAGCATTCAGGCATGGTGACACAAGTTTGTAATCTCAGCTCTGGGAGGTGCAGGCTAGTTTACTGGCCATATGGTCTAGCTAAATCAGTAAGTTCTAGGCTTAGTGGGACAGAATAAGGTAGAAATAGACTGAGGAAGAACCCCAAAATTAATCTCAAGACTCCATGTGCTATGCACATGTAGCCCCATACATATGAACCTGCATGCACATGTGCACACATACACATACACACACACACAACACATGCATAAATAAAAAAATCAACAAAGAATAAATCATGCCAACATCTGACTCTGCCCCACAGAACAATACTCACTGGAGCTTCTCTCTATGAAAGCTCTATTTGGTTTGATTGTTACTATGTTTTACTGGTGGTGATTGGATGTTTTAATGTGTGGAATTGTACACCCCATGTTGTAATGTTTTTCATAAACGGATTAAATAGTGTCACCACCTGTATGTTTTTTAAATGTTAATAAAATTGAATAAATTAATAGACAGCAAAATAAAAGTGGCTTTTTATTTCCCTTTTGCAGAAACATTTGGAGATTGCAAGTTGAACCACTACACATTTCTATCTGGAGATCTGTTGATATACTTGGCCACTGAATGTCATTGTATTAGTTTAGGATCTGTGAGGGAAAAAGAAATTTCTAGCAAGCATTTCTAGTAGCACAGGATTTCATATAGGAAATTAGGTGCTTACATAATTACTCAAAACAACAAGGTGATAGATATGGTCTGCTTCTATTGCAGCCACAGCTGCACCTCCAAGACAAAATGTCAGCCATGGAGAAGGATATCTGCCCCTCTACTTGCACTCCTCCTGCACAAGCTTCCCCCCCCCCACCCCCAGAACCTCAATTCAGTACATATTCCTCAGGTAAAGAGAGTCTTAAGGATGGGTTCATAGTCTTCTAGCCTTTATAATTTCAGGAAAAACTTAAAAATGGTGGATATTGTTGTTAAGTTCCAACTAACAACATGTAGACTAGTTACTATTTTTCTGGTTTCCCCACTTTTTTTGTCCCCCTTCTTTTGGCAATAGAAGAGAAACACACACACACACACACACACACACACACACACACACACACACACATGCAAGTGTGTGCCCATGTACGTGGAGGCCAAAGGTAGATGTTGGGTGTTTTCATCAGTTCTTCTCCACCTTGTTCTTGAGGCAGGGTGCTGCTGTGAAGTTGGCATTGCTGGAAGAAATCACCCGGCCAAGAGCAACTTTTGGGAAAACAAAAGGATTTGTTTTGGCTTACAGACTTGAGGGGAAGCTCCATGATGGCAAGGGAAAATGATAGCATGAGGAGAGGGTGGACATCACCCCCTGGCTAACATAAGGTGAACAATGGCAACAGGACAGTGTGCCTAACTTCAGCAAGGGGAAACTGGCTCTATCATCCATAAGCCTAAGCCCACCCCCAACAATACATTGCCTCCAAGAGGCATTGATTCTCAACTCTTCATCAGCTGGGAACCTAGCATTAACAACACCTGAGTTTATGGAGGACAACTGAATCAAACCACCACACAGGCTCTCTCATTCAACATGGAGCTCACTGATTCAGCTAGGCTAAGGAATCCATGACCCCTTAGGAATTCTGTCTTTACTTCTCCAGAGCTGGGATGACAGGTGTGTGTCACCATGCCTGGCTTTCTATGTGAGTGTTGGGGATCTGGACTCAGGTCCTCATGTTTGTGTGGCAAGCACTCTACTTACTTGGTCATTTCCTCAAGCTCAAAAGCTAGATATTAAAGAAAACTTTTTATTGACAAATTCCATATACCATAATCACAATCCCCTCCCATATTTTTTCCTCCACCTTTTAGTTCCCTCCACTGAATCCCTTCTTTCCAACTAGTCTTCTCTATTTTGAGGTGATTATTTTTCCCTCCTATTATGCAGGTCTTGTGTAGATAGTATCAGCCACTGTGAGGTCAGGAATTCCAAGGCCACTTTGTATCTGGAAGACAGCAATGCAAAACACTCCTCCCCTTCCTTTGGCTCTTACATCCTTTCCTCTACCTTTTCTGAAATGGTCCCTGAGCCTTGGTGGGTGTGATCGAGATATCTTAGTACTTAATATGCCACTATCACTTCTCAGCATTTTGATGAATTTGAGTCTCAAGTGGTCACCATCATCTTCAAAGAATAACTTCTCTAACCAAAACTGAGAGTAGCTTTAATATGTGGGTATAAACATGAGTATTTAGAGGGCAGTCCAAGAGAATGATCTTTAATACAAAAAACCCAGAAAGATATTGAAGACATCATTATAGACATCACTATTATTACATATGGGAGGCTTCATATGTTCTTATTTTATTACATTCTTCGTTTTTTTTTTTTTTTTTTTGAGGTAGGGTCTCACTGTAGTTCAGGCTGACCTGGAATTTACTCTGTAGTCTCAGACTGGCCTTGAACTCACAGCAATTCTCCTACCTATGCCTTCTGAGTTCAGGGATTAAAAGCATGAGCTACCATGCCCAGCTTAATTACATTCTTATAAAAAACAACACTGAATGCCTTAGCATTTCTAAGCTTCCCAAGGAAATAAGGCATACAGATGGTGGTAGAATTTCTGCATTTTGTGTACTGTAGACTTCCTGTGAATTGACTCACCTGGACTCTGCACACTTTTTTGCCACATCTTTCCTATTTATTAATTTGAAAGAGAAAGAGGTAAGGAGAGAGAATGGATGCCCCAGGACCTCCAGACACTGCAAATGAACTCCAGATGGATGTGCCACCTTGTGCATCTGGCTTTATGTGGGTACTGGGGGATCCAACTAGTGTCCTTAGGCTTTGCAGGCAGGCACCTTGATTGTCAAAGCATTTCTCCAGCCCTTTTCCTATTTTTAAATCAACCATCTGTATAGTGTAGATACGTTACAGAGGATTTGGTTATGAAATGGAGAAGATACTTCATCTCATATCACAATCAGATGGCATGTTGAGTAGCTCTGTCTTCCACTTGGACACCTTCATACTACCCCATTTCCTTCCTTCTCAGTTCTAAAAAGTTCCCTCTGTTGGGTCAAGAAATGTAGCTACCATCTTCAGCTCACTACTCAGCAAAACGAGAACTGGATAGTTAGCAGAAATGTCACTATCAATTCTTCCTCAAGTATAGCCTCTTGGCAAGAGGGTAGGCAGATAATGGAGTGTGGTTTCTTTTTCAACTTGAATGCTAAGTGCCCTTCAAAGCAGCCACCCAGAAGAGGATATTGTTGTGTGTTTTATAAAAACAGTTCTATTTTTGTTATCATAAGATTTTTATTTTATAAGAAGGGTTGATAGTCATCATATTCCAGAAATGATTAGACTATAACTGATACTATACAAGAAATAATGGCACAGAATAAAGCTTCCTAAATTGTCCATTAGTTAAACAGGGTAATACAAAGGTAATAAAAAGATGACATACTTACCTTATATGTTATGTCATATTTCTGTTTAATGCTTTTCAAGTTAAAAAGTTATTATTTATTTATTTGGACATGGTTTCCTATAGCTCATACTGGTTTTCAACTCACTATTTAGTTGTTGCAGTATAACACAGGTAGCATCGTAGGGTCTGATGCCAGAGGAAAAGAGAGGAACTCTGGAAATTCAAAACTGAAAGTGAGGTGGGTCATTTTTGAGTTCCTGGGAAAGGCAGGCGTGTGTCTGAGTATAGACCATGGCTAAGTGAGAGAAGTCATAGAGACAGTGGAGGAGGGACTGGGACATAACCTCTGTCCTTCAAGGAGAGACTATTCTTCCCATGCCTCTGCTGCTTCTACTGGGACAGGGGTGGTAGATGGAGGAAAGCAGGTGGGCATATACATAAGAGAGAAAAGTTATAATTGAAGGTTACCTCATCTCAGGCAGAGGGCCTCCTAAAGTGGCTGTATCTGTGTTCTCCAAACTCTGTAGCCAAGGATGACCTTGGCTATCTGAAGCTCATGCCCTGATATCCCAAGTGCTGGGCTAATAGGCATGTGCCACTGTGCCTGGTTTATACAGTCAATAAACCCAGGGCTTTGTATTCAAGCTGCACATGGGTTAGATACTTTTACAAACATCCTGTGCTTTGAAATGATGACTTTTAATCTGAAAAAATGTGTCCTATTTATTTTCCTTCTTTATTACTGAATACTAATTGTCAGAGATAGTCCCTGAATATTTCTTTCTTTCTATATCATATTTGATAGCCCCAACCATATCTAATTTAATTAGCAAAGAAAAATAATTTAAACACAATTTTGAATGCCTACTTTCCGTTTCTTTTTTCTTTTGTTGCTCTACATAGGCATGATCTCAAATCCTCAAACTACTACCCACTAGACAGTACAGTCCATGTGTATCTACATACACTCTCAAATGACTGTCAGGCTCCGAATAGAGGACTCTGGGACAGTTTATTGAGCCAAAGGTCTTCTTTGATAGGGAGATAGTGGCAGGGTTAGGGCAGGTGGGGAGGAAACAGATGGGAAGGAAAGAGGACAGGTAGAAACCTTGAAAGGAGGGGGAGAGCAATGGGTGACTGAGGGAAAGAGGAAGAAGAAAGAAAGAGAGAAAGGAAAATGAGAGGGTTTTAAGTCTTTTTTTGGCAAAGGGAAGGAAAGTGGGGAGATCCTACATTGCTGTGTAGGTGTGGGAAAGCAGAACAGTCTGCAGCAGCCAAGGCTCACTTCCTGTGAATGGCAGCAGGCCTTGGATATCCAACCATGTTCTCAGAAAAAGAAACACCTCTGGAGACATCACCATACACAGCCTAAAGCTATGCTACAAAGCCATAGTAACCAAAACAGCATGGTACTGACATAAACATAGAAATCTAGATCAATGGAACAGAACTGAAGACACCAATCTTAGGTCAAGTTGCTACAGCTAATTGATCTTTGAAAAAGATGCCATATTCTAGACTGGAGAAATGACAGCATCTTCAACAAATGGTGCTGCATCTTCAACAAAAGTTGGATAACCACGTGCAGAGAAATGAAACTAGACCCACTCATCTCACCATCGACAAAAATCAAGTCCAAGTGGACCAAAGACTTCATGATAAGCCCTGAAACTCTTCAACTACTGGAATAAAAAGTAGGAGGAACTCTCCGTGATGCAGGAGTGGGAAAAGACTTCCTGAACAATATCTCAGTAGCCCAGAAAATTAAACAATCTCTTAACCAATGGGATCTCATGAAGCTAAAAAAGCTTTTGCACAGATAAACATACTATAAGCAGAGCAGTTTACCCACATAATGGGAGAAAATTTTCACCAGATATACCATTGACGTCAGCCTAATGTCTACACTCTACAAAGAATGCACAAGCCAAACAATAAAAAAGATCAAACAGTCCACTGAAAAACTAGGGTAGAGAACTGAATAGGAAGTTCTCAGAGGTAGAAATACAAATAGATAACACTCACATAAGGAAATGTTCAACATCCCTAACCATCAGGGAAATGCAAATTAAGACAAAGCTTTTTGAAATCTCTATTATCATTACAGGCGGTAGTTTCAGAGCCTCAAGCCTAGTGTGCACAGGGAAGGAAGAATGAGTAGCAGACAGGAAAGGGGAATTCTGAGATTTTTTCAATGACCAGAATGTTATTAAACATAGGGAATACCATTCATTCCTAGTTGTTGTTTTTTTTTTTTTTTTAATATTTAAGAAGGGCTGTAGCTGCTGCAAACAAAGTTCGGACTCATGTGCCACCTTGTGCATCTGGCTCACATGAGTCCTGGAGAATACCGGGGTCCTTTGGCTTTGCAGGAAGGCACCTTAACTGCCAACTTATTGTAGCTGATACTGGACTCTTTCTTTTTGATGTGTGTGTATACACCTACTTTTTAATGTATGTACGTGTGTGAAGACGTGTTCTCCCCATTCACATGTGTATAGAGGCTGGAGTAAAACATCAGTGTCCTTCTCCATTACTCCTTCCTTCCTTTGTTTCCTTGTGATGGAGTCTCTTACTGAATCTGGAGCTGTTGTTTGAGAGTAGCAAGCCTCAGCAATTCTGTGTCACCCCTACTATCAGTGCAGGAGTGACAGGCATATGTGTCATACCTGCGATTTTATGTGGGTGCTGAGGATCTTCCTCAGATCCTCATGTATGTCCAGCAAGTGCTATTTCCTGCTGAATCATCTTCCCAATCCCATGATAATATATTTCAACTCCTATTGAGACCTATCTTCAGTCAGCCCTGCTTCCAGTGCAGTCTGCAGGGTCAGGGGCTGCCTCCAGGTGGACAGGATCTCCAGAGCCTGAGTGTCCATCCATCATTTTGTCAAAGGTCTCCCAAGAAAACCAGACTTTTTTCATGCTCACATTCTGCTTTGAAGCAAAGGCTTCTTGACTAATTACCTATGCTGCCCATTCAAGTGCTTATAGCAAAGTGAGTTTGGCAAATTTGATAGATCTAGTACAAAAATTATGCATTTATCGGGCTGGAGAGATGGCTTAGCAGTTAAGCGCTTGCCTCTGGAGCCTAAGGACCCCGATTCGAGGCTCGGTTCCCCAGGTCCCACGTTAGCCAGATTCACAAGGGGGCGCATGCGTCTGGCGTTCGTTTGCAGAGGCTGGAAGCCCTGGCGCACCCATTCTCTCTCTCTCTTCCTCTATCTGTCTTTCTCTCTGTGTCTGTTGCTCTCAAATAAATAAATAAAAAAAATTATGCATTTATCATCTTTGAAAACACTCAAAAGAATCAGAGAGACTGGGTCTACATGCAATTCCAACCGAGAAAATTCTCCATGCAACATAACCAGAAGGACAATGACTGCTTTCTTCTCTGTGTGTCTATGGTATGGTACAATGGTTGTCACACAAGGCCTGCTCCAGAAGCAGGGGAGTTTCTCAGTCAGGCAAGGTTCCTCACTTTGAAAGAGCATGCAGATCCAGGGGTGGTGGTGCACGCCTTTAACCCCAGCACTTGGGAGGCAGAGGTCGGAGAATTGCCATGAAAGAAAGGCCACCTGAAATGACATAGTTAATTCCAGGAGAGCCTGAGCTACAGTGAAACCCTACTTCTAAACCCCCCCAAAAAAAGAAAAAGAAAAGAAAGAGCATTCAATAGACATAGTGCCATGCTTTTGCCAACTTTAAATTAGTTTTTAAATGCACATGTGGACCTGTGTATGCATGTGAAGGGCAGAGAATAATCTTCAGGTATCATTCTTCAGGTGCTATTCACCTTTCTATTTTCAAATATTGTTATTTAGTTAGTTACAAGCAGAAAAGAGAGAAACAGAATGAGGAATGGGTGTGCTGAAACCTGTTGCCACTGTAAATGAACTCCAATATATGAGCTACTTTGTGTATCTGGCATCATGTTATACTCAGGAGTTAAAGGTGCTTGCTTGCAAAACCTGTGGCTCAAGTTCAAATCTCCTGTACCCACTTAAAACCAGATGCACAAAGTGCCATATACATTTGGAGTTTTATTTTGAGGTTGCAGGAGGCTCTGACATGCCTATTCCCTCTTTGTCTACTTCTATTTCTCCCTCTCTCTCTGCTTAAAAAAAATACTTTAAAAATATTGGCTTGGGAAAGAAAAAGTGAAAACATGAATTTTGTACAATTGACAGTGATAGCTTTCCGAAGCATTTTTTGAAGTCTTGTGGTCTGGACTTTTGAGACATTCCCTAAGGAGGTGGTGAGGATCAAATGAGAATGCATTTGTTAACATGCCTCTGAAAGTGTTGAACAAGGAATTGTATAGCCTGCTCTCATTCTGCAGAGAGGAAAACTCATCTTTCTGGGCTAGATCATCTGTCTTCTGATTTTCTTTGTTCCCCAAGGTCAAGCTTTATTGGTTGAGTCCCACTCAACAACCCCAGCTGGGCTCTTAGTTATAACCTAGTTTCTATCTTCTCACCACGGCGGAAGCAGGGCCCTGTTTATTTTCTGGGTGATGAATTGGACCTGCCTAATCCCTTGGCTTTCCTACTTTCTTCCCTTGAGTTAAAGGCTGTATGAGTTACATTTATAGACTGGGTCAGCTAGGAATGAGGTGTGTGCTGGGAAAATGAAATGAAGAGTGGTCTCAGGTACTCTCAAGTTTATTTTCCTGGCCAGGCAAAGGAGAACAGTTTCTCCAAATAGGTAGACTCTGGCAGCTGTCAGTTTTAAATATACTGTGACATAAGATCTTTCTATAAATGGCTGTGATTAGAGTCACATATCAGTAAGGAATTACATAATCTCTCAAGTTATGAGCTTTCTGACTCTTTTCTTTTTTCTACCTCCCTCTCTTTCTGACTTCTCCCTTCCTCCTATGCTCTTCCTGAACAAGTTGTGGACTGAATGAGAGAGATCCTCCTTGTTTCAATTCCTAAAGGTTCAAATGTGTGTGCACTGCACTCATGAACATGCATGGTCATGCCACAGCACATGAGCAGAGGTCAGAGGATAACACTGGGTTTCAATCCGTATCTTCTACTTTATTTAAGACATGACCTCTCATTCATTACTGTGATCACCAGGTTAGCTGCCCTGTTTGCTTCTGCAAAATGCTGTTTCCACCTCCTCCCTTCTTGCTGAAGCATACAGGTACTTTAAACACTCACTACAGCCTCTAGGTTTATGTGAATCTGGTAGTCTGAGCTTGGGTCTTGCTTGTGAAATAAGTGCTTAATCCACTGAGCCATCTCCTTAGTCTTACTACCAGTTGTTGCTTGTTTATCACTCAGACTATCTATGCATTTGTCAAATCACTTTTCTATAGCTTGAATCTGAACTTTAGATTTTTTTTCTCTCTTGAAAATAGGTTTTAATTCAATACCATTGGTCTTAAAATTTTTCAACTTTGTCCTGAATGTTTCACATAACACCAACATGGAAATCTTGGCTTTGAGCATTTTCTTCTTAATGGAAAACAACTGGATGAATGATCTCCATTTTTGTTCCCCTCAAAATAACCTGTTTTCCTCAGATAATCTCTGGAGTTTTGTTTCTCTTTGATTTCCCTTACCACATTTGCTCTTATCTGTCTGGATAATCAAATCCTCATGAATATAAAACCTTTCTCCATTGGAGTTGCTGCCATTTGGAACATGACAGCCTTCTTATCTCCATGCTGTAAGCTGCTCCCTCTGTTCATGCCACAATCCAAGTGGAATATACCTTAACTCCCTGTGATGGGTGTGATGGAGCAGGTCCACCACAGGCAGCCCAGGGAAATCTCTGGCACCTCTGGAAAAATGGCAAAGCCTCGTAATCGCTCCCAATTTGGGGTATGTAACGAGTGATACTATGTCTATATTTCCTTTGAATTGGAAGATTTTGCTTAGCATTAACAACCTCACTGATGACCACATAACATGTAATTGTTTTTTTACATCAGTCAATAATTCAGAAACAATTACTTAGTGGTAATAAGTAAAAGGAGGAAGCTGAAAGTCACATACACAGAGTCATGTGGAGTTTCAGGGAGAGACTTTTATTTGAGAAACTGGAACCCTTCCTGTTGCATAGCAGTCTCCTCAGGATTGCAGCATCCCATCCAGAGGGAAGCCATTAAGACTCAGGAAGTTAGAGACCAGGCTCCGGAAGTAAGCAACTCATACATCTCAGGAAGCTCTTCTCCAAGCTCCCTCTGTGGGGTATGAAAGCAGTAACAATTCCTGGCAGAAGAGACTCTTTCTACCAGCAGAGCTGCCTGCACGTCAAGTAGGTAACTCCAGGGATGCTGATTTTGTGATGTCATCCATACTGGGCTGGACATTTAACATTTAAAGAAAATATTTGCAAAGAAAGAGGGAGGGAGAGAAGGAGGGAGAGAGAAAACGGGTGCACCCGAGCTTGTTACCAATGTAAATGAACTCTAGATGCATGAGCTGCTTTGTGCATGGAACTTTATGTGGGTACTGGGAACTCTGATGCCAGGTCATCAGGCTTTGTAAATCAGTTCCTTTAATTCCTGAACCATCTCTCCAGCTGCTGCCTTTGAGTTACCCATGATTCTTTAGCCCTAATAAACTCATTGGTTCACCAAGTTGTACTTAGATAGTTTTTTCTTTGCATTTTGTTGGTACTCTATAGGGCATGAATAGACATTTGCCCACATGCCACAGGAAAAGTCATGAAATTCTCAGACATTCATGCTGCCTCAGAGGTGTGGGGGTGAGAAGGGTAAAGAGCACTAGTTTCTAGGTCACGTCCCTGGCTCAGCAAACTCTAAACTTTGCTTTTGTACTAGCAACCTCATACACAATGACACCCAGACGATTATGTGGGGCTCACCTCCCTGATCTACCTACTTCCATTTAGTTTTGGATTTTCAACTAGCAGAGATTGTGACACCTGCAATGCCTCTCTGTGAAGGAGTGACAGAGCCTATGCATGTCCAAATTTTTTCTCAAGGTCCACTTCTGAGTTCTCAGATAATACTCTTCTTTAAAATCCCACTAAATCATACTGCAGCTTGATCCCAGGCAGCTATTAAATTTGTGGCTTTGCCAATTTTCCAGTGGTGCTGGGGATTTTCCTGGGTTGCCTGTGGTGGACCTGCTCCATCATGCCCATCCTTAACTTTCCTCCTCCTCCCTGCCTCAAGTAAACCAGCTCACGTGTTGTAGGAAAAATCCCCCACAGGGGGTCCCCACGCTCTGCCCGGATAAGGCGACACCCCAAATCACTCACTCACGAGAAGCGGTCTTGATGTAAACTGCAAGAGGATTTTATTCCAAGCGCGCTGGGGCCCACAGTCGTACACCGCACAGGGGTAGAGGACTGCAGAGCCCTGAATGCAGGAAGAGGACAGTTTTTATAGGGTTTCTAACAAAGCCTGTGCCTTAGACCAATCATTTTCTAATATTAGGAGCCCCGCAGGGTGTTAGCCAGTCAGTTGGTGCCACCCCATAGTTTCTAAGCCAATTAGTTTATGACCTTGGTGGTCAGCGTTTGCGCAGGTCCTTGGGTGGGAGTAGCAGAGTGTGGTATCAGTCTCCTGTGACCTTGGAGGTCAGCACTTGTGCAATTCCTTAGGTGGGGGTAACAGAGTATGGTATCAGCCTCCTATGACCTTGGTGGTCTGAGGCAGGCTGCTACAGCCTATGGTGCGAGTTACTAAGGCTTACAGTGTAGGCTACTAAGGCTTACAGTGTGGGCTATTAAGGCTTATGGTGCAGGCTATTTACAGAAACCAAATAAGTGGTTCACTTTATTACTCATTTCCCATCCTTGAGGGCTATCTCATGCCCTTTTACCTAGTTTTATATTAGGAGTGGGCTCTGATACAATGAGAAGAGGGATTCTTTACTTGCTTCTGACAGAGAGTAAAACCTGGAGTTTGAGGTATGCAGGTGGCCCGCTTAAGCTCCCTTTGGAGCGTGATAGTATTTCTGAGCTTCTGAATTCTTGGGCCTTTCAGTGTGACACTGACTTTCCATGTAGAGATCTTATGCTGTTGTACAAAAAGCAGTTAGTGTGAGCTGTTTTACTTTTAAAGATATACTGTATTTATTTATTTGAGAGAAAGGGGAAGAGAGAGAGAGAGAGAGAGAGAGAGAGAGAGAGAGAGAGAGAGAGAGAGAGAGAGAGAGAAAGAAGGAGGGAGGAAGGGAGGGAGGGAGGGAGGAAGGAAGGAAGGAAGGAAGGAAGGAAGGAAGGAAGGAAGGAAGGAAGAAGCAGGTAGAGAAAAAGCCACTGCAAATGAACCCCAGACACATGCTCCATCTTATGCATCTGGATTTACTTGGGTAGTGGGGAATCTATTCTGCATCGTTTGGCTTTGCTGGCAAGTGCCTTAACCACTAAGCCATCTCTCCAGTGTGAGCAGTTCTAGTGTGAAGATGCATAGGTAGAGAAGGACCCCTAGCTCATGGAATAGTACTACTCACATTTGAAGTGAGATTGCTGCACCTCAAGTGAGCTAATCTGAAAAGTCCCTCACAAGTGTGCTAAGAGGCTCATTTGCCAGGTGATTCTGGGGCTTGTCAAGTGGACAGTCAATATAAACCATCACACTGGAGAATAATAGCGAACTCTGAGTTGGACAGAGATGTGATAAATGGGAATTTCTACCAAAATAGAATCACCTCAATTCATTAAAAAATAAAGGACTTTTTAAAAAATAGCAGAATGAAAGTCAAATAATTGTTTATGAAGCCATACACAGTTCAGTTCTCCAGATTCTTCTAACATATTGGCCTTTATTGTCCAAAGCCACTGCCATATATTCTGAATTTTTTCCTGCTCTATTCACACCTCAGCTCTCAGTTATTCCCTAAGTTTCCACTGCTTGTATGATCATATCTGCTCACAAGAAGTGTGATGTCTGTTGCTATTTGCTGGGTAAGAGAAAGTTCCTGGGAGTCGGACGGCCGTACACTCAAATCCTACTCTTGGCTTTTCTTGTGGGTCATGATAGGGTAGATGGAATTAAAAAAATGCTTTTCACATTGTTTATAATACAGTTTATTTTTTCTATTGATAAATATGAGGCTGGAGATAATGGCCCAGTGATAAAGCAGTTGCTATACAAGTGTTGAGTATCTGATACTGGATCTCTAGAACCTGTGCAAAATGCAGACACTGTGGTAGATATCTGTAATCCTAGAATTCCTATGGTGAGAAGGCAGGTAGAGATAGAAGATTTTTCCAGAATCTCATGGGCCAGCTAGTCTGGTAGACATACAGATGAACAATGAACAATGAGATCCCGCCTCAAACAAGGTATAAAGCAAGGATCAATACCTGAGGTGGTCCTCTGAGGTGATGTGGACCTACACACACACACACACACACGCACACAGCCTGTAGCATGCATGTGTCCATTTTCACACATAAACATATGCATACATATATGGACATAATATGTCCCTCCCATACACATTGTGCCTTGCATGAGCCCATACTCACACATATAAACATATGCATACACTAATCATATAATCATATACACCATACAAACACACCAAAACTCATATATGCAAACTATAGATTTGGGCACTACATAGAAAGAAGACAACCACTGTTATGTATCTAAATAACTGCTCATTTCCTTGCAATTATATTGTAAAGGTTCATATAATATTATTGGTTTCCTTTTAAGCCTACAATTATAGGTTCTTCTGACTTAATACAAAAAACAGGCAGATTTCTCCTTTTGGGACCATTTTTAAATTATAGCCATCATTTAAAATGGCTGCACCCTTCAGAGGTTGCAATTGAATATTAACTTGTGTGATTATTTGATTAATGTGTCTCCTCCTCAAGTAGAACATAAATTCTGGAAAGAAAGATCTGGGTCTCCTGCATCACTGCTGTATCTCCAGCAACCAACAGTACCTGGCACATGGTAGGTAAACAATAAATATTTGTTGAGAGGCTGCAAGAATGAATAAATGACTGCAGCTTGTGGATGTGCTATAATTTACTTTGCAGTCTATTGTTAAACTTTTTTTTTCATTATTATAAATGGAGCTACAGTGAACATAGCACATAAATCATTTTACATGTGTAAATTGCTTGCTTCTCTCCACACTTTGCAGTGCAAATTGCATGCTCCAGTTCCCAAAATACAGTGTATGAGCACTTAGCCACAAATACTAGGTAGAGGCACAGAAGACTAATGCATTCTTGTACAAGTCAGTAACTCCCTTTCATATACATGTTAAAAGGTAAGCAAGGAGACATTGTTTTTCTTTGTTATGGGTAGTTCAGTATCATTGGGTTGTCTTAGTTTGCTGACCATAAAAGACAGTCTAGTTATTAATAATTGAATTTGACAAAGCACAGAAAAAAATCTACAAAATTATCCTGTTTCTTTCAGGGATAGTTTTCCAGTGATAGATACAGCTGTGTTGTTGTTTGAATATGAAATGCCCCTATAGCCTCATGTGTTTATGACTGAGCTCAGTCCTGAATCGGTGCCATTTTGGGAGGGGCAGCCTTGCTGGAAGATGTGTGTCAAGGGGTGGACCTTGAGATTTATTAGCTCTGCTCCAAGCCCAGTACTTAGAATCCTTCCACACAGATTTGTGGGTAGATACGAGCTATGCTCTGCTCTACTCTGTCACGCTTTCTTGGCCATAATGAAGTTTGGCTTGAAACTATAAGCCCGAAATAAACCCTTTCCTCCCATAAGCTGCTTCTTTGCAGGTGTTTTGTCTCAGCAACAAGAAGGTAACTACCAAAGTACCATACAGGACAGCTTAACAGGGGGAAAGCCTTATTTTGGTCCACAATTCCAGAAAGTTCACTCTATCATGACAGGAAGGACACAGAGGATCATGGCAGTTTACACTATTGCAGCCAGGAAGCAGAAGGGAACAGGAAAGATGGCCAAGGCAAGATGTAACCCCTTAGGACATGTCTTCAGTGACTCATTTCCTCTATATAGGCAACACCTCCTACATTTCACCCCCTCTCAACAGTGCCATCCTACTATGACGCCATTGAGGAGCTAATCCATTCATTATTAGGTGAGAGCTCTCCAGATCTAATTGTCTTCAGAAATACCCTCACAGATTGCTCCAATGGTACACATTATTAATCTCCTAGGCCTTCATTGTGCAATGCAGGTGCATGTGCACATGTAGAGACCAGAGGGCAAGCTTGTGTGCTATTCTTTAGGCACTGTACACTTTTTTTCAGTGGTCTGGAACTGGCCAAGTAGGCTCGACTGTCTGACCAGTGAGTCCAAGGGATCCACCTGTCTCTACCTCCCCATTACTGGGATTTCAAGCATGTGTCTGTGTGCTTGTTTGCATCTTCCCTTCCTCTCCAGAGCTGGGATTGCAGGGTCACACCACTGTGCCTGAGGCTTCATGTGGGTTTTCTCAGGTCCTCTTGGCAACAATGTTTATCTCCCCACCTTCCTCCAAGGCCTTTCTCAATAGAATCAAGTTGACAATCAGGAGTCACAAGGACAGTTTCTGATCCCTAAGTTTTTAGATGGTGTTTCAGTCATATAGACAACATTGGGATTCTAGATATTCACCTCAAGATTCCATAATCTCCAGAACCTGTGATGATCATGAGCTAGCACCATCAGGATCTCATCAAATCATATGGCACATGTGACTTCAAGACAAACAGAGAATTGGGGACATGTCTTAGCTGGTAAAGTACTTGCCACACAAGCATGAGGACCAGAACCCACATAAAACTTAAGGCATGGTGGTGCGTATGGGTAGTCCTAGTGCTGGGGAGGAAGCAGGAGGATCCTCACCGAGCTCTGGCCAGTTAGACTAGCCCAATTGGTAGGCTCTGTATTCGGTGAGCAATCTTGTCTCAAAAAAACAGGGTAGAGGGCTGGTGAAATGGCTTAACAGTTAAGGCTCTTGCCTTTCTCTCATGTAAAAAAGTTCAGCCTGTTGGGCTTGCATCAAAAGAAAAGTTAAAAAAAAAAAAAAGAACTGGGTAGAGAGCCAAAGAGGTGGCATCTCATATTTTCCTCTGCCCTCCATGCACACCACATGCACACATTTACACACTTTACAGGTGCAAGAAAAAAAAATGGGGGGGGGGGAGGAAAAAGAAAAAGAAAGAAAGAGCTTATCTCAGTGGTTCAGACTTAATCATGCACACCTCTTTTAAGGCCGATAATTTTCTCCATCTATTAACAGAAAGAAAGTCAGAGATATTTGGAGACAAGGGCCATTATGTATACAACTGGAAGTCATGAGACAGAGGCACTGATACAGGGGAAGGAACTGGATCTACCAACATGTTTAATGAACTCGGGCAAAATTTCTTTCCAGAACCAATAGGCAAGAACCTAGTGTGACCTACACCTGATTTATACTTTGCGAAGCTCAAAGTAAAGACACAGGCATGCTAAATGATATTCAGTCTGTACAACTATAAGCTAATAAACAGTTATTCTTTAAAGACTTCTCAGTTTGTGGCAATTTGTTACATGACAATAGAAAAATGAATATAAAATATAAACCCTTACTCATGATGTTAAACTCAGGAAAGACGGCTCACAATAGCACTCACTTTTATTGTAACTTGATCTTTATCAAAATTACCCATGACTCTGGATTGAAGTCTTAATTTTTTTTTCTCTTTTTTTGGTTTTCTGAGGTAGGGTCTCACTCTGGTCCAGGCTGACCTGAAATTAGCTATGTACTCCTAGGGTTTTCTCAAACTCATGGTGAACCTCCTAACTCTGCCTCCTGAGTGCTGGTCCGAAAGGCATGCACTACCACGTCCAGCTAATTCTTGAAGCTATAAATGTAATTTACCATGTTGCAGGAAGGATTCCTGACCACTGTCATCTTGAAGTACCTTAGTTGCCAATTAAAAAGATATTTAGGGTGTTTATGCTGTCAAAACCTTATGTTTTTTTTTTAAATTTTATTTATTTATTTGTTTATTTATTTATTTATTTATTTATTTTTATTTGAGAGTGACAGACACAGAGAGAAAGACAGATAGAGAGAGAGAGAGAGAGAGAGAGAGAATGGGTGTGCCAGGGCTTCCAGCCTCTGCAAACGAACTCCAGACACGTGCGCCCCCTTGTGCATCTGGCTAACATGAGACCTGGGGAACCGAGCCTCAAACCGGGTCCTTAGGCTTCACAGGCAAGCACTTAACTGCTAAGCCATCTCTCCAGCCCAAAACCTTATTTTTTTTAAATGTTAGTTTTTATTAATTAGTTTTGTATTCAGCAAATACAGTCAGTTTGGTACCATTATTAGGCTCATCCATGGCCTACCTCTCCCCATGGCCCCTACTTGTTGAGGTATATGGGTCATGCATTGTGGAGTCAGTCCACAGTTATGGGTAAGATAAATGTCTTATGTACAGTTCAAAATGAAAATGGAGACCAGACATGGTGGTGCACACCTTTAATCTCAGCACTCTGGAGACAGAGGTATGAGGATCACTGTGAGAGAGAAGCCAGCCTGAGACTACATAGTGAATTCCAGGTCAGCCTGGGTAGGCTGAAACTACACCTAGGTTTAAAAAAAAAATCCTAGGAAATGAAATTGACTATTTGCAATGAGGCTCTGAGATCCCTTCTGTTAAAAATAGACTACTGAAGTGGTTTCACAAACCCTGGGCAGATAACAATGACAAAGGGATGTATAAAAAATAAAACAGCAAGCATTCAAAAGCATAGAGAAGCCACAGGAGAATTTGATAATAATAATAAAAAAAGAAAACAATGTGGCTTATTAAATATGAGTGCTGTTCTCACTAGTAGTTGGAGAACCTTTTCCAGGGAGATGGTGGTAGACACTGAGGAGATTCAAAACTCATCAAGGTAGAAAAATCAGAGACCGCTGAAAGCTCTCCAAGGCTCAGGTAACATTGTGGATGAGGTCGACTGAAAAAATGTAAGAGCCACAAGGTGGGGAGACTATCCTGAGTCATTGAGACTTGATGATACATTTATGAGCCCACCGTGTATTTCAGTAATCCAATTGAGGAAAGCCCTCAATGGAATGGTAAGGGAGAAGAACATAATACTATAACCCAATAGGAATATGACCAATTGGCAATATATCTTAAACAAATGATTAAAAAAAATAAACAACATACTAAACCCAAACTGTTCAACAGGAGTGACAGGAAAAAAAAAAAAAAAAAAGTTTGCTCATGGCTTCCTCCATGCAGGACCACTGCTCAGGCCCTGTAGCTATGGCTTTGAAAAAACTGTAGATTACCTTAACTACCCATGGACTGAATTATCTTAAAAGTTAAAGAAATGAAAATTGTTATTTTAAGGATCAATCTTGGCAGGACAAGACCACAGAAAAAAAAAGAGATATAAATTCAGTGTACAGGCTTGAGAGATGGCTTAATGATTAAGATGTTTGTGTACAAAGCTAAAGGACTCAGGTTTGTTTCCTCAGGACCCAGGTAAGCTAGATGCATAAGTGGTACATGCTTCCGGAGCTTGTTTGCAGGGATTAAATACCCTGACGGGCCCTCTTTCTCTCAAACAAACAAGTAAAGAAAAATAAAATGTATATAAATTTAGTGTAGAATTTCAAATCTATGGTTGATAGGTAACTAAACTACACATACTCTGGGATACGGGTGCTACCCAAAAGAATGGCAAAAACATGGGAAAGATCACAGGTCAATAGATGTAAGGTACAGCTAGGGAAAGCCCCATCTGTGTTTTCATGTTTTTTTTTCCCCTCAATGTAAAAAAAAAAAAATTATGCTTAGTTTTTAATTAGCATACAAAGAATTAGGCTTCATTGTGTCATTTTCAAACAAAATTTCTTTTTGTTGAGGATCTTCCCCCAGCTCCTTATCCGTCCTCTCATTCTCCCTTGTAGCTTTCCACTTCCATTAGCCTCCTTTCTGATTTCATGTCACATGTGTTCTGTGGCCTTCCTTCCCTACCCCTACTATATCCCCCATCTCCTAGTGTGCTTTCTAGTTTCATAACCTATACTCACACACACATCCACTTGTACACATGCATGTAAATACAATTAGGATTTGCATATAAGAGAGAACATGTAATTGTTATCTTTCTGAGTCTGGGACACCTCACTTGATATAATGCTTTCCAGATCCACCATTTTCCTAAAAATTTCATTTCTTTTTCTTTACAGCTGAATAAAATTCCATTTGTTTATGTACTATATTGCCATTACCCATTCCTCAGCTGATGAATATGTAACGGATTCCATTTCCTGTACATTGTGAACAAGGCAACAATAATCATGGATGAATGAGTACCTCTGTGGTAAGATGCAGAGTCCTTTGGGTATATGTTCAGGAATATCATGTTTTTCTTTTTTAAAAAAATATTTTTTTATTAGAGAAACAGAGAGAGAGAGAGAGAGAGAGAGAATGGAAACACCAGGGTCTCTAGCCAGTGCAAACAAATTCTCGATGCCTGTGCCACCTTGTGCATCTGGCTTACATGGGACCTGGAGAATCAAATCTGGGTTGTTAGGTTTTGCAGGCAAACATCTTAACCACTAAGAAATCTCTCCAGCTCCATCATGCTTTGCTTAATTTAGTGCATTTCTTCACCGTGTACATCTTGGGATGCAGAAATACTAACGGGTCAGAGCATATAAGCCGAGGCTATATACAAGGCAAATCTTCATAAGCAAGGAAATAACAAAGATGAAAACTATTTATACTCATATTTTTGGATTGTTGGCATGTTTGAAAGGCACAAGGGAAACCTAGCTGGATAGATACAAAAGGAACATGGAAGGCTATGAAGACAGAAAACAGAAATAAGGACTATCTACCATAGAGAAGAAAATATTTCCAGCTATATTTCAGGCAACTGAACCACAGAACAACAACCAAAATAATCATTCATTTTCATATGAATGTGGAAGAATCCAGAGTCACTATAATGTACTGTTTTCAACTAAGACTACCATATTTTTTTATGTACAAATTACCTCAAAGGCTGACAGCTTAAAACAGACCCTACTTTAGCCAAAAAAAAAAAAAGAAAGAAAGAAATGCAGTTCTAAAAACCAGTTCTTGGGCCGAGGATATAGCTCAGTGGTAGCGTAGCATGCACAAGGAGATGACCTGGGTTAATCTGCAGCATCATAAATAAGGGGGGGGGGACCTCTCTCCTGTTTTTGTGGGTCAGGATATGGAAGGTTCTGAATGACCAGAGCTAAGTATCTCATTCTGTCACTTTCAGACATTTCCTGGGCTGCTGTCTCCTGAAGAAATAAGAAAGGGTCTGAAGGAGTCTAAAGGAGTCACTTCCAAGTTCAGGCATATGTTGGTTGGAAAACACTCTCCAGCTTCCTTTTGTCTCTGGTAGCCCAATATGGTCTCAAGTTGGATGGTGAATGACTAACTCTATAACTTCTGTCCCTTAGATAAGGAATCTGAACTCAGGTTTTTATGCTTTTGTATTTTATTCACTGAGCCCCACCCAACCTTAGTACTGCATTCTGCACATTACATACCCAGGCTTTGATTGTGCCCATGACATACTGTAATTCTTATCTGAATCTTTTGTAAAGATTGTAAATAAATTTCCTAACACTGTCAACATTGCTCTGGCAATCTGTCCTCACACTATGATCTCTCTCACCTCTGTACCTGGGCTGAGATTTAAACCTCAACTTGTTCCTTGATCTCACACATCTCAGTCCAGCATCTTTTATCCCTTCTTGCCTAGAGGGAATCCATCCAAGAGATAATGATCCAGCCTGGGGCAGGCCAGCTGGCTGGTGAGCCAGGGCATCACCTGTGGACATCACCAAGTCTTGTGATCTAACTCTCATCCCTGCTGGTGCAGAAAGTGGCTTTTGTCTTTGCATGAGAAGTGGAGAGAATAACAATAACGAACCCATAAAAAGTGATGGATGAACTACATATGGAAAGGTTCACAGGGCATAGGGAAGCAAAATTAAAAGGGAAATTGTTGAATTTCAAGGATAAGAAAAGCATTCAAAAACCGTCACAGCTTTAGAGCAGTGTCAATAGTCTACTCACCAGCAATAAAAAACATATCTGAAAAGAATAAAAACATATCTGAAAAGAAAGACATTTTGATGGCGCTCAGACTTCTTTGAAGTGTTAGATACCAGAAGATAATGATTACAGCAATTTGATGGAAAAGGTGATGCCCTCACATTCTGTCCTCAGCCAAATTGTCAGTCATCTGAAAACAACAAAAATGGATGCATGGGTTGGGAGTACTGCACTTAAACATGCTTTAAAAAAATATGTTTATCTATTTATTTAGTTTGTTGACAGAGAAAGAAGGAGAAAGAGAGAGAATGGGCATGCCAGGGCCTCCAGCCCCTGCAAATGAACTCCAGATGTGTGTGCCCCATTGTGCATCTGACTAATGTTGGTCCTGGGGAATCGAATCTGGGTCCTTTGGCTTCACAGGCAAATGCATTAACTACTAAGCCATCCCTCCAGCCCTTACCCATGCTTTTTTTTTTTTAAAAAATTTAATTTATTAGTTTTCTTTTCAGCAAATACAGTCAGTTTGGTGCCATTGTTTAGGCTCATCCATGATCTACCCCCTCCCAATGGACCCTCCTTGTTGATGTAAATGGGTTGTGCATTGTGGAGTTAGCCCACAGTTATTGGTATGATAAATGTCTCTGCATATCATGACCCAACATGTGGCTGTGACATTCTTTCCACTCCCTCTTCAGCAAAATTTCCCTGAGCCATGTTGGGTTCACTAGGATGGATGGGGGCGGAGGGGAGGGCATCAAAGGGCTGGGAAACACTAATCTGGACCCAAATGGCAATGGTACCATAAAATTCTACTTCCTAAAAGGCAGACCAAATGGCTGAACCTTCACTAGACCCTTACAGGAAACACCTGAACCACAAGACACTGGAGAGGGTAGGATAAAGACTAACCTAAATCTTCTACATCTTCCCTCCCTACTTCTCCCCATCTCCCCTCTCTCTTTCTCTCTTCTCTAACTCTTGTATATCAGTTATGTTTTTCCTCATTTTCTTACAGGGCACTGACCTGTAACCCCCACTACCAGTTTGGGGCTATCGTCCACAATGAGCTTTTGATCAGAGAAACCTAAAAGGTTTCCCGAAACAATGACAAACTTCTGTCAGAGTACTTGATGACCCACCAAAGGTCAGTGGTAAGACCCTATTGCTGAAGACTCCATATGCAGCTGACACGTAAAATGGAATGACATGGCTGGAAGCCAGGAGAGAGTCAGTCCCCAGACAGTCAGCGTGTCTAGTGCCAGAAGGTGCTACATGGGCGACTGGGGGAAATGACCAATATCTGTCCAAGCAACTCATGGTCTAACCTACTTACCAACAAATAACCTGGTGTGATGCCCACACAAGTGCAATAGTGGTACACAGCCATGGTGGGGAACCAACTGCTCTTGATTTGGCTAACTGATCCCCTCAGTGGTATGAGACCCATAGCTGGAGCTGGGAAACAAGTCAGAACCATATCCAAACATAAGCCCACTCTCCAATAACAAGCTATCATCAATCATGGGGTACAAGAGGGCCTACACCTATTAAACTCTCTATCAAAAAAGTAAGTGTTATCTCAATTTTCCGAGTGCTAACTTACTCTCCGTTGGAGAATCTGCTTCTCTTTTTCAGATAGATGCAGATCCTAAGGAGAGAGCTGCCCCAACAAACCTCAAAAGGGGCCCGACTGAAACTAAGGAAAATTGGTGAAACAAGCAAGGGTGCTGTTTTCCTGATGAACCAGACACCAGCACAAAGGGGAAGGAGACCAACACAGAGAAAAATCAACTCCTATCAACTCAGAGAGCCAGAACCTCAGAGGCCCCCAACATCTCAACACTGAAGCTTACCCATACTTTTCAAAAGCAAAAACAAAACAAAACAAATACTTTAAGAGGAAAGAAAATGAATGAACCAGTCAAAATGAATAAAAGGAAACTGTGAAACATAAAGGTTAGGAGGAAAGGATGGAAGGAAATAGAAATGAGTCAAATTTGTGTCTAATTCTATGATAAGTTACAGAGCTGATATATTAACCAATTAAATGGAAAAGTGTGCAAATTTAAAATCTTGCAATAACAAATATATATCAATTGCATCAATTATATAAAAATGCTTTGTAAAATTCTAGGAAAATTAACCATAGATTCTAATTAAAGCATATATACATACATATATACATATATGCATATATATGCATATAGGTAAATTACTCAAATTGCTTTATAGGTGATATCAATATGCCAGTAACTTTAAATAAATCAAAAGATTGTCTAAAGAACTAAATCCAAGAAAGTATCACTTTGGGTGTGTTTGATGACCCTTAACAGGATAAAGGAGGCTGATGATATATTTAAATACTAAATCTCATTCTTTATTAATCAGACAAGTTGCCAGGGCTGGCCTTGAAGTTGTAATTTTTTAAAATTAGTTTTGGACTCAGTTTATACAGTCAAGTTGGTACCATAGTTAGCTTCTTTCCTGTCCTCTTCCCTCCTCAGGGACCCTCCTCCTTGGGGAATATGGACCATGCATTGTAGGATTAGCCATCAGTTATGGGTAGGAGGTAGTGTCTCTTTGTGTCATGACCCAATGTGTGGCTCTGACATTCCTGTTGTTTCCTCTTCCATGAATTTTCCTAAGCCATGTTGGGTTCATTTTAGGTCTGCTTCAGTCTCTGGATATCTGGTTTGATAGGAGTTGAGTGTTCTCTGTGTCAATCTCCTTCACCTTTGTGCTGGTACCAGGTTCCCAAAGGAAGCAGCACTCTTACTTATTTACCCAATTATTCTTAGTTTCAGCTGGGACCCTTTTGAGGTGTGATAGGCTGGTTGTGTACTTAGAATCTGCATCTACCCGAAAAAGAGAAGGAAATTCTGCAACAGAGAGTGAAATAAAATAAAATAAATAGGACAACCTTTGCTTTTCAGAGAGAATTGAATAGGTATAGGCCCTCTTGTAGCCCAAACTTGGTGGGAGCTTGATAATGGAGGGTAGGCTTATTTTGGATATGGTTCTGACTTAATTCCCATCTCCAGCTTTGGGGTATGTTACACTGAGCAGATCAGTTAGCCAAATCAAGAGCAATTGGTTTCCCACCATGGCTGTGTGCATCTATTGTACTTGTGTGAATTTCATATTAGGCTATTTGCTGCTGAGTAGTTTAAACCACAAGTTGCTTGGACAGATATTGGTCATTTTCCCCCAGTTGCTCATGAAGCACCTTCTGGCACTAGATGAGCTAACTGTCTGGGGACTGACTTTCTTCCAGCTTCCAACTATGTCACCCCATGTTTAGTACCAACAGCATATGGTGTCTTCAGCAGTAGGCTCTTACCACTAACCTTTGGTGGGTCATCAAGTACACTGACAAATATTTTAGTCTACAGAGCATAAGAAAAGATGCTACATTCAACAATTTTATCTTTAGATGTGTTAGATGGGTCGTGTAACTTGGAAATGGTGGCAAACTATTTTTTAATATTTATTTTTGAGTGAGAGTTGAAGAATTGGGAGGGAAATGGAGGGAGGCAGGGAGAGAAAAAATGAGAGAGGGAGAATAGACATGAGAGGGCTTCCTGAAATTGCAAGCAAAGTCCAAATGCATGTGCTACTTTGTGTGTCTGGTTTTATGTAGATACTGGGGAATTAAATCCAGGCCATCAGGCTTTGCAAACACTCACCTTTGATCACTGAGAAATCCCTCCAGTCCACATATATTTAAAATGAATAAATTTTCATTTATATACAAAGGAACAATCTTAAAAATGTATTAGAGTAACTAATTAAACAGCATATTCAATAAATAGTTCAATTTGACTAAATTGGATTTAATGTAGGAAAGCATGTGTATCAGTACATTAGAAAATCTATTAGTATAATTTGTGATCTTGAGAGGTTAAAGGGATTAAACCATTGTTTTCATAGCTGCCACATATATCTTTGATAAAATTTCACATGGTGCTCTATGGCTGTTAGTCCTCATTGTCAACTTGATACTACCTAGGTGACATACTTCTGGTTGTGTCTGGAAGAGTGTGTCCAGAGAGAACTAACTGAGGTATAAAGACCTGAATGCGAGTGGTTCCGCCCCATGGACTGGGATTTAAAACTGAATAACAAAGTGAAAAGAAGAAAGCTAACTGAGCACCAGCAGTAATCTCTTCTATTTTCTGTGTATGGATACAATGTGACTAGACACTCCATGCCCTTCTCCCCATGTCCTCCTGTCATGAAGAACTGGCCCTTTTCTTAAACTGTGAGCTGAAATAAAATTCTTCTACACTTAAGATGCTTCTGTGAGGTATTTTGTCACAACAATGAAAGAAGTAATTCATACAGAATATTGTTACTAAGAGGTGGGGCTGTTGTGACAAAAATGACCATGTAAATTATAGGATTTTGGAATTGGTTTGTGGAGGAAATGTGATGAGTTTGGAGCTGCAGGCTAGGATAGGATTAGGAAGCTGTAAGAAGACCTTAATCGACCATTCTGTTGGGAGTTTGCAAAACCAGAATTCCAAGAGAAATGTGGACAGTACAAATTTGGCTTCTGAAATTTGAGAGTGGAACAAGGACTCTGTTAGGAACTGGAATAGAGGCCATTTGTGTTAACTTTCTGAATTCTAATCATGTCATGAAAAATGAGATGCTGAATTCAGAATTAATGGAATAAGTTGTTCAGTGGAGATAATTTTTTTTTTAATAAGGCATGACATCTAGGCTGTAGCATGATTACTTCACACTGCTCTTAGATCTAGAGAGAGAGAGAGAGAGAGAGAGAGAGAGAGAGAGAGAGAGAGAGAGAGAGAGAGAGAGGGGAGGGGAAAGAAGAAGGAGGAGGAGGAAGATTTGGAAAATGTGCACTTTGGTGAGGAAAGTAGCACAAGAGAACCCACTGTGAGTGTCTGCAAAGGTGAAGCTTGTATGTCAGGGAGACCCCAGAAAGTTGAGGATGCCAGGACCATGGGGCATTTGTCAAGTAACGCTACAGGCACCACATGAAGCTGGTTGTGGAGAAGCTAGAAGTACCAGGAGGTAGAACTAGCGGGGCATGGATACCTAAGCCTGCTGGAACCCAGAAGATGCCATTATAAGCACCAAGGTGCCAGGCATGTAGCTGCATGATTTGGAGTTTAGTCTGTCAGATTTGAGTCAAGATTAGACTGGGATTTTCCTGTATCCTTTCATTCTGAAATTTCAGACTTGGAATGTTTAATCTGTGCTATTATATTATTAGAATTATATAAAGTGTTTGATTTCACAGGAGCTCACAGTTAAGTTTGTCTTGAGACTCAGAAGGGTGCAAGGGATAGTGTTATGCTTTACAGTCATTTATGTCATTATATCTTATATAAATAGCAGAAGTGCATTACCCTTTTCAACATTCATCTTATTGTATTTAGTGTCGTTTTAATTTATAGTTCCAGTTCTTCCTCTTACTCATCTTGTGACCAGCTAAGTAATCCAAGACTATAACACTGAAAGATAATATTCTGTAGGCATTCATGAGAACCAAATCAGCCAATGTCCCCAGGATGGTCAAAGAAAAGTTGGCACAGAGATATTTACTGACAAAATTCCAAAATTCTACTGGCAGATGGCTAATAATCCATCTCAGGAAAAGTGAATTAACTGGACAAATCTATGTTTAGAGAAAATGTATAAACATGTTGTTTATGGGTTTGTTTTTATGAGAGAAAAATTGGAAATAGCTTGATGCCAATATGTATAATGGATCTTTAGGTGATAAATATAATACATTGGTACATACCTAAATCATATGGTATTTACAGTCATTTCAAAGCATAATGTGGTACTGTAAACATTGGGATGTGAAGATGGGCATAATACATCAAATGAAAGAATGAACAAAATAGAAACTATAAATTATAAACCCACTTTGGTAAAAGCTCTGTTTACACAATCATATAATTTCTACTGCAAATATAAAATTTTAAAGACCATATATATATATATTCTAAAACATTAACAATATTTCTCTATGGAGTGTAAGACTTTAGGTCATTGCTTTTTGTTTTATCATTTGGTTTTTCCAACCATTCTATTACAAATAGAAGTTATTTGTATAAATGAAAGAATGTTAGGTGCCAAAAAAAAAAAGATTGCTTGAAGACCTCTTTTGTATTCTGAAATTGCTTGTTAAACCATGCAGTCCAAGTATTATTCTCTTTTAACAGATTTTGGACTTGTAGTAGAAGAGCTTATGTGGCACATGTTTATCCCTGGATATTCTCTTTCTCTTTTAATCTATATTGTTAGGATAATTAAATCTAATCCCCATTGGAGGAGCACTTTCCACTCATATATCCACATCATTCACGACTTGCTTCGACTTGGACATTACAAGGTATTTGCTGAGCTTTCTCCATCTTAGCTCTCATCATTCATAGTGATGAAGGATTCCAGTACTAAGCATGAGCTGTTTTCTGGGGATCCTCAAGGGATCCAGCAGATAACATTCACTCTTTCCAGATGAGGCTTTTCACCAACTCAGAAGTAAGACACAAGTGGGAGCAGAGGGACCAGCAGGCTCCTGAAGTTCTTGCTAGCTTCTTTCCCTCAGCTACTTTCCTTACTGCCTGCATTACCACTAGCTCCCTCCCTTTGAGAGCCATAGATTAAAAGATCTGTCCGACTAACTTTTGCTGCTACTACTGGAAAGAAGTGTGGAAAGGAAGTGGAGGTATAATGCTCAGATAATTTTATCTCTATGGGATGAGATGACCATGGCTATGAACTTTCTTCCCAGGGGAATGACATCTCTAAGAAGCCAGCTTCCAGATTCCAAGGCATCCCCACTCCTAAATACTGCACTTTGGGGTATCTGTTAGAACCTCCTAGGGATCAAAATTTGCCTCTGGGTGCTGCTAAAATGGGGAAGAAGTATATATTAATCAAATTAACTCTGAAGCTACCTATACCCAAGGCTGAACATTCATTTCTTTATGTATTCCTGTTCCAAATTATGTCTATCCAAATTTTCCAATATAGCTCACCAGAGATACTACAGTAAAATTAAATGACAGCATTAAGGTACATTCAATAATAAAATGTCAAGAACATAGAGATGCCCCAAATTGAATATAAGCACTCTCTCATTATCAAATTCCTGGGGATAAATTAGTCCAAAAATTAAATTGCATTGTAAGTTCAAGTGCAAAGGAATTAACATCAGGAATCAAATGTATTTGCCCTTGTGAATTGAAAGTTAAATGGACTCGAAGTCCCCCTGTATTTCTTATTTTGTTCACACTCAGCCAAGGGTGGTCTTTTGGGTGGGATTGACGTTCTCTTAGCAGCTTTCTCAGGAATAATTATGATCCTTTCAGGACCTCTCATGAATTAGTGTCATGTCAACCTTGGATGAGCCTTCCTTTCATTACTTCAAAGTTTCTCAGGCAGTTATGATTATAACTGCCACAACCTCCACCACAGCAAGAGACATGCCAATCCCTGTTCTGACATCAATTATTCCATATGAAGCTTTTCTCTGTAACTTAGTCCATGGCACTCTTCAAGACCATGGTGGAATTTCAGTAGTCTCCAAGGACACCTGTGCATCTTGATTTCCATGGACAGTACCAGTATATGCCTTTTATTCCAAAGTTGTGATCAATTCAGTCCACTTTATTCCCAAAAATACTATGCTTGGAAAATAAATCATAGGATTGTCCTGTGGGTGAAGGAAATGGAGATGTTAGATTTATTAGGAAGCCATTCAATTTTCCTGGGATTCTGGAGTCTGAATTATCTCAGCTGGGAAAAATTCTCCAAGCAGGAAGTTAATTTGGGTAATATGCTTTTACCATATTAAGCATAAAAAGAGGGTTCTGGTTACTTCTACTGTATCTTTTCCCAGAGAGAAGATTTTTAAATATTTCTGCTTTGCTGATCTGGTTTAGCAATTTGTATTGGCGGTAGATCAAAACATTACATTTTAGTATAGGGTCTTTTTCTTGTCTTCTGTATATATATGGTCATTATAAAGTACTCTTTTCTTCTTTGCTCTTAGTACAAGTACCTTGGACACTTAACACCTAAGTGATGCCCATCTGTCAGAACATGCCTGACTTGTGTGTCTTTTTTTTTTTTTCATGTGTGTGTGTGTATGTGTATGGTCCACAGATCATTGTCAGTTGTCTTCCGCATTTGTTCTCTACCTTATTCTTCAAGACAGGGTCTCACTGGCTTAGAATACACAGATTCAGATAGATATGCTAGCCAGTAAATCCCAAGGATTCTTTGTCTCTGCCTCCTCAGCATTGGATTAAAGACAAGCACCAACATGCCTGGTATTTACGAGAGTATTAGGTTAGGTATTTGAGCTCGGCTCTCCTCATGTTTGCATGGAAAGAACTCCACCCACTGAGCCATCTCTCCAGCCTCTTTGACTTGTATTTCACAGCAGCACATACTGTTTACTTCATAAAGTCTAAATGATCTGTATTAGGAGAGATTCCTTTCCATCATTAACTTTTAGATTTATACATGGATTTGTAGAAAAATTTTGTTTGGTTTAGTTCAGGGAAAACCATCGCTGCTGAACTCAGCTCAAGAAACCTGCCAAAAGCTCAAGATACTTCTCTCATTAGGTCTGCATGGCTGGCATCTTAGACCACACTTAGACCACAGCTGCTGTTTTTACTGAGGTTTTCACATTGTGTGTGTGTGGGGGGGGGCATGTTTTCTTAAAAAGGGGTTTCATGTACCCTAGCCTGGCCTCAGACTCTGTATGTAGCAGATAATAACTTTGAAATGATCCACTTCTTCAATCTCCTAAGTACCAGGACTACAAGCCTACACCACCATGCCTGGTTTTATGCATGGTTGGGAATCCAACTTAGGGCCTTATGACACTAGGCGAGCACTCCACTCGCTGAGCTACTTCCATAGCCCCACACTATTTTTGCGAAAACAACTTATTTCTCCATTTTTGGTAAGACATTTGTCAAGCCTTCCCTATCAAAGTCTTGCTTATGCAGCCATGCCATTCCCCACAGTTGTTATCAGTGCACCAATCCACATTAAGCTGCAGACATCCAGAAGGGTGGAAAGCCCAAAGCCTCTACCTCCTTGTTCTAGCAGAAGAGACATGATGTAAAGTCAAGTGCTGAGCAGCTTCCTGGGAAATACTGAGCACTTCATTCTCTGGAAGGCACAAAAAAAAAAAAAAAAAAAAAAAAAAAAACACAAAAAAACCAAGCAAAACTGGTTTATATTATTTGCTGAGTTGCTTGTGACTAAGTTTATTTTATGATTTGTGTGTTCTACGTAATGAATTTTTGCCTCACGTAAGATAACAGATACTTCTAAATTTTGGTCCAGATGCTTGTTCCTTGGTATGTTTGGTGTAATGCTAGCACTGTTTGTTGAAAATACTATCTTTTCTCCACTGAATCTTTTATACTTCTGTCAAAAACCAATCATCAGGAGCTTGGTGGATAAAGCACTTGAAGCTGAAGTGTGAATATCTGAGTTGAGATCCCCAGAACTCATGTAAGTTTGTATGCTGATGTGGCATCTGTGATCCCAGCACACTGTTCTCAGAAGGAATACAGTGACAGCAGAATCTCAAAAGTTCACAGGCTGACTATCTTGGTAAACACAGCAGTGAACAAAGGGAGACCCTGCCTCAAACATGATGGAAGGTAAAAATCAACACCAGTGGTTATCCTCTGACCTCTACTCATGAACTGTGGTTGTGCATGCACGTGTGCGCAAACACAGACACGCATGCACGCACGCACGCACATACACACACACACACACACACCCTCCATATATATCTGGGCATACTCTTTATTGTATTGATTTGTCTGTGCATCCTTTGATCTTTGATCAGGGTCTGTACTAATATTAAAATCATGTAGTCTTGTTTGCAACCATGTCACCCTGAGTATATCCCGTATTATCTGAAATCAACTAGCCTGTGTTATATTAGTTTGTTTTTCCTTTTCAAAATAATTTAAATTCTTCTATATCTTTTATTTTCCTACATAATTTTGCAGTCGACTTGTCGCTACTTCTCTCTTCTTCATTTTTCGAGGCACCCTGCTCAATGTCCCAGAAGTTGGAAAGTGAATCTCATTTCCTCCCAGAGTGTAGGACAAGTTCTGATTCTGTGATTTATTTCCCGAGAGAAAGTTATATGAGCATATGTCCCCCAAGGTGGGCATTCTCCAGCTACTGCAGAAGAACTCCAGATACATGCATTTCCTTGTGCATTTGGCTTATGTGGGTCCTGGGGAATCGAACCAGGGTTTGTTGGCTTTGCAGGCAAATGCCTTACCCGCTAAGCCACCTTCTCCAGCCCAATATTTCCCCTTTTATTTGTACTTTTTCTGTCAGTGTCCCTTGTGCTTCTGAGCTGGCTCCATTGGGGCTTTTTCATTCTGATGCCACAATGTCAAAACCTGGGCCACAGGAGCTACTCTGGGTGCTTCGTAACAGATGCTCCTGCCCAGGTAACAGGGGAGGGGCAATATTTTTATTGTACTCTTGTCTTCTTAGATCCTGAGGCAACCTTTCTCTTGCAGGCTTACCAAAGTTTTTAAAATCAGCTTTTCTAATATCAGAATTTACCTCTATTTTATGTAAGTGCTTTTTCATCATCATAATTTTAATGCATATTAAGTGTACATGTTAGTAGGTGTCACTGTGACATTTCCTTCAATGGATGTTTAATGCTTTGTTCATATCTGTCCTCCCAGCTCCCCAGTTACTTTCCTTTCTCTCTCCTGGCTCCCTTCTCTTCCCTTAATACTCACTGCTCTAATGTTAGGCCACTTTTACTTTTCATATATGTAATATTTTGTTTATTTATTTTAGAGAAATGAGATAGAGAAAGAGAGGATGTGCATGACAAGGCCTCCAGTGACAGCAAACAAACTACAGACTCATGTGCCACTTTGTGCATTTGGCTTTACATGGGTACTGGGGACTCAAACTCAGGTTGTTAGGCATTGCAGGCAAGCACATTAACCACTGAGAAATCTCTCAAGCCCCTTAATTTTTATTTTACCTATAAGGGAAGCCAAGTGACATGAAAAAAGTGTGTGTGTGTGTGGGGGGGGCGTTCATGGCAGGGTCTTCCTCATTCACTCTCTATCTTATTCTGTGAGACAGGTTGTCTTGTTCAGTTCATCTTTTGGCTAAACTTTAGCCAGTAATACCAATTGTTCCTTACCTCTGCATCCCCAGAGCTTGGATTAAAGGCATATGCTACCAATTATTTAGATGTAATATCAAAGTAGTCTCAATTTCAATTTATTTTATAGATAAACATGTTGAATATTTTTAGTTGTTTATTGGCTATTTGTAGTTTTATGTGTGTTCTCGGGATCCAAACTCAGATCCTCATACTAGTACAGCAATCATTTTATTCACTGAACCATCTCCCTATCCCCAAAGAAACTCTTTTTTTCCCCCTTAGGTTTTCTTTTCTTTTTTAATAGTTTGGTATTCAGTTTATACAGTCAAGTTGGTACCAATGTTAGCCTCCTCCCTGTCCTCCCCCTTCCACACGGACCTTCCTCCTGGGGGAATATGGGTTGTGCATTGTGGGGTTAGCCATAAGTTATGGGTAGGAGGCAATGTAATGTCTCTGTGTAACATGACCCAATGTGTGGCTCTGACATTCTTCCTGACCCCTCTTCTGTGAATTTTCCTGAGCCATGTTTGGTTCATTTTAGGTCAGCTTCAGTGATGAGGTCTTGGGAGCCTCTGTGTCTCTGGATATCTGGTTTGACAGAAGTTGAGTGTTCTCTGTCAATCTCTTTCACTCTTTTGCTGGTATCATGTTCCCAAAGAAAGCAGCACTCTTGCTCATTTACCCAATTATTCTTAGTTTTAGCCTGGGCCCTTTTGAGGTGTGATGGGCTGGTTCTCTCCTTAGAGTCTGCGTCCTACTGAAAAAGAGAAGTAAATTCTCCAATGGAGAATGAAGTTAGTGCCAGTTAAATGGGAAAACCTTTGTTTTTCAGAGAGAATTTAATAGGTGTAGGCCCTCTTGTAGTCCGCAATTGGTAGGGGCTTGGTAATGGAGAGTGGGCCTGATTTGGATATGGTCTGACTTGATTCCTAGCTTCAACTTTGGGATACATTCTACTGAGTAGATCAGTTAGCCAAATTAAGAGCAGTTAGTTTCCCACCATGGATGTGTGCCTCTGTTGCACTTGTGTGAGTGTGACATCAGGTTATTTGCTGCTGAGTAGTTTAGACCACAAGTTTCTTGGACAGATATTGGTCATTTTCCCCTAGTCGCTCATGTAGCACCTTCTGGTGCTAGATGAGCTAACTGTCTGGGGACTAACTCTCTTCCAACTTCTAGCCATGACACTTCCTGTTCCATATTAACAGCATATGGTGTCTTCAGCATTTGGGTCTTACCACTAACCTTTGGAGGGTATGATGAAAACTGACCTTAACCTTGTTTTGTTTCTCTCTCTCTCTCTCTCTTTCCCTCTTCTTTCTTTTATATTACTTATTGTTTTCCTCCTTCTATTCTTGGTCACTGACCTGTATCTCCCAGTACCAGCATGTGGCTATCATCCACAGTGATCCCTTGATCAGAGACACCTACAAGGTTTCCCAAAAGAAGACTGATTTCTGTCAGAGAAACTTTTAACAAACTCTTTCCTTTTCTCTCAGTCCCACCACAGACTTCTTGATAAAAACCCATGGTGGACAGGGACTACCTCTTCATTATCCCTTCAGTGTCTAAAAATATGTAGTGGAGTCTTCAGTCCTGTCTGAGACAGTCACCATAGTAAATTTCCTTTCTCTTCCTACTTTTTTAAAAGACATCAAAAATATATTATTATATTTATTTATTTAAGAGAGAGAGAGGGGAGAGAGAGAAAGAAGGAGAGGGAGGAGAGAGAGAATAGGCACACCAGGGCCTTCAGCAAATGAACTCTAGAAGCATGTGTCACCTTTTGCATCTGGCTTACATAGGTCCTGGGAAATTGAACCTGGGTCCTTTGGCTTTGCAGGCAAGTACCTTAATCACTAAGCCATTCCTCTAGCCTTTTCTTCCTACTCTTGAAATGGAGAACAACCAACGAACTTCAAGTGTGTTGCTTTGTTGACAATTTAGTTTTTCTAAACACCTAACTGTCACTGAGAAGGGTTTCTCAACAAGGCCTGAACATTGTAAGCCTCATCACTGAAATGGAAGAGCACTTTTAGTTCTTTTCTAAGTTTTTCTAAGTGCCATGGGAGTACTTGTCTGTATTGCCCTAGAAATAGCTTATTTCCTAGTGATGTAGGTTTTGACTCTGATTTCCTGCAATAAGAGGACTCTGGAAGCTGGGAGGGGGGCATCTCAGGAATCAGAAGGGGAAAAGGGAAATGATAACATTTTGTTCTTTGAGGGTATTTATTATAGATTAAGAAATAACAATCAATGCTGGTGTTTATCAAGCACAGGGCACTGAAATAAATTGTGTGTGTGTGTGTGTGTGTGTGTGTGTGTGTGACTTGGCACATGTTTGAAGGTCAGAGGAGAACTTTGGGTGTCAGACAGGAAATTTTTCTCATTGCTCACCAGTTTGTTTAAGAGTCTAGTTGGTCCATGAGCTTTAGGAAAATTCTGTATCTGCCTCCTGTCTTACAGTATGGATTTAGAGATTACAGAAATGTGCCATAGCTTTTAGCTTCTTTTGAATTTTTATGAGCAAAAGGGGAGGGGGGAATTGGTGCATCAGAGCCTCCAGGCACTGCAATTGAACTCCAAATGCATGCTCCATCTTGTGCGCATGTGTGACCTTGTGTGCTTGTGTCACCTTGCATGTCTGACTTATTGGGACCTGGAGTGTCAAATATGGGTCCTTGGGCTTCACCAGCAAACACTGCTAAGCCATCTCTCTAAGCCAGTGTCCAGCTTTTACACAGGATCTGGAGATCTGAACTCAGGTGTTCACCTTGGTACTGTAAGTAGCTTATAGTACACTGAGCCATCTGTCCAGCCCCAAGCTCATCGCTTTATATGTGATTTCTCCATTGTGACTTTTTCTTCCACAGGGATTATTGCTCTCTCAATGTTACTTACATTACATATATTTATTTAAAATTTTTGCTTTTTGTAGCAGACAGCTTCAGGTTCGCTGGGATGAACTTTCAGACCAGACACAGTTATGGAGGAAGGGATATTTATTGAAGCTTACAGATCCAAGGGAAGTTCTATAATGGCAGAAGAAGCTGGCCTGCCTTCACAGGCCCAAGCAGAGAGAGAGAGAAGTACAAGCCTAAAGGTCAAAAGCCACAGCACACTTCAGGAACTCCAGCTAGGCACACTTTGCATATCTTTAGATTGAAATATGAAACTCACCATCACACCTTAAGAGCCACCCAGTGACATTGCCTCCAGCCAGGAGACTGCAGATGCAATCTGCAAACAAATAAACAACTGAATATATTGGCGGGCCTTCTATTCTATTCACACCACCACACTTTTCATCTGTCTTCCTTCAGTAGGAAGGAGTAAGCTCCATGACGGAAGATGTTATTACCTTTTAAATTTCTTACTTTTCCTTAATTCCTATTCTGGGTGGTGGTGGGGGGGTCACTCCAGAAATGTGTGATGCCTTAGTACATCTCTCATAGTGTGCTACTCTTATTTACAATGATGAGAAAATAAAAACCTAGATCTTTTTTAAGTTTTCAAGGCTGCAAAGTACTAGTAAATTATTGAGGCAAAACTAACTTCAAAGTTTCTTACCAATTCAAGGTCGATTCACTTTCCTGCATGGTGTCCTTCACTCCTGATTACCTAACTGTAGAATAGACATCACACTTACTTTACAGATGAGAAAACTGACGTCCAGAGAGGTAAAGTATTCTGATTGAGGTCACACACCTCATAGATGGCTAGAGTAGGCCTTAAACTCTAATTTCCTTTAATTGATTTTTAAAAATATACACACAACAATTAAAAATAGAACTTCTGTGTGCTCAGCCATGCCACTTATGGATTTGTGGATATGCAAAGATTAAAAGTCAGCTTATTATAGAGACGGATTCATTTCCGTATTTATCCTTGCAATACCAAAGCCACAGAATTAAGAAATTCATCCAGGTGTCCATGAACAGATGAGTAAAGAATACACGATATAGGTACACAACAGAGTTTGTCTTCTAAGAGAGAAGCATGAAATCAGACCACACACAGGACGATGTGTGGAACTACAGAGCATCATATAAAGTGAAAAAAATCCCACAAAGTCGGTATCATCTGCATGTATACATGAAATAAATCTCACTGGGAGAAGGTATCAAGGAAAAAAGGGATCTATTAGGGATGTGGGAGGAGACTAGGTGGAGGGAAAGTAAGAAAGCAATAAAAGGGTTGAATTTGATTAAAGTATATTATATGTATGTATGCAAATATCATGATGAGACACTTCTATGCAATCAATATATAGCAGTACTTTTTAACTTATTTGAATATATATGTATGTGTATATATATATATATATATATATATATGTATATACACACACACACACACACACACACACACACACACACACACACACACACACATATTTAGAGAGAGAGAGAGAGAAAGAGAAAGAGAGGGAAGATGTGCCAGGGCTTACAGCCACTGCAAACGAGCTCCAGACAGATGTACCACTCTGTCTCTCTGACTTATGTGGATTCTGGGGAATCAAACCTGGGTCCTTAGGCTTTCTAGGCTAATGCCATAACTGCTAAGCCATCTCTCCAGCCTGACAGCCAAGTTTTTTTAAACAACAAAATTCGTGTCATTGTACATTCCAGGGTCAAGTTCTGCCCAAATTTTTGTCCTAATAAATACTAGTAGCTGGCAGAAAACAAGCTAAACCTAGTTCAAATGAAGATAGGAAACCTTCTTAATTTATGACTCTGCAGCATGCAGATCTCCTGGGTCCCTGTCTTGCTGGGCCTCAGGTAGGAAGAAGGCTGTGGGTCTGGAGGGCATGGTGCGACCCTTCATGGCAGTAACACCTTCCCCTTCCCACTTACTGCACTCAGGCAGGTTTATCTCCACTTGACAAGTAAGAACTTACAGGTCCAGGTCCAGCTGGAAAGATTATGTCAAGCAGTCTGAGCTATAAAGGGTGCTGGTGCAGTTACCCCCTCCCCCCCAACTGCTCCATACCCCTCACTGGCACTGGTGTAAACAAGGGAGAACAGATATTAGGCATTACTGGCTTTACCTGTCTAGATTCCAGCAGCCACCACCTCTTTAGTATACATGGTGCTTAAGAAGTTAATAATGTTTAGAAATCTCTAGGCCTGTCAGAATAATGAATGTAGCTCACAAACATTCTAATTAGTTAACCTAGAGAAAAAGCCTTGCCCCTGTAGAGTGGACATTTTCATATTATCCTGAATGTAAACATTACCTTATCATAAGCTGCTGTTTAAACGTTACTCTATATCTTTCCTTGGGTTTAGATGCTGTTATTGACTATGCAAAAAGGAGCAAAAAAAAAAAAAAAAAAGACTTAATAAAAAGTGACAGCAGGCAGCTCTCCCTGCCGGCAGAGATTAAGCGCATAGCCCTTGGCATTTCAATTACCTAAAACTAATGGAATAAATATTTTACAATATTATTGCGTTTTGGGGGGTAGAAAGCTCAAAAGAAAAAATATATAAACATGAAATGCGATTCTGTTCTTTTCTTAATAAAATAATTGAAAATGGATTTAGTATCTGAATGTGATCATTAAAAAAAATAAAGATACTAGAACCAGTATCAGTGCAAAGAGATCAGAACATAATTTCTTGTATGCATGGTCTCACTGCTGTCATCTTGCCTCAAGCATAATTTTAAAATAATGCCCTCTAACTACATCCATAAAACCATTTTAGCTGAGCTCAGATGATTTTATGATGGCATAAATTTATTAGGGTAATTTTTTTTTTTGAACACAAGGCTAGTCAAGAATTTCCATTCTCATGGCATACTATATTTAGGTGTTGTGGGCTGAGTATTACAAGGCTGACTTTGTAATTGTCATCCCGCAATCCTGGTTTGTGTTTTTTTTTTTTTCTCATCTCTTGCCTCATTGAAGGCAGGAAACACAAATAAACAACAACTTCCTGGAGAATGTGCTTTTTTCAATGGGATGATACTTTGTATTGTCTAATAGAGGGGCTTCCATGCAGAGACAATGATGTTTCTGCCCATGGGTAGAAAAGAGTAAGGCCCAACAATTAGTCCCATATAGGTAATTCCAGATCACTGTGGTTTTAGAAAGGGGGAAACATTCTATTTTTTTTAATATGCTATCATTTTCACTAAAGTAAACAAAAATAACATCAAACTTGAATAATCAAATGGTTAGTATACTACATAATGCCACTTTATAGCCAATGGGTCCCATTGTTTTTTAGTGAAGTTTCATTGCTTGTGTGTATATGAATTTACATAGAGCATTTGTCTAGTGAGTCTTATTCAAAATGCCTATTACCTTTGGAAAGATCACTTTCCCACTTCAGTTGACCTGTCCTATGTGCACAATATTCTCAAGAGACATAACAACAGAGGTATGGAGTCTGCCTTATATATTTGTTGTATCTGTAATTACAGCAAATGATTTGTTTATGGGTATTGATCTATACCTGAGGAAAAATACTTCAGAAACAAAATACTTGCTGTTTTATCTTTTTAATAGACCAAGAAAGTATATACTGCCAAATCTATATGCAACTAATGAAAGATAGCTTTGAAATTAACTATCTGAAAATATGGCTTCAGCTTATAAGAAAAATATGTACTTGAAAAAATGAAGGCATTCATTGGATCGTTAAGACTGACAAAATATATTCTTGCCAAAGACTTATTAAATTAAAAATATACAATAATATTATGCAACTTTTAATATACTGAATAGAAACAATGAATATGTGCCATAGATTTAGTAATCACTTCAGATTGCTTACCAAGAATACGTATTAGAGTTCAGGCCTTAATGATAGCAATTCAATCCATCCACATGCCTTGAATTTGCTTCTTAAGTCTGCTGTTTTCTGAGAAATTCAACTTCTATTTATAATCCATGCTGCCACTGCCTCTCTCCTATGTCAATGGAAGAAAGGATCATTACTGTCACTCTTTTAAGACAATTATTTCTCAAGACAGTAATCAAAATGTTCAGTGGATCTTAAACATTCAGTCCTTTAATTCTACTTCCCAGCCTATTGGTTTTCCATCACTTCAGAAATTGAATGTGTTTCTTTTCTTCCTCTAAGGTTCTCCTCACTCCTCCCAGCTGCCCCATCCCTCTTTGTTCTCTTGGACCATTCTGGCTGCCAGTCCTTTCTCTGCACGCTTATTGCTGTGGATTTGGGAATACTACACTCTTACCTTCTCTACCTTGCCATGTCATTTTACCATATTTCTTCCTAGAACTTTTAATATGTGCTATTGTATACTTACCTGCCACATAGGAGCTCTGTGAAAGCAAGTACCTTCTCTGATTTATTCACTGCTCAATGCCCAGCTCCTAGAAAATACCCAAACCTTTTTTGGTTCACAATTTGGATTTATTTTTGAATGAAAAAATAAATAGATATCCTGGAATCTCTCCTAAAATTTTTGAGTGACTTTTTACTGCTTGAGTACAATACAGCCCACTCTTAATTCACATAATTAGAATATACTGATTGCTTTTGCATGATGATTTGATTGTATAACAAGAAAACATTTTTATCCAATTAGAGGGACTAATTGCAAAACAAATGAGGATGGTGTGAAATTTCCTTGTGGTATTGAGATGAATAACATTTGTTTTTAGTGACATGATGAGCTAAGACAAAAGTTACTTTCTGAATGGGTACAATAAGTTATATCACAGCCCCATATTGGAACTCATGATCGTTCCCTGGGGTCTATATCAGTTACTGGATTGATACAGCCTGAGTATTGACCCAGATACTCCCAGCACCCACTCAAGGTGAGAAGAGACCTGTCTTAGCTTATTTTTCTTTCTTATTTTTTAAAATTTATTTTCAAGGAGGGCTGGAGAGATGGCTTAGCTGTTAAGCGCTTGCCTGTGAAGCCTAAGGACCCCAGTTCGAGGCTTGGTTCCCAGGTCCCACGTTAGCCAGATGCACAAGGGGGCGCACGCATCTGGAGTTCGTTTGCAGAGGCTGGAAGCCCTGGTGCACCCATTCTCTCTCTCCTTCTATCTGTCTTTCTCTCTGTGTCTGTCTCTCTCAAATAAATAAATAAAAAAATTAAAAAAAATTTATTTGCAAGGGGTGGGGGAAGAGAGAGAGAGAAAATGAGTATAGGTAGTACAAGTTTTCTTGCTGCTGGGAATAGAGTCCAGATTCATTTGCCACTTTGTGTATCTGGCTTCCATGGGTACAGGGAAATGGAACTAAGGTTGATGGGCTTTGCAAGCAAACACCTTTAACCACTGAGCAATCTCCCTAGCATATAATTTGTTATTGTTCTTTTGTTCACATTTTGTATGTGGTGCTGAGGTGTGGGTATGCACTTTTTTTTTTTTTCAAGGCCATGGCCCATCTTCCTGGAACCTTCTGTCTACTTTTTCCTCAAGGCTTCTTTCCCAAAATGTCTCTCATGTGCATTTCTCTACTTAGGGCAGCTAGTTGTTTTTTCCAATAGTTCATGCCTCTCTTTTAATACTGAGCTTGTGGGATGGAATGGCCTTCTAAAAATAGAGTTCTGGGTCTCTAGAAATTCTGATAAATTCTGTAATTCAGGCCAGAAACAAAGACTCTGAAGAATGAAAGAAAAAGTCATCTTACGTAAGAAGTTTTAGGAAAGGGTACTTGGATAAAGCATTTGAGAAACAGAAGATGGCACTCTTTAAAAAATATACTTATTTATTTATGTTTATTTATTTATTTATTTATTTGAGAGAGACAGACACAGAGAGAAAGACAGATAGAGGGAAAGAGAGAGAATGGGTGCGCCAGGGCTTCCAGCCTCTGCAAACGAACTCCAGATGCGTGCGCCCCCTTGTGCATCTGGCTAACATGGGACCTGGGGAACCGAGCCTTGAACCGGGGTCCTTAGGCTTCACAGGCAAGTGCTTAACCGCTAAGCCATCTCTCCAGCCCTATTTATGTTTTTTTGAGAGAGAGAGAGAGAGAGGGAGAGAGAGAGAGAGAGAGAGAGAGAGGGAGAGAGGGAGGGAGGGAATGCCAGGGCTTCTAGCAACTGCAAATGAACTCCAGACACATGTGCCACTTTGTGGATCTGGTTTACTTGGTTCCTGGGGAATCTAACCTGGGTCCTTAGGCTTTTCAGGAAAATGTCTTAATGGTATGCCATCTCTACAGCCCCAAGTATGGTATTCTTAAAAAAAATTCATTATCTGCCCATGGAAAAAGTCTAAATATAGCATTAAAATTGTGGAAGATCTGAGAATTCTTTTATTCTCATAATTACATGTCAGGTGAAGTAGTGTTGAGACCCACTGTAGTGGCTACTTTCCAAACATGTTCCCTGAGATAGATTCCTCCCCTGGTCATTGCATAATCTATTTCCATTCTGTGGCTGGCTTTGTCAGCAGGATCTCCTGGATTGGTGGTTCCTCTTGGATGTTTTCTTCATCATGGCTCATCAACTATCTTCCATGTTCCTGGGTTCATTTATACTGCTAAAGCATGTTTAAATTTCTTGGACAGTTCCAAAGGATATTGGTAGTTTAAATGTCTACCAGTAACTAAGTAACTTGGAAGTGGAAGGAATAGTGAGATTACAGGTAAGTGAAATAGTATAAAAATCTGGAAAAATGTCCAAAACTGTTGAGAATTTAACATTTTTAAGACTATATGGAGTATTGAATAAGTAGCATTAGAGTAAGTGTCTATACAGTTCAAAAAACAGTGGAAGTTTTAATAATTGTAGATGGATCACTAACTAAGTTTCAAAATGATACTATGTAAGTCTGCATGACATGTGGTTACTGAGGACTGAAGAAGACACTGGGGAATATAACACTCCAAGTAGAGACCTCAAAATAAAAAGACAACGAATGTGGCTACTTCAGTAGTGAACTTTCTTGCAGAAAAGTTATTATGTAAGCATGTTTAAGGGGAAAAAAGTGTCCAAATGATTGTAGTATAGTCAGAATTACTATCTCTAAAATAACCTTTCTAAAAACAACTATGTATTCAGAAGATTGACATTCTAATATGAAAGAATGTGCAAAATACCTAAGTAGGAAATTCATGATAGGATAAATAAAAATGGCCAACATACATGAAAACATTTTCAACAGTCTAGATCTCTTAAAAAACAACAAGGTTTACTTCATTTATCAGGCTTGCATATAAGATACTGCCAACACTACATGTAAATCAAATATGGGAAATTAAAACTCTAATGCATTGATTATAGGGTAAAAATGAGCACCCAACACTTCTCCAGGGCTATTTGGCCACAGGTGTCCAAAATAACATTTGAATTATTTTTGACTTAACAATTCAATTCCCAGGAAATTATCTTAAGGAAAGTAAAATGCATGTGTCAAAAGATAAATGTTATATAATGATAAGTGCAGCAGTGTTTGTACTGCTGATGAAGGAAATAAGAATATTCAAGTTCAATGTATATTTGTGAGAGATAACTAAAGACAACCCATAGCTATAATATTGTATGTAGCCATTGACAAGGATGTCAGCTTGCATTAAACTGACATAGACAGATAATCTCAATGTATCATTGGATGAACATATTGGTTTCCTAATGACATACATATATACTATTTCTTATAGAGTATGCACATATACGTTTATGAGAACAGTATGATCAGTTCTATGGACTTTTTCAAAGTAATATGGCATGTCTTCTTTGCTGTTCTCCACTGAGAAGGCCCACATCTTCAGGGTGCCTCTAAACTTTCCTCTTCCAATGACTTCCTCTCCCATCATGCTCCATGGTACAGAGTAAAACATTTCCATTCTCATGTAGGATATTTCATATTCACACAGCCACTGTATATACCCAGAAGTGGTATGGTTAAACCATGCAGTAGTTTTAGAGTACTTAGAAACTGCCCTCCATAGTAGCTGTACTAATTGGCATGCCCGACAGTGCACAAGTGTTCTTTCTTTCTTTGTCCTTACATCGGGGCCAGCATCTGTTGTAGTCTGCTTTCTCCATGTTACTCATTCTTACTCTCACTGGGGTGAGATGGAATCTCAGTATAATTTTGATTTGTATTTTCTTTATGGATAACAATGACAAGCTTTCTGTTCTTTTTTTTTTTTTTTGAGATAGGGTTTCACACTAGCCCAAGCTGACCTGAAATTCATTATGTAGTCTCAGACTGGCCTTGAACTCATAGCAATCCTCCCACATTGGCCTTCCAAGTGCTGTGATTAAAGGTGTGCACCACCATGCCTTGCTCCCAGGCTTTATTTTTACTTCTTTTTATTTATTTATTTGAGAGGGAGAAAGAAGGAGAGAGAGAGAGAGAGAGAGAGAGAGAGAGAGAGAGAGAGAGAGAGAGAGAATGGGCACACCAGCCCTTGCAGCCACTGCAAACGAACTCCAGACGCGTGTGCAATCTTGTACATCTGGCTTATGTGGGTCCTGGGAAATCAAACCAAGGTCCTTTGGCTTTGCAGGCAAGCACCTTAACTGCTAAGATATCTCCCCAGCCCCCAAGCTTTTTTTTTCTTTGATGTACTTATTGGCCAAGATATTTTTTATTCCTATGAGGCAAGTTCTAACTACTTCTGGTTCACAGTTGGAGCAAGTCTCAAGTGTGTTTCCATGATGCTGGACACTACTTCAACACTGATCAAAGCAGGCTTCTCTGAGTAGGGTCATCAGCTACCCAGCAAGAAGTGATGTTTGCAGCTTCACTCTGGTGCTTCATATTGCCACGTCCACCCTAGAAGGGTCCCAACAAGTATGAGTGGTCGCCAGCTGTGAACTTCTCATTTTGGTCACTGTTCCTAACTAGAGAACTGAGGCTCACAAGAAAGGCCAAGTGGTCCACATAATTAAGGAGAGAGAATACTGCTGACCCAACTCTGCATACCTCTCACACTGCACCTTCACTCCTATCCTGTCAGTTTCTCAGGGAGTCATGTAAGGTGGAGCTCTGCTTCCCCTAATCACAGGCCCAGTCCTTGGAATTATTCATTGGTTCGTCTCCTTCTCTGTCCCTGCTGGCATTTGTTATGAGAGTGATTCTGATTAAATTATATATTCTTAATGAATATCAGTAACTTTTAATACCAATGAAAAGGATTAAGCTGTCACAGTTCACCTCAAAATTTCTAATTTTTATTTGCAGAAACTGTCTTAGCATACGTCAGTCATTTTGAAACCCTAGGCCTCCAGTAGTAAGTTTGTGAAACAAATTAAAATGAAAGCTTTTATTAATACCTGGCACATCCACTGGGGTAGGGGGGAGGGGAAGACTGGGGAAAGAGAGTGAGAGAACGGCAGCTACCCAGGTAAGTATTTTCACCAAAATTTCAATGTTTTAAAATTTTCTAATTGTAAGATTTTACATGACTTTCTTGTAAGATTTTTCTTTTGCATTCTAGTGTAAGAAAGAACATGGAACATTTTTTTGAGGCAAGCTCAATAGACTGGCCTTTTTTTAATGTAAGAGAATAAGAAAGAGAAAGAGAGATAACTGGTGGGCCGGTGCCTCAGTCACTGTTATCAAACTCAAGGTGTGTGCACAGCTTGTGCTCATGTGCAACTTTGCACACTTGTGCCACTGGGCATCAGGCTTCCGTGAGACCTGGAGAGTCGAACATGAATCCTTAGGCTTCACAGGCAAGTGCCACAGTCACTTAGCCATCTATACAGCCCACATGGAACATTTTTGAAATAAGAATATTTTAAAAAATATTTTTGTCGAAATTTGAGTTTCTCAAATCTCCACATACATTCTTGCAAGGTCTTGGGCAAGTCATTTAGTGATTGGAGGTCATAGTAGACTCACAAAATGGAAAGGTGGTACTTATAAAGAATGTCTCAGAACAGCATGGGAATGTCAGGAAATTCAGAGGTTGCTGTGACTTTAGAGGGGATGTGGTGGAAGTCTGAAGAAGTATCACCCCTAAATGTGACATTCCTCAGTAAGGGATAGGTAAATCCATACCAACCCTATGGCCCCTGACCCCACTTGAGTGACACTGCATTCCATCACGGTCTATACCTGAATTTTAATGTTTTTGGTTCCTTTTTTCTTTTACTTTAAAAGTGAAGTTTGTATGATTGTCTTTTAGACATATCTATGCTTTACAATTCAGTGACCTTTGGGGAAACTAATGACTTAGAAGTCATATAAGATGAAGAATTGGAATATGTTGGCACCACTATCTCTATTGATTTAAGTGATCAAATTTAGTTGGAGCTACTTCATAATAAAATCTCTTATTTACTGATTGCAGAGATTTATTTCCTTTATTTGTCTAACTCAAAGGCACTGGAGAAAATGAGGCCTCAGTCTTCAGGAGTATTCTGATATCCCTCCACTGCCTGTTAGGTTGGGGTGCAGGTCTTTTCATTGCTGTCATTAAGGACACATTTTAAAGTAGATTTTGCCACACTATGATGTGTGTGTGTTCATAAGTGTGTGGGTGAGTATATGTGCAAGTGTATGTGTGTGTGTGTGTGTGTGTGTGTGTGTGTGTGTGTGCATATGTGTATGAGTGCCACAGACCCTGGTACTGTTTTTTGTTTTTGTTTTATGAGGTAAGGTCTCTAGCTCAGGCTGACCTGGAATTCACTATGTAGTCTCAGTGTAGCCTTGAACTTACATGATCCTCCTACTTTGCTCCCTGAGTGCTAGGATTAAAGGCATGTTTTACCACACCTAGCTTTGTACCTTAGTTTTTCAGACAATGTATCTCACTGAACCCTGAATTCAGCTATTTGGTGAGACTAGGTAGTCATCCATCCCTCAGGATCCTCCTGCCTCTGGACCCCCAGTGCTGGGTTTACAGGAGGGTGCCATCCTGTCCTGCTTTCACATGGGTGCCAGGAATATGAGTTTAGGTCCTCATGCTTGGGCAGTGAATACATCACCAACTGAACTGCCCCCAGCCCCCACTACCTGTATTCTTATAGGCCCTGGAGGGGAGCTTGCATCAGTGCCAGGCAGTGGCCATAAGGCATCCAAAGGGATTTTTTGCTCCTCTGTGTGATTACTGTTGGCAGATTCTGGGTTTCCTTCCTATGTGTGACTGAGCAAACTTGTGTGTATTCTCTTAAAGCTGCAGACAAAATTGTAATTAAAAAACTGCACATTGATTTCTCTCCTTCTATGTCTCATTTCAATTGCTTTTCCTATTTCAGCATCCTTGGGATTATTTCTTTACATGTAGATTTATTTATTTATTTATTTATTTGTAAGTAGAGAGAGATAGGAGGTAAAGAGAAAGAGAGAGAGAGAGAGAGAGAGAGAGAGAGAGAGAGAGAGAGAGAGCATGAAACAAATGAAGGGAGGAAGGAAGAAAAATAAAGAAAGAAGATGGTCACCCCAGGACCTCCAACCACTGAAAACAATCTTCAGATGCATATGCCACTTTATTCATCTGGCTTTATATGTGTACTGGGAAAAGAATCTGGGTTGTTAGGCTTTGCAGGCTTAGCCTGCAAGCTGCTGAACCACTGAGCCATCTCTCCATCCCTACAGGTAGATTTTGTCAGTCATTTTTTTTCTTCCTTTTAAAAGAATTGCAATCAGAGAGAAATAGAAGACAGAGAAAATGGGTGTTCCAGGGCTTCCAGACCCTACAAATGAACTCCATACCCATGTTCCATTTTGTGCATCTGGCTTTGCATGGGTTCTAGGGAATCAAACCAGGGTTATTAGGCTTTGCAGGCAAGCACTTTAACCACTTAACCATCTATTCATCTCTCGACCATTTTCTTTTAAGGTTGGGTTTCACTCTAATCCAGGCTGACCTGGAATTCACTATGTGGTCCCAAACTTGCCTCGAACTCACAGAGATCCTCCTACCTCTCCCTCCTAAGTGCTAGGATTAATGACATGTGCCATCATACCCAACTTCTTCCTATTTTATAAAAGAAAAGTTTGGCTTAGAAACAGAGAACTATTAGAACAAAGGGAGTGTGACTTTTTGCTATCTTATTTTCTGTCAGGTTTACTCAATAAAAAATACAGCTATTTTCTCTTTCATTTCTATAGATTGGTAACATTCCATCATGAGATTTGTATTATAAATTGTAGTACATATTGTGAGATATAGGTCAAGCATCCCTAATCTGACAGTAAAAAATCTGAGATGCCCTAAAACTTGAATTATTTTTTTTGGAAAACACAGCCTGAAACTTTCCTTCATGTGCATAATTTTCTAAATAGGTGTATGAAATTATCTTTTGGCTTTGTGTAGAAAGTGCATATAAAGGATAAGTGAATCTCATATTTATATTTATGCTTCATCCCCAAGATCTCTTATCATGTACATGCAAATATCTCCAAATCTGAACACTGAAATCTGAAACCCTTCTGGTTCCAAGCATTTTGGATGAGGGATACTCAAACTGCTCCATATTGCCACTTTATGAGTATTCACTGGTAGTAAAGAACCCCCAAGTGTGTATATTCAGGTATAATATTACATGAAATCTTGTTAAGTAATGAGTTCCAGTGCTTTAATTTTGTAGCTGAATAAAACAAAGCCTGAATCAGTTCTTTATTCTTCTCTCAATTACACCATAAAACAGTTACTGCTCTCTACAGAAGCCTCTCAGAAAATATGATACAGGTCAAAAGAGCATCATTAGGACACCTTCCCTACATTATATTTTTGTTGTTGTTAGAAAAATTTTATATAGCGTTAGCTTTCATAACATCCTGATGCAGAGATAACTTGATTAGTCTTTTGTTCAAGCTTTGGCATACCGAGAAGGGAACAGAAGGAAATAAAAACTGTTTTTTTTTTTTCATCTTGTTTCACATCCCAGGATGGTGTGGGCACAGGCAAGGTGGGAGTAGCTAGAGACTAGAATAAGTAGACACTCTCAACACTTAGGAAACCGAGTCTATCTGGCTTGTCAACTCTCTTGAGGGATCTTAGTAATATTGCCAGAAATCCTAATTCAAATCCACATTCGTAGATTCTGTCAGATTTCTGGCACCAATGGCCACATATCTCACTCCACCCCATCTCTTACATGGGCTAAATGTGTATTGGAGTATATTTTCGAACAGACATATATGGTGCAGAAAACTCCATTTTTCTGGGAGAATGTTGTAAACTAGTAATACCACTTGTTGAGGTTAATATTATCAACTTGCCAGGATCTAGAATCACCTAGGAGACAAATTCCTGGACATGTCTGAGGAAGTTTCTAGCTAATCTAGCTGGGAAGACCCACCCTAACCATGAGTGGCATCACTCTACTGTCTGGAGTCCTGGATTGAATAAAAATGAGAAGAGCTGAGTTCCATTGTTTATCTCCACCTGCTTCCTGACTTTGGATGCAATGTGCCCCAGCTGCTCAATGCTCCTGCTGCCTTGCCTTCCTTGCCAGGTTGAACATGACACACTTCCTCCATAAGTTGCGTCATGTCAGGTATTTTGTCACAGCAGCAAGAAAAGCCACTAATCTATCGCTTCATTATGGATCATAGTCTCAAGTGAGCTGTGGTTCAGGCGTATTGTCTCATGGACTCATCTGGCATGTGTTTACCATGAAGACCCATATTGTCTCCTATGTTCACTGTGGCTGCTATTCTGAGTTTGCTGAGCTGTCAGATCCCGTGGGGTTTAGCAGTGCAGTGGGAAGAAGGAAGAACTTGACTTTCTTTGGGAAGTCTCCAGAAAAACATATCCCTATTTAGATCAGGAATGTTAAGAGTTGGGGAGCTTTAAAATTAGGTGAGTATTCGAGAGTTATATTGACAACCTATTTTTGATTAAACTTGGAAAATAGGCTATGCAGTGCATATATTAACTCCTAAAGTCAGTGTGCTCAGCCAATCATGATTGTGGGGTCAGCACAGGTATAAGAGGAGGTGACATATTTAAGGAGTGGAACTTCTTCAGCCATGGTCATAGCCAATGAACCAGGTATACCTATGTTGGTTTGAGGTAAATTTATCTGCATGGAATTTCAAAATGTATATCCTATTTGAATTCTAGTTAGACTAAAGGTGCCTATGAAGACAGGCAAGGTTTTTCCCTGTAACTGGGAACACTGAGACTCTGTTTGGCAGTCATCTACTTATACATTTGTCTTGTAATGCTTTACTGAAGAAGCAGAAATGCCATTTGTCTGACCATTACCATCGAGAGTAGTCACTTTCTAAATTCCTGTTTCTTTCTAGAAAAGGAGGACACTAGCCACTTATGGCATCTTTCCCATAATTAAGACTTTGTTTTAAATACATCCAACTTTTGAAATAAATAGATACTTGAGAATAAATGTTTTAGAAAACTATTTTCATTTCCTCAAAATAATTCATGTATGTGATAAAGGAGATATCTAGTATAGATGGTCTCAAAATGAGGAGTAATATCTTTCTTTGCTAATGCATCTGTGAAATATTACAGACTCGTCCGTCATATGTAACTTGGGCATGTGCATTTCAGCATTGTGATGTAAGAAATGTAACCACGAAGCTTGTTAGTAATGTGAGGTTTCTATATGTGGAAAGGATCTGTGTTCATGCCACCACTCCTCTTGAGGTCTGTGTGGCTTTGTGACTATGCTGAATATGGGAGAAGAAATTCTGTGACTATTCAGAGTTCAGCCCTTGAGGCTATGAGTTTTGATTTCCTATCTTTTGTACATTTGTAGGTGTTACCCAGTTGCCATGCTATGAGAATGCTCAGTGATACTCAGGCTGAAGTAAACAAACTAGGTTAAACAAAATCAATGAAACCCAGTACCAAACCAGTTCAAAACACACAAAACAAGACCTTTTGGTGATAGCCCAACTGAGCTTCCAGCTTACAGCCAGTACTTACTAACTCTGGGGAGCAAGGTATCATAAAGGCAAATGCTCCATATCCACATGAACTGACCTACTTAATGCAACAGGTTAGTGCTCAATGAGGCCTACACAAATTATTGACCCATCCATATAACAAGTACAGGTGGGTTTAAGGTAATTTGGGAGCTACCTGAGATGTAGTAATGAAATTATCAACTTTATAGGTTCTGGAATGATGTATGAGATAAATCTCAGGGTAAGTCCATGAAGTGAACTTCTAGAGTGGATTAATTGATGTGGGGAGACCCACACTAACTGTGGGTGGTAACATTCCATATGTCTTAGACTGTATAAAAAGCAGAAAGTGGGACTGGATTAAAGAGAGCTCAGTAATTAAAGACACTTAAAAAGCCTACCAACCCAGGTTCAGTTCCTATCACCCACAAAAAGCTGGATGCAAAGTGGTGAATGCATCTGTGATCTCAACCAGTCTGAAGCAATGGGAGGTGAATCCAAGAGACACTGAAGCTCAGAGTCCAGATGGTTTGACATCTGCAGTCTGACAGATCATTTTCAGAAGCAAGAGACTTCAAAGAAGGTGGGGCACAGACACCTCCCATGGGATGTGTACTGTACACATAAATAAATGAATAAATTAAAAAGAGAAAGTGACATGAGTATTAGCACCAATTGCTTTCTTATTCATTATTTTCTGACACTTCTTGTCTGCTGCCATGGCTTCCTTCCACAATGGACTGTACCCTCAAGCTGAGAGACAAAAATAAACCCTTCTTTAAAGTGCTTGTCAGGCAGTGAGAGAAGTAATTAATACAGATAGTAAGTATGTAGCACACATCTTGGAGGTATGAGTTCTAACTTCAAATTCTACCTTCAAGATTTAGTCGTGTGACTTTGGGGACTGTTACTGTGTCCTGCTTAGATTTGCAGAGTGATAATTACAAATATCTTTAAAGGTTGGTGCCATGATGAGAAATAAAGGATGTAAGGTGACAACTACCATTGTTGTATAACAGTTTCTTTCCAATTTAAACATGTCATCTTAGAAGGAGTCTCATTAAATCTCAGGAAGTAACAAAGACTTATATGACTCAAGAAGTAAACAGACTCACGAGGCTCAGGAAGTAAACTAATAACTCACAGATCTCATTCCTCCTTTTTATGTAGTCCAGAAACCCAGCCCATAAAATGGCACTTGGGAAGTTCCTGGAGCAATATCCACAAAGCCTGTGCCTAGAGACAGACCCACAGTCACAGGATGCTCTGACCATCCTGTTGCCTGCAAGTCAGTGTGGAGCTCCAGGGATGCAGCTTTCATTTTGACAGATTAAAACAACTCGGCTTAGAAGCAGTTATTTGCTCTTGATCAGTTAGTCTGCTTTCTATAATTTCTTTTTCCTAAGCAGATTTTCTAGACCATTGTATTCTCAAAGGGAATATGCTTTTTGACAGTCAATGTTAGCAGACGAATCACAGTTTTAAAAATGTGTGTGTGCCTTTTATGAAGTAATTGAATCTCATATTTCAATGACTTAAAATTTCATATCTCAGGAAATTTTCAGTGGACATAATTTATCATAAGATGTCTATGTGGTTTCTAAATGCTTATGGAACACTTAAAGAAAATTCTGCATATTTCATGTTTTCAAGGGCCTCACAGTCTTTTTTAGATACAGCCATTAAGGTTTTGGAGTCAATGTCTGAACCTACACCAAATATTTAGAAAATATGAGCCACTGGACTTGAGGAGATAAATGACCTAGCACACCCCACCCCCAGCTGAAACCACAGGGGAATTGGAGAAATGAGCAAGAATGCCACTCTCTTACTTAAGATGATATCAGCATAAGGGTGAAGGAGACAGACACTTAGGACACTCAACACCTACCAAACCAGAGATCTACATGCTTCTAGTTGTCCATCACTGAAATAGACTTAAAATGCTCCTAGCATGGCTCAGGGAATTTTGTGGAAGAGGGAGCAGAAAAATTGTTAGAGCCACAAGTTGGGACATTTTGCACAGAGACATTACCTCTTCCCCATAACTGACTGCTACCCCCATAATGCGTGACCCACAATCCCATGGGGTTGACCTGCATCCCCAGTGAGAAAGGCCTATTCCAAAAATAGGCAGGGAGGAGGGAAAGGATGGTACCAACATGTGATGTTTACATACAAAATATGTCCATATCTAATAACAATAAAAAAGGAGGAATTGTATAATCACAAAATAACAACACTGATATATAAAATTAAATTTAGACATGTATAATTATGTATTGAAAGATATAAAAATGAAAATAAATAAAATGAGAAATAGACAAACTCAAAAAAATAATATAGTACCAGTCATAATTAGGAAAGCTACATTCATTTAATAATTTAATGAGGAAGTATAACTTTTAAATAGTGCATCTTATTCAATAAATATCTACTATATATCAACAAAATGCTAAATTCTGGGTAAGACCTGGAGGACTAGAGATGAATGAACCAAAACTCTATCATTTTCTAGTGTTACAAGTGGCTACTCTGGGCAGAGTCAACCGTGTTTTCCGCATGTTCATTCTCTAGTTGTCACCTTAATGCTTAGCTTCTAGTCATTTTTCTAAGAGTGACATTCTTGTTTCATCAGCTAGAGAACTGAGCATGACTTAACCTGAGTTTTACCTCCTCTAGGCAGTCTTCCCTGGACCTGTGCTATATAGTTTCTTGCTCCAACATTCCACACATTGCATTCATTTTCTCCCCCACTTTTTAACTGCCCACTGTGTTCTCATCTCTGGGCATTCAATCTCCTTCAATTACATTAGCCCACCATTATTTATTTATTTACTTATATTTGTGTGGGGGCTTTCCAGTATCTTTGCTGCTTCATACAAATGCCAGTCTAACTGTATATGGGGAATTGAATCAGACTTAGCAGGCTTTGCAAACCAATGGCTTTAATTACTGAACCAGTATCTCACAAACCTCTCTTCCTCTCTTCTATTTCTATTACTTTTTTAAAAAACCTCCCTCATTTATCCAAGTCAAAATGTTGATGAGCTCCAAATTTGGGGTGTCATGTGGAGGTACTGATAGCCACTGTGAGTCGGGAAGTTACTGACAAGAAGTGGTAAGATAGTGTCCCAAAGCATTCTTCCCTATCTTATACATTCATCTCTTCTTCAGTATTTCCTGAGTCTTGATGAGTATAATAATTATGTCTCATTCAGAACTGAGCACCTGAATGGAGGCATGGTTCAGTGGTTTGGGCACTTCCCTGGAAGCCTAAGGACCCATTTTCAACTCTCCAGATCCCATGTTAGCCAGCAGCACAAAGATGAGGCAAGCACAAGGTGGCAATGCCAACTAGGTGGCACAAACATCTGAAGTTCAATGGCAGTGGCTGAGGCCATGGTGTGCTGATTCTTTCTTTAAAAATGAATAAATAAACAAACAAACAAATAAATAAATAATACAACTGAGCACTCAATCATTACTTATTCTCCTCAATCTGATGAGTTTTCTATCTTCCCTATAGTCAAAAAATGAAGGTTTTCTGACCAAAGGTAAGAGCAGGACCAATTTTAACTCCCCAATAATAGTCTGCAGGACCACAAGGAGCTAGTTTTCTTTTTAAAAAATCTATATAATTTCTAAAAGTAGATAGTTTTCTTTTTTAAAAATATATATAATTTCTAAAAGTAGATAAAAATTATTCATGATTGCAGCTCAAACACATATCTTATATACTTAACCAACACCCAAGGATTTTGTTAAAATGTAGAATTTGTTTTAATAAGTTTGGGGGATGAAGTGTTAGATTTATCACAACTAAGATGCTCCCAAATGACATCTGTGGTGCTGAACATCAGAGCACACTTTGAATAGCTAGTAACAGGGTTGTAATGGCAGGACCAGCTTCTTCAGAACCTTGGACAAAGCCTTGGCCACATAAAGGGATTCGGTTAATGTTCTCATTAGTATGGAATAAAGAAATGAGCACAGGCGTTGGAATGATCCTGACCCCAGTTTCATTACCAGCTTCAACACTTAATGCTCTGCACTATTACAAGTGTTTTATTCCTCTATAAAAAACAACGCAGGGTTTTATTTGTGAAGTCAAAATTAAATTGCATATTTTAGAGAATTTGGCATAGTAAGACACATAGAGAGAGAGGACTGTCAAAGGAAAGGTATTTTATGCTAATGGGATTTGTCCAAATTCAAAGAGATTATTCAGTGGGTCTAAATGTGCTACTGCATAGCAAACATCTTTTTTTTTGTATGTGTGTATTGTATATGAATATATATATATATATATAGAGAGAGAGAGAGAGAGAGAGGGACATATGTGCAGGTGCATGCATGTGCATATGCAAGTAGAGGACTCAGGTGATGTTGAGTGTATTCCTCAATCACTTTTTTTTCCACCTTATTTATTTATTTTCTTTGAGTCAGAGTCTCCCCCTGAATTTGGGGCTCACTAATTTGGCTACACTACCTGGTTAGCAAGTCTAAGGGATGCTCTCATCTCCACCTCTCCAGTGCTTGGACTATAGGTACAGTTCACCAAGACCAATTTTGCATCGAATATCTTTTTTTAAGCTTTTTACAAAATTTTTATTGACAACTTCCATGATTGTAAACAATATCCCATGGTAATTCCCTTCCCCCATTTTCCCCTTTGAAACTCCATTCTCCATCATATCCCCTCCCCTTCTCATCAGTCTCACTTTTATTTTTATGTCATGACTATTCTTCCTATTATGATGTTCTTGTGTAGGTAGTGTCAGGCACTGTGAGCTCATGGATATCCAGGCCATTCTGTGTCTAGATGAGCATGTTGTAAGGTGTCCTACCCTTCTTTTGGCTGTTTGCATCAAATATATTAATAGGGTTAAAGGTACTAACATAAGCATTGGCTTAGTTTTTTTAGATATGATTTCTTGTGCCTATGAATTTTCATATGTATATGCCAAGAAGTATAGAAAAATTCTATGCTGAGTAAAACTGTGCCAAATGCAGCCACATGTTGCTTCTGGTTCCTGACAATATAAAACTGCCTTTAAGGCAATTAAAGCTGATCAATAATATCAAAGGAGACAGCAATGTCACAGTGGTTCCCACCCAGCCTGCTTGGCAGAGATAGTGTCTAGGTATTCTCCAGATACAGCTCTGGAAAAAGGCCTTATTAAGATGGCTCAGGGTGAATCCAAGGAGGGTTAGTATGAAGCATTCAGTTCACAAATAATTGCATTGGAAAAGACATTCCACATTAAATAAGGCACTGTGCTGTCCTTCCCATGTCAGCTCCCCTTGTCCTTCGGCAGAAAATGAGGTTTTGGCATCTCCCAGGTTCAGACAGTTTCAATTTTAAATGGACGTTATTAGTTATGTTTTCCTGTATATATTACATTTTAGAGTGGCAAAATAATTTATAAATGAAAAAAATAAACTGATCTTCCACTCATGATATTGTCTATAAACTAGACTCCTGGCTAGGAAGGTAAAATAAAGCAGAGACAGGTAACATTTCCCCAAATCTAGAATATAGAAGACTCTGGTTCCTCATTACAGGCCAAATTTTCTTCATCTACTTAAGCAGCTGTCAAACTGAGTAATTGATGAGGTCCATTCAGAATCTAATATGCTCAGATTCTACGAAAGAGTGGGAGCAATGTCATTGATGTCATTCTCTGAATTATCCAAACAGTGATGTCATATTACTCATGGCCTCTGCCTCACAGCTTTAGTTGTAAAATGCATGTAGTGATTCCCATAGATGTCCCCCTACAAGGGGAAATGGATTCCTGGGTTGTCAATGAAGACAAAAATTGTGGAAGTAAGATGATTTTCTATTTACAATTTTTGAGATATGAAGATATAAGACAATTTGAGTCTTGCTAGAGTTGGAGAAATAAATTGGAGATTTATCCCATGAATTCAATCTGTTTAAATATTTGGAGAGCCTCCAAATTTCCTAAAAAATATAACCACTTGCTTAACCTCCCTTCACTTCATGAGCATCATAATTAGAGCAAGATATGAATAATGAGGAGCTCTGCTAGGTTAGATATATCATAAAAACAGAATCAATTTAATCCCCCAGTCCCTACAAAACCATAGCAGCAGGCTAAGGCCATATCCCTGTAGAGACAGAGAATTCATTTATTCCTTTGACCAGAATTTTAAGCCCAAGCACTTTTGAAAGCAAAATAATACAAAACCCTTGACATTTTTGATGCTTTGTTTTATACCTTTCTTGCCTCACCTCATCTTCTCACCCACCCTGCCCTCTGAGGAGGCACATAAGGTATTGCCCCAGTCAGTTGATGAGATTTCTGAGGCACAGAGAGGCTAAACAATTTGCCCAATATTACACAGCGTATTCTGTGTGTGTGTGCCCCACATGACAACCTCAGATGTCATCGTCAGAAACCCTTCCACTGTTTTATGAGACAAGATATCTCCCTGGCCTGGAAATTGCCAATTAGAGTAGACTGGCTGGTCACCAAGCCTCATGGATACTCTTGTCTAATCTCAGTTAACACATGTGAACATGCCTGGTTTTCTCTCTCTCTCTCTCTCTCTCTCTCTCTCTCTCTCTCTCTCTCTGTAAGGACTTACATGTGCCATATTGTGCAGGTAGAGGAGAATTTTCACAGGACAACCTCAGGGTGTTCGGGGATTCACCTTTGTTGCAGTTAGGTTCACATTGCTGGCAAAAATCTCCTAAGCAAGAGCAGCTTGTGGGAAAAGAGGTTTATTTTGGTTTATAGGCTCGAGGGGAAGCTCCATGACATTATCTGCCCATGTTGTCATTTTTCCTGATCAAACTTGGTTCCTCTTACTTGTGGTATAAGAACTTTAGCCAAGAAGTTATCTTCCTGGACATGGACAATACTTGTTCACAGAAACTGGACTAAAGCCTGAGTTTGGCAACGCTTTGGCAATTCCTCTTGCCTTCTTCTTCTGTGGCTTCTCAAATTCAGTAGCACAGGAGAAAGATCTATGTAGATCATATGCCTTGTTTGAAATCTAACAGGGGTATCGAGTAAATGTTAGCTTCTCCCTTAGTTTTAAGCACTTGCTTTTCAACTCTACTCTTTGTATTTCACACCTTAGAATGTTTCTCCATGATCCTCATAACAGGAAGTAAAAATTAGACTCTCTCAATACTGTATTTGGGAAAGTGTAACCAATACAGTCTGCAGAAATTTGGAACTGTAAGTGTAGGCCCAGTATTTTGACAAGCTTTTGCTTTATTTTTTTTCCCTATTTCATTAATTTTCTAGTCTAATATATTCAAATAATATGTGGATGTTGGCATTAACATTATGGGGTGTATTATGCTCTATCTTCCTAAATGAATAAGAGGACTCCAGGCTCAATTTTCCATTGCTTGAACTTGTAGATATTTTCCAGCCTGCTTTCTATTCATGCTTCCATCTCTATGCAGGACACATATTTATTTTCTTTTCTTTTCCTTTAATTATTTTATGTTGGTTTTGAGGCTCAGGAGTCACAGCCCTATTGCATGACTAATTTTGTCCCTCTATTATGCTGGAGTTTTCATGAAATTAACCATACTGTTTCCTTCCTAGTAATGTTCTCTGATGAATATTTGATTTTTTTTTTCAATTGCTATATGGTTGGCCTTGCTTGGCATTTTATGGAACCTTGTCAAAATAGAAGAGTGTCTGCAACATGCAACACTGTGCCTTCTTCTAAATGTCAACCACGAAAGCTTTTCCATCTATGAGCACAGAACAGATAAAATTTTTGACTCCAAGATGGGCAGGTGACTTCTGTGATCTGAAAGAGGCACATTTAACATCTGATGAGATGAGCACAGAGAAGAGGGTATCAATGTATCACGCCTCAATGGAGGTAGAAAGAGGGCAAAGGAGATCCTGCTTACTTTGTGACAATACAGGATAGCATACTTGTTTTCCCATGAAAACACAGCTGGAGCTGGAGTGTTAGGAAGGCATCTTCCCTGGTAGTTCTCAGGAGTCTATTGAGTTATTGAGTTTCCTGCTATTCTAGGGTAGGTGCTGAAAAACCCATGGTTTCATATTCACTAGACAAGCAATCTACCAACCAAGCTATATCCCCAGCCTATTTGAATTTTTAAAACAGCTCTAGGCTCTAGGAGATACCTGGTGTCTTCCCATAGAGCTGTAGGCACGTTTTGATGGTTTCTCTGTGCTTACTGCATCTTCCATATGGTCATGGTGGAAGCCTGCTGACTCACTACTGTCACCTGCCTCAAATTCAAAGCCAGGAAATCCCTTGGAATCATGGCTCTAACTTTGATCTTCATCTTTCCTTCCTGGTAGGCAAATCTTTTGCTCAGAAGTAAATTGAAAACTTCACAACCCTTAGTTTTAAAGAGCTGTAGTATTCTGGTAGGATGTTGCATAAAGATATTATATCTTTTTATATAAAACATCATAGGAATCAGCCCAAGATTAACTCAACTTCATGTCTTGACCTTATGTAACTATGAAGTTCAAGGGGAAATATCTGTGGAAACTATTATGATTGTTATAATTTATAAGTAGGGCCTTTGGAACTTCCAAAGCATAGCTCTTAAGAATGCAGATTGAGATACATTGGAATAGAATATAAATAGAATCATGACGGTCCTGTTAACTGTGCATTCATTCATCTGACATTCTTCTTGCCACTGTTGGCATTTGAAATTAATTCACTGTTTTCATGGAGACTTCATTCCAATTTTTGTGAAGATGTAAGATCTTCCCTCTTAACAAAAGAGTAAGTGCACAGCACATTACTGTTTCTCTTGGAGTAACAGAGGAGAACTGTGGAGCTCCTTCATCTTGCTCCATGGAGATTTTCTACCCTGCAGTTAGTGACTCACTTCCTTCTAAGCCCCTGTCCTGCTACTCAACATACCACTGTTGGGTTCCATGAATTTTACTACTTATTTGAGAGTCCTCAGAAATATAGTTATGCTGCTTGTCAAGGGTCACTGGATTATGTCACTTGGGTTAGTGGATTTAAAATCCAATCATGTCATTCATTACATTTTGCAGGATGTCTATTTTTTTTCCCAAAGGATGCATAGTATGTCACCATATGTTAAGTACCCTGGCATGGAGATGAGGTGGCGCTTGTGGATTTGGTTGTCAGAGGCTGCTGCCAGTATGGTGATATGCAAGATAGTGAAACCTGTAAGAAGGCTGCATAATGGAAAGTCCTTAGACCATTAGATGGCCTGGTCTTACAAAGCATAGTTGGTTCTGGTTCTTGCATTATCCCTGAAGTTGTTCGTTTTTCTTTTTTCTTTTTAATTAATTCATTATTAATTAATTAATTTTTTGAAGCAAACCTAACAGGCTGAGCCTTTTTAAAAATATTTTTTAAAAATTTTATTAGAAAGAGAGAGAGAGAAAGAGAGAGACAGAATTGGTGTGCAGGGGCCCCTAGCCACTGAAATCCTGCTTCTTTCTTTATTCATTTTTAAATGTGTGTGTGTGTGCGTGTGGGTGTGTGTGTGTGTGTGTGTGTGTGTGTGTACAAGCACATGCTTTGGACTGCACATGGAGGTCAACAGACAATCTTAAGTGTTGATCCTTTCTTTTCACCTTGTTTGAAATAAAGTCTCTCTTGTTATTTTTCCACTGGTAAGGCCAGTCTATTTGGCCTATGAGCTTTTAGATTATTGTGTTTCTGCTTCCCTTTGCCATTGGTGTGTGGAGATTGCAGATGTGTGCTCCACATTGCCTGCAGCTTTACATGGGTTCTGGGAATCTGAGACCTGGTCAGCAGGTTTGCAAAGCAAGCACCTTTAACCACCAATCATCTCCCCAGGCCACTGAGTTCACTCTTTTCAGAGGAAAAGAGCCTATCCCTTCCCTTCTCTGGCTTTTCTTTTCTCCCTTCCTTCCTTCCTTCCTTCCTTCCTTCCTTCCTTCCTTCCTTCCTTCCTTTCTTTCTTTCTTTCTTTTTCTTTCTTTTTTTCTTTTTGAGGCAAGTCCAACAGACTGCCTTTATTTAAATGAGAGAGTGGGAAGGGGGAGAATTGGCGTGCCAGGACCTGCAGCTACTATAGTCAATCTCCAGATGTGTGTGCCCCCTTGTGTGCATGTGGTACCTTGCACGCTTATGTCACTGTGCATGTGGCTTATTTTGATATTTAAACCCTAATACTGTGAGCTAAATGAATATATTTTCTTCATAAAGTGACCAATCCATAGGTGTTTTCTTAAAATAGTAAAAAAAAAAAAAATTAGCATATACAGTCTTTTATCAGCTAATCTATTGATAGACAATTTGATTGTTTCTGTATCTTTCTTGTGGTGAATACTGCTACCATAAACAGAGGAATGGTAATATCTGCTTTTGTCCTGGTAAAATTATTTGGATAAATGGGAATTGTAAGAACATTAGTTCTGTTTCTCTTGGAATCCTACACTTCAAACTCAATGCTTACTCTCTAGATAAGTACATTTACTTTTATTTCAGAACCATATTTTATTAATAAATACCACTATATATTTACTACATTTCCAATTAGTACTTATTTATATTGAATTTGGGATGAATATTTTCTTATTAATCATTGCCTAATTATATCATGAAAATTTTGATATGACCTTTTCAAATGCTAATTTCTTTTTCTTGTGTGTGTGTGTGTGTGTGTGTGTGTGTGTGTGTGTGTGTAGGTAAGTTGTGTGCATATTTAGTTCTGTATGCGTGTGCTCATATGTGTGTGCATTTGCATAATTTGGACATGTGTGTGGTAGCCAGAGGTTGACATGAAGTGTCTTCCTCTATTTTATACTTTATGTTTTATTGAAAAAAGGGTCTGTCACTGAAATTAGAGCTCATAGATTTGGCTGGACTGGCTTGCCAGTGAGCTTTATGGATTTTCTTGGTTCCATCTCCCCAGCACTGGAATTATACGTGTGCATAACCACACTGGCTTTTTTGTGAGTAAATTCAGCTCCTAATGTGTTCATAGACATCATTTTATCTGAGGAACAATCCCCCTAGCTCTGCTTCCTTTTCTAGAAGAAACAAAACAAATCAGGAGTCCTCATCTTCTCCTTAATAAGGTTTGTATGCCTGATAGAAAAAAAAATTCTATCTTATCTGATGGCATGTTCTATAACTATAAACTAAACATCAGTGAAGGGTTGAAGCTTTCCATCTTCCCTTGACAATTCACAGAATAAACTATTTACACAATATAAACTATTCAACCAAAGGCATGTGTAGCAGATAGGTTCAGGTTCGCTGAGATAAACTTCCAGTCCCGGCACAGATATGGAGGAAGGGATATTTATTGAAACTTACAGTTACAAGGGAAGTTCCATAATGGCAGAAGAAGTTGGACTGCTTTCACAGGACAAAGCACAGAGGAAGCACAAGCCAAAAAAAAAAAAAAAAAAAAAAAAAAAATCCACAGCACACTTCAAGAGCTCCAGCTAGGCACACTTTGCATATCTTTAGATTGAAATCTGAAACCCACCACCACATCTTAAGATCCACCCAGTGACATTGCCTCCAGCCAGGTGGCTGCAGATGCAAACTACAAACAAATAAAAAACTGAATATATTGGGGGTCATCTCTTTAAACCACCACAGCATTTGCTCTTTGAACAAAGATTGAAAACCAAAGGCTGACTAGAGATTCTTCCAAGGCCAGAACTTGAAACCTGAGCAATTACAGCTCCTCTTGTGAATTTCAGTGACTTTGGCAGTATAAAGGATATGGCTGTAGGTCTTAGGAAGATGTAGCACTGTGCACCAACAAGGCACTTTTTCAAAGCCTTCTCCTTAGGTGCTATCCTAATTTACTCAGAAGAGAATGACTTCTAGAGTATATTGAGGTGGTTTATACTAAACCAAATGCCTGATTCATTCTCTGTGCATTTAGAGGATTCAGCAAGCATTGTTTTGGAAACAAACCACCTCTGTCAATGTCAGCCCCACCTAAAGAGAGATTACACTGAAATCAAAACAGTCCTCTTATTTAAATCCACATGTAAAATGAGATGTGATAGGGAGAAATCAGTGGAGGGGTTGAAAATTTTTGACTTAAGTTCCAAAGGCTTTATGTGTCTGTCAGAACTGTGCAACTAAAAATATGTTTGAACTTTTGAGGTGGCTCAGCTGGTAAAGCACTTGTCATGTAAGCAAGAAGACCTAAATTCAGATCTCCAGAACCCCTTGTAAAGCTGGCTGCAGCAGTACATAACTGCATTCTAAAGGCACCAAAGGTGAGACAGGAGGCAGAGACAGGAGAATCCTGGGAAGTTTGTAGGTCAGACTGCCTCATATGTGCAGTGGAGAATAAGAAACCTTGCCACACAACAAGATGGAAGGTGATGACCTGCACTGGAGTTTGTCCTGTGACTTCCACACTCTTTTTGGGCATGCACGCCTCCCATATACACATATTAAGAGAGAGTTAGGGAGAAAAAAGACCAAGAAGCAACAAGCATACATACTGTGACTAGTTTAGTGCTAAAAAGCCACACCATTCTGACTTTACTTGTGACAAAATAACCCCCACTCAGTAACAAATGTGCAAAGCATTCTTGGAGCCTGAAATTCTATCATATAAGCCTTTGAAAAGGAAAAATCAGGTAGTCTTTCTGACTACTTGAATGACTACATGATGGCTTTTCTAAAGCACACAGACAAAGACAACATCAAAAACAAACATTAGTCTATAGAAGTTGAGAGAAATAGGTGGTGAGAAGGAACGTGAAAAAGGGAGACAGACCAAGAGCCACCTGGGCTCTGTTTGGGACCAATATGAGAGGGGCATCTAAAGACAAATCTGGAGAGTTACAGTCCATGACATACGTAGGATGATGAGTCTAGAACAGCTGAAAATAAACCTCAACTGGTCTAGAAGCACTCTATCTAGATAACTGACAGTACAGAAGAGGGTATTCCAATGAGGGTAGGTTAATTATTGATTTAGGGGAGATCTTCATGACCAATTTTACTGTTTATTTCATGTGAAATTTGCTTTGAAAATGTCAGTTTGCATTGAGGCCAAGGAGTTCAGCATCCACCTGTCTAAACATCAAATCACTACAAGCAGTGATGCAGAGGAAGGTGGGAATACTCAGAGGGAAACTTAAAGCACATCAGGGCACTGTGTCCACACAGTAGTCTCTTCACTGTGGTGGAAATAACTTGGAGAATGAAGGCATCTTTCAGAACCTAGGACAGAATGAGAAGTTTTATGACTCCTTTCCTTCCTACTGGTCTCTCTCCTTTTACTTCTATGAATATTTACAGAAAATTACCATCCTGTTCTGTATTTTCAGGGAGGATGTAAATCTACCATCTCTGTACTTGTCACAGCAGCCTGGCCACTGCCAACCACCTATGGATTTCCTATAAGCAGGGTTCATTCATTGTGAAAATGAGATAATTGAAACAATCTATCTGCTGCAGGCTGTTGGTTTCAGGGATGATGCTCACTCGTTGCCATGACAAGTAATTTTCAGAGGAAGATTTTAGCCACCATAACTCACAGAACATTGTGCCAAAGCCTCATTCTGTTTATCATGAAGTAAAGACCTTTCTTCTTCCTTCAGAGTGAAATTATTTATTAATTTATTTTGTTCAATGCTGGGGATGACAAAGCAAGCTCTTATCATTTAGTCTTCCACATTGCCATGATCTATATTGTTACTAAAGAAGATATGATAAAAGGTGCAATTATGAGGATGATGGTCCCCTGTGCTTACTCAGTCATAGCTTCTCAATGGAGCGTTGTTAATTATGGTGTATCACTAAGGGATTAAATTGGAGCAGGTGGGGAAATCCATACCTTCTATTGCTCACAAATTTGCATGTGGGATTGCAATTGGGATTACTTATACTTCTATACCTTTTAATCAGAACTAAAACTCTTAAAAGGAGAGGGATATAGGTTTGGAAAAATTTGTTTCATAATTTTGTAGGTTTTAAAATAGTTGGGGGATGTGACCACAGCATACACATTGGTTGCTAAGTACATAGTGATATTTGCTCATTAATTCCGACAAGAGTGCTAAACTGATGGGTAGTAGGTATGAATGATGCTGTTATGGGTTATGTGTTGGGAGTTCAGGAAAGTCCTTGAACTCTAAACCCTGAGTGTGTGTTTGTATTTAGTCAAAGAACTGGGCAAACAAAACAGATAAGGATAATTATTAAATCATTATATTTATTTAGAGAAGTATAAAACCAAGGAAAGGGAAATGGTTACCCCATGTGGTGTGACAACCCATGTGAAGGACCTGGAAGAAATGTGAACAGAGATTTGAGAGGAAAGAAAATGTAGAGTGTTCCTGCAATGTTCAGGGCAGGAGGGGGTAGAAAGGGATCTGGGGGGACTTACCAGAACCTGGAGGTTCAGGAGTGATAAATGGGCAGCCAACAGAGAGAGGCCATCCACCCGGTAAGCATCTACTTATAACCACAATTCAGAGCACTAACTAGTATAAAATCACAGTGAACCACCAGGCACCCTTACTTATACCCTTATTGTGGTGGGATTCACCTACAAGCTCAGGTAAGTCAGACTGACTTTTTGCTTGTTTTTATTACCAACTTTCACATTTACAGACAATAAACCATGAAAATTCCCTCCCCTTTCCCACTTTCCCCTTCGCCAATCCACACTCCATCATATCCCCTCCTTTCCATTAGTCTTTCTTTTTTTTTTAATGTCATCATCTCCCCCCCACCATTATGAAGGTCTTGTGAAGATAGTGATGGGCACTGAGGCCATAGATATCAACAACTTCTGTCTGGTCGATTGCATTGTAAGCAGTTCTACCCTTTCTTCAGCTCTTACTTTCTTTCTGCTACCTCTTCCACAATGGACCCTGAGCCTTAGAAGATGTCATAAAAATGTATCAGTGCTGAACATTCCTCTGTCACATTTCTCAGCACTATTTTGCCTTTTGGGTCATCTCAGTGGTCACCCCCATCTGAAAAGACAAGCTTCTCTAATCAAAAGTGAGAGTAGCATTAATACATGGTTATGAACATGTGCTTGTCCACATGGGGTGAATTGATCTGTGCACATACATGCTTACACAAGGAATACCAAATGCACGTGAACACACACACACACACACACACATTCCATGCAAGTCATTGCAACAATTCTTTTTATGCAGGTGAATTTGTTTATTCTCCATTATAGTATATGTTAAGGCTACAGCTCCTTCTTGGACACAGAAGAAAATAGACACCAGGGTTTAGTGTAGACATTTATGCTAAGAATGTGTTTGTTTACTGTCTTCTCATTTAGTCTCAGCCATATGCTGATGTATACATACACCATCATGTTGGATGACATCCACAAGGGATTGCTTCTTCAATTTCAGCATGCCTAGCACTTCTCTCTGGAGGAAAGATTGGCTGTCACCATGGGCTTTGCATTGCTCTTGCTCCCTTCCCTCTCTGTGTTGGAACACAGAAGCAATACTGCAGTCTCTTTTCACCATCATCCTGGGAGTTGGATTTGCTTCGCTTTTGTGTTGTATTTCCCGTTATGTCATAAATGTACTTGTTATTAATGTTGTTCCTCAATTTAATGAAAATATCTTCCAAGGATTTTATGAGAAAAACAGATAAGAGGGAACTCCCTTGGAATTTCATCAGTTAAAAAGGATTCAATGTTGACTGACATTTTGGCAGAGCATTGAAATCTACCTAGGGATTGATTTTCTTCAGAAATTCAAGGACACTATGAAGCTCTTGAGTAATCTGATGACCATTTTCATCTGAAGTGTTTAGATGTTCTTGTGTCTCCAGTAAGTTAGATCTCCACGTGATCATACCTGGGTCTATTATATATTTGGAGCCTTCCTGTGAGATTTACAAAAAATATGGCAACTGTACTTTAGCCTCAGGGAAAAAAAAAACATGTGAGCATTTATTTATGATTTGTTTTCAATTAGTAATCTTTTCTAGACACCTTTACAATTTAGCATTCAGGTTTGGACCTTCAGTTTTCTTATCTTTTGATTCTTAGTTGAATATATTTACTTCTCAATAAAATTTTGACTTCTGCTATCTTGCTCTTAATTTCTGGAGATGTACTTTATTCTGTGATTTTTCTTTCTTAGAAGATCTTTCTTCAAAACTATGTTCTCTTTTACTATCTTATACAAAAAAAAAAATCTCCAGGTTTTTGCATGGTTCGTGGGCAATTATTACTGAATCTTATCTTATGAGTGAGAGGTCTAGAGTAATGGCTACTTTATGAACTGATTTTTATCAAATAGAACTCATTTTAAGTGGTCTTCACTTGCTCTGGATTCCACATACTTCTGATGTTCCTGGGATGTTTGAGGGTTATCTGGCATGAGTTATTTTTGCTTATTTTCTTTACATTTGAACTGGAGTTTGTTACCTTTTATCAATTTTCTTTGTAACTTGCAAGGATTGTGCACTTTGTCCTTTTCCCCTCCTCATTGTGCTCGTGGCTTAGAGAAGCTTGGGGACACATTCTGACTGGCTGCTGTGCCCACATTTTTGTCACACTCTAGATGCCAGTGAGGTGGTATTTGGAGGTGAGGCCTTTGGAAACTATTGAGGTTTTGTAGCATCCCTAGGTCTAGAAACTGTTCACCTGGCTCGTGTTGATTGATAAGTTCAGGCAGTTTTCTGCTCCAATGAAACCTTAAAGAACAAGATAGCTGTTTCTTAAGGGGATGGCTAAATTAAACATATTTTGGAATGGGTTTGCTACTGGTAATGAAATGCTCAGGCTGTGAGTTCCCAGCTCATATGGCGTATTCTTAAGTACTGTACTTGCAGATGACCTTTTATGGAGGTAAATTGCATATAAGGGGCTATAAGTGTCACATTTAATAATGCTTCAGGGACATTAGGAGGAAAGTAACAGTTACTATTCAGTGATAGTGTTCCCATTATTAACTTACAGGCCAGTCGCTGAGCAGTGAATCCAGTTTTGCAACAGATGTCTCTTCACGCTTTAAGAATTGATCCCAACTGGCTGAGCCATCCTCATCCAATTACAGGAAAAAAATCAGGAGAAACAAAACAGTCAAAGAAAAATGCTATGAGTAGGAAAATCTAAATGGCTCACCGTGGGAAAAAAAAAAAAAAATATATATATATATATACACAAATGCTTCATGTTATACATAGAGAAACACTAATCTTTGAAATGGACTATATATGTGCAGTCTTATTTATGTTGCAACTGATGGTCTTTTTGTAGACTACTTGTTTAATACTTTTCATGTATGTTAAAACACATGAGGTCAGTTCTAGAGGACCTGCTGCCTGGATCCAAGGCCAGACATGCAAGACCAGATCCCTGTTGTCAGAGAATCCCAAGGCCACATGGCTTATAACACCAAGCATGGATAGGTTGAGTCATGGGGATTAGAAAATTCCTCCTCCTCTGAATACTTATAAAAGTGAGCCACCTACCTTTGTTCTGTGGATTTCTTCTCTCTTTCTCTTTTTCTTTCTCTCTATTCTTCCCTTCTTCCCTTTCTTCCTCCCCCCTTCTCTCCCTCTCTCCCCCCCTTTCCTCTCTCTTTCTTTGACCTCACCATGCCCAAATTGGAACATGTGCTATAAATCTCCTGAAAAAGCTTTAATCCTAAAGAGACGTGTTGTCTCAATTGTCTCTTTTCAAGCCAGCTTGCTGCTCTTACACTGCTAACATTTTTATTTTTTAAAAAAAATATTGTGTGGCCAGCCAGAAAATATCAGGTGTCCCTCACCCCTCCATCACTCGCCCACCTGTTTTCACCTCGCAGCCATCTTGCTGATTCTGGAGCTGCTGCAGCAGTTCCCTGGTCTCCACTTCTACAGGACTGGTGTTACAATCATGTGTGGTCACATCTAGCTGTTGAGGTGGGTTCTGGAGATTTAAACTCAGGTAGCGTCAGGGCCCCTCAGACCCTCCTGCTAGTGCAGGAAGCTTGCTTAATATCTGAGCCATCATCTGAGCTGACCCTGTCTGAAGTTCTCTTATTAATCTCTGTTAAAGAAGGTGTGATTTGCAGATGGTGGTATTTTATGCTGTGCTGTATTCCCAACACCAAGGAGGCTGAGGCAGGAGGATTATAAATTTGAAGCCAGCCCCAACTATAAAAGGAGATCTATTCTCAAATGTATTTTTTTTCCCCAGGTTTGGTTGCTCACACCTCTGCTTTCAGCATTTGGGAGGTGGAGGCAGAGGCAGAGGCAGAGGCAGGGGAATCACTAAGAGTCTGAGGACAACCTGGTTACATATGAGGCCTTGTCTCCAAAGACCCAACAATAATAATAATTGTTAAGATTGGCTGATAAATGGGGATAACATGAGGAAGATACCCATCTTTGCATAGATTAGATGCCAACTTTATACTGTTGAAGAGAAAAATTAGTGCTAAGAATATCACAACTTTCATTTCTATCAGTCTTCCCAAATTCTCTTTCCTTTCAAATATATTGTGAATATGATCTGCTTTTAAGATCTGTTGTAAACTGCTGATGATAACTCTTTTCACCTGTTCACTAGGAATCCTCTTTAGTTTTGATTATAAATGATTGGAATAATTCTAGAATATTTTGGTTTTGCTAATTGTTAAAATTGGTTATTGATGTGTCAGGTATATTTCCTCATTTTGATACCAAAAGGAGAAATTAGCTGTATACCAAAATGAAGTTTGTCATCAAATACACATATGGTATTGTTAAATGAATTAATAAATATACTTAGTATATACCTTTATTTTGAAATTAAATGAAATTTACTTGATATCTTTATCAAAATTGTACCATAATGCTTAAAATTATTATATGAAAACACTGTAATATAACATGAAATAAATGTTGCATTTTTAAAAAGGAAAAAAAGTGTGATTGTGTGTGTGTGTGTGTGTGTGAGAGAGAGAGAGAGAGAGAGAGAGAGAGAGAGAGAGAGAGAGAGAGAGAAAATATAGGGCATGCCAGGGCCTCTTGATACTACAAAGGTACTCCAGATACAATCTCCATTTTGTGTACCTGGCTTTATGTGGGTACTGGAGAATCAAACCTGAGCTGGCCAACTTTGAAAGCAAGTACCTTTAACCACGAAGATATCTCCCCAGCTCAAACGTTTCTATTAATATGCACTTGTAAGCATTCCTAGTCATTCAAATCCTCCATTTTTTTTGTTTCTTAGTTCTCCATTCTTTGCTCACTCACATTTGACATGGAGAGACACAGAATTAATCTCCTAGAAGCTGTCAAGGCTGTCTCTGAGGTGAAGTTAGAGAAGAAAAGAGAAAAAAAAAATTGAGAAATTTCTTTCAGTAAATACACTTTTAAAACAATACCTTCTGCAACTTCTTTTTATATCTAATAGATAAAATGCTAGTCTTGATGAATCAACAAAGACCAAAATTACTCATAGGTACATTTTTCTCAGACCCAGACTCTTCAAAATCTTGAACTTCAAACACAGTATCTAGGTGTCTACCACTCTGTTTTGGATTCTGTATAACTTATATAACATCCTAAGCATTGAGATGCAGTTAGGAAAAGATGTTGTTATTTTTTTTGGTTGTGATTACTTTTTTATGTTGAGTAGTTTTGCTTAGGAGACCTTGTCCTTCTTTTCTTCCATTTAGCAAACTCTCCAGCAATGAGAACTTACAGAAAGTAAATTCTATCAAGATAGGCACTCCCACAGGATTTAAAAAAAAATGAGCAGAAACATATGAGGGTCAACCATGATTTATTCATCATTTTAGCTATTAGATAAGATGTGAATATGAGATTAGCAAATTAAATTAGATTGATATCTCATCTGGTTAGTAGCATAGTATTAATAGCTGAGTGGAGACCATTAATTATTTTTACCACAAGATGGTGAGTTTTTGTTTATATGATGACTCTAAGGAAGGAAATACAGGACCATCTATCACCACCAGGCAGAGGTTCTGTGATTATTTAAGCACCCAGCAGAGTCCATGGGAGCATTTCCGGTCATCATTAAAGTCATGGAGATGGGGCTTACTTTACAAGAAGACAGCTTGCTTTAATAAGAGAACAAGGCATACAAATCAGTCATATGATCTTGTCCTGGGTGTTTTCTTTCAAAACTCCAACCACTGCCTTACTCCCTAAAAAAGTGGTTGTAGCATGACTTCAGGGAAAGCTTTTTGAATTTTCATTAAAGGAAAAAAAAGCCCACATATTTTCAGTCATATCTCTCCCACTTTCATGAAAAAGACCTGAATAATTTGGGAAAAATGGACGGATTGGGTCATACTGGGATTTCAATATAAAATTATATTATATTGGAGACATATGGAATTGCCATTTTTGACAGAGAGAGTTGAATATTAGCAATTTCATATGGTCCAACTTAATAATATAAGCTATTAGTCATCGATCCTTTTTATTGCATCAAAAACTGCAATATGAAATCCATATTTTCTTATTCATCCTTATAATAACTTTATGAGACAGAGGTAAATATATATATATACAGTTCTCATCCACCTCCTTTTGCCAAAGCCACCCCATGTACACCTTGACAGGAAAATGAAGTTTCAGGATTTTTGTGTAGTGTTTTTTCCAAGTAGGGCCATGCCCTTCTGAAAGGAAGGGGCTTATAAGAATGAGGAAACAAACAACATTCCCAAGTCCCAGGAAGCTCCTGTAGCCCCTTTCCAAGCCTATGCCAGCAGTAAGGATTGCTGGGCGAGGAGCCTTTCCAACTGTTGAGCTGCTTGCACTTGGAGAAGGAAGCCCCTGGGGTAGAGCATCTGTGAGCTCTCACTCATGCTGGGTGGGCTTCCTGGGGATGCAGCTGCCTTTGGGTCTCCTGTGCAGTCACCTCAGTATACTCTGTGCTTCACCAAGTTGGAATTTGGTAGAATATTTAAATGTTGGTCTATCACTGATGGCCCGTCAAATGTGAATAGATGTTTGTTCATGTCTCCTCAGGTAAAGTCAACACAACAAGGATCTTTTCTAACCTCTATCCTCTCATCCATATCTTATTGTTTCTTAGCTCTCATTTATAAAATCATTTGTGATCACACTGTCATAAATGCAGGCATTGTTACCTTCCTACCCACACACAGATGGGGTCATGGAAGCTCAGAAAATGAGAATAGATGGTTTGGTGCACAAATGAATCAGAATTTGAACCCAGATCATCTTGACTCAAAATCTTAAGATTCTTCAGAGACCTCATGGTATATGTATTTTTTTCTGTCTCAATTGCCTGAACTACAGTTCTATGTAGATGCCCCATCATGTTTCGGTTAAATTGCTTGAATTAACCTTAGCCATATGGTCAAGTGTGACTGAGAGATGATTGTTCTGGCTTAAATTCAGGTATTAATAATGGTGCAAGGGACCTCGGAAACCACCTGGAACTAGGGGCTCTCAGATGCCATTACATGTCAGTGACCGTTGATGAAATAGATACAAGTGAAGTATCCCGACTCCTTTCTGCAGAGGCGTGGAATGGAATCTTGGGATGGTTTCACACAGGTTTGTGCTTTGGTGAGTACTTAGGTGACCAAGGTATAATAAGTGAGGGACAAAATAGAGGGATGCTGACTTCATTCAGCCACTGTATTGTACGGGGGAGACAAGCAGAATACAGGAAAGCCAGTTGAGAGATTTTAGCTTAGTTAGGTTTCTACTAGTGCACTGATGCCGGCACTGTGATATGAGTGTGGATCCTGCATCGGGTGGACTACTTCCTAACATTAGCTACAGGCTCCCGAAATACATGTGTACATTAAGCATTCTTTATCAAAAACCAGTTTTGAAAATTTCACAAATACAATGTATTTTGATCTTAATAATCCCTGTTGCCCTCTCGTATCCCCCTTCTTTATACACTAAGCATTCTTATTGAATAAATAAATGAGCCACATGGGCAATATTTTGAACCTGATAAATGTATTTAAAGCATTACTGAATTCAGAATAGGTTTCTTTTATGCTGATTTTGAGACAGGATCTTATGCAGCCTAGGTTACCTTTAAATTTGTTACATAGCAAAAGACAACTTTGAACTTTTCAGTACTTGGAGTGTGGAGGTGCACTATCAGGCCTGATTTAGGGGGTACAAGGGACAAAACCGAAGGCTTCAGACATGCTAGGCAAACAGTCTTCCAGGTGAGATACATTCCCAGCCTCTAGGAGCATTTTAATTATATATTCTCCTCATTGTTAGTCTGCAGACTTTCTTTTAAACTTTAACCAACAATCCTCATATTTGACCAGCAGGAACCATGGCCCAGGGCCCTTTCACTAGCTGCAATGGCTATAACACGTCTTATAATGTCAAAGAGGACATCTGGTATTAGGCTACCGGTTGGGAGCTTGCTGATGTCAGCTGGGGACATTAGAAGGAAATCAAGGTTGAAACATACCCCAACTGAAGATTCTGCAAGTCTCTAAATCCAAAGCAAGTTCCTAATTTTCTCACTAGCACTCTGTGAAGGGTTTACCATGGATGGTTCTTCAATTCCTCTATCTGTTTTTTCTTTTTCTTTTTCTATTTTATTATCTTGGTGTGTATTTTGTGTTCGACATCTGTTCTATTTGGTGAGCACATATTACTTAGGCTTCTATGGTGCCATTTCGTGTGTAGTCCTTTGACCTTTTAAAAATAGCATTTCTCCCCCCTCCACCTATCCTCAGTCATGTGTAGCTTAGCAGGCACTTTGGGGGAGCGTCCACCCTTTGCTTCAGTTGCTTTCTTCAGGTGGGTCCTAATATCTACAGATCTCTTCAACCAAGATGTGCACCCAGTACGAGGCATTTTGAGATGAAGTAGTCAGTCCCAGGCATTCACTGATTAGCTGTAACATGATAATGTGCGCAAAACCCTCTCTTTTTCAATTCTAGTATATTAGATGTCCCATCGAATCTGCTATTTCTTAGGAAATTAAAGCTGAAGTTATGGCGAGATATCAGAAATGATTGTGATTTCCAAGGACAAATTGCTCAAAGTCCTGAACTAATCATTCATCACAAACTACATTTTAAAACTGTAAGTCAGTAATATCATGTTACCATGTAGTTGAAATCTTCCTGTGTGACTGATCTTATTTTTCTCAACTTCGCCTTTAAGTGCCATATGTCCCTCTAAATTCGATGTTTAGGGAATTTTTCAAATATTTTAGTATTTTCTGGCCCTGCCTATCTCTGCTTTATGTGATTATCCAAAGAGAAAAGAATGGTTTAGTTTATATGAAAGTACATGAGGACAGATATCAGGGAATTACAATAAAACAGGCAAGCATGTAAAATTCTTGGAGAGCTTATAGGCACCTTGATTTTAAGTAGTCTGAAATTATTATTATATGCATCAATGATCATTTTCTAATACAGGGTGACCTAATTACTTGATCTTATTGCATATGTCATGAACAGACTCTTCAGAAAGGCAAACTACGAATTGACAAGCTGAATTAACTAGTTCGCAAGAATGGAAATAAGGAAGTATTTAACAGAGCTGCAAACATGCCAACTAAATTGGCTCTTTCTGAAACCTGGGTAAGATAATTTGAGAATAATCTTTGAAATACATAATCATGCCAGAGAGAAAAGATGCCAGGTTTTCTTGAATGTTTGGACTTAGATATAAAGTGACTCATCTACATGTAAAGTTGCTTTGTAAATTTCTAAGTTGCTTTTCAAATTTCTTGTCTCCATCCCAATAGGAATGGCTTGTCTGTGATAGATGGGTCTGGGGCAACATTTTGTTTGGTTTGAAGGCAGCTTAAAGGTGGAAAAGGAGACTTGGTTTTTATTTGATTATTGTAATGCCTGTATACTCTTTTTCTTTTGCCTGTGCATGTGTGTGCAGTGCGTGTGTGTGTGTGTGTGTGTGCCTATGTATGTAGAAGCCAGAGGTTGACTTGGGTGTCTTCCTCAGTCATTCTCTTCTTCATTCACAGAAACGGTACCTCTCACTTGAACCCAGGGCTCAATAAATAGGCTTTTCTGGCTAGCCAGCTTGCTCCAGGGATTCCCTGTCTCCTCCTGTCAAGTTCTGGAATTGTGGGGAGGCCACCATGTGCACCCAGCATTTATATGGGGTCTAAACTCCAGTCCTTTGCGTATGCATACTCATTTTGCTCCAAGACAGGTACATTCTAGTCAGGAGGGAGTTGTGCTTATATAATGAGAGGTATTCTGCATAGCAAGAGGACCATATTGTGACCTCATTCTGCCACAGTCTGAATTAAATGTAAACATACCTATTTATCATTTCTAGGATGTTGGATTAAATTTGGTTGATTCAGGTGCACTTACAGAAACTCTTCCCTTTACTGGGATTCTTCTGGAACCCACCACATCTTAGCTCAGATGAGCATAGTGGGCAAACTGGATCTTCCAAGTACAACAGGAAACCTTTGCTTTGCCATTAACCTTACTTTAAATGGCATGTTTCAGGTCCACAGTTCTCACAAGTATTATTTGGTTTCCTCATAGGATAAATTAAAAATCTCCAGTTGGAAATAAAAATACAGATTATTGAAGCCCTTCATGGAGGAAAACGAAATCTAATTGCAAGGCTGGGAGGAGCAATGGTCCAAACACCTTGACTAGGCACCTGGCACTGATAAGGCAGCCTACTCTGTGTGCACAGAAACTTTATGTTTAACTTCCATACCTTCCCAGTCTCTTGCAGTCCTTATTTGGCTGATAAGCTCAAGAAGGTCAAGGTAGTCTTTCAAAAGTCACAAAGCTAATGAGCATCCTATAAACCCCTATCTTTGTCTGGTAGGCACAGAATTAAGCAGGACTCACAGATCATGATCCAATGAGCCAATCAGTACATTGGAAAGTTTGAGCTTGGTTTCATCAGAGGGATGACCAGCCACATCTGTTTTGCTCACAGGGCTCAGGCTAGTCCTACTACCATTATTTCCCTGGGTGGATAGTACTTCCCATGAAATTACTCTTCTTTAATTAAATTCATTAGTCTCATCTATAAAATCCATCCTTTGGTCTCTTTATAGAACCTTTGGTCTATCTAGCTATCCCTGCATCTAATTATCTAATTGCCTTGGTACATTAGAGTCTCTCTCTCTCTCTCTCTCTCTCTGTCTCTCTCTCTCTTCCTCTCTTTCTCTCTCTCTGTGTGTGTGTGTGTAAGCAACAGCATGCAAGTGGTGGACTACACCAGAGGACAATTTCAGTTGTTGGTTCTTGTTTAGCTTGAAAATAAGGCTAGATGGTTTATAGACTTCTTGGAGATTCTTCTGCCTCTGTCTCCAATCCTATCCTAGGCATACTGGTATTACAGATACCTGCTATAGCATCTGGGTTCATGTGGGTTCTGGGAATCTGAACTTGGATCCTCACATTTGCACAACAAGTACTTTATTTACTGAACCATCTACCCAGCACAGGTAACAACATAGAATATTTATTCTACTTGTTCCCAACCACAATGAGTTTATGCTAAAAGGTCCAGAATATCACAAGTCTTGCTTAAGACCCTTTTGTGAATATCTAAGATAGGTCCCTTTGTTATTCTCAGCATGATGTTCATAGTCTTTCTTTTAATGAATTCCCTGTGGATGGTAAGTTCCTTTGAACTTGAGCACACTGTCCTTCCTATATACTGGACCCAAATCCTTCTTCCTATAGCTTTTATTCAGTCATTTCATTCAGAGAAGTGTTTTGTTCAGAGCTCACAGCAAGTATAAGATAGAGGTGATGTGTCTAAGGATGTGGTGTGTTGAGTGTGTGTGCGTTTGTGTGTGTGTGTATGTGTGTGTGCATGAGCACACACATCTAGACATTGAGGGTTTCCCTATATTACTCCATCTTAGTTATTGACATGGTTTCTCTCAATGAGATGAGAGCTCATGGATATGGCTTGAGTATGTAACCAATTTCCCTCCAGGAATCTGCCCGACACCACTGGAATTACAGGTATGTATCACTATACCCAGCTTTGACATGGGTGTTGAGATCCAAACCTGTGTCCTTATGTTGGCATGGCAGCACTTTACTCACCAGGCTATTGCTTCAGTCCCTTTAATGGTGAAATGAGAAGAGTTGAGAGTGAGTCACATTCCTAATATCAGGATGTCATTCATTCATTAATTCATCTGACCATACTTTCTGAGTAACTAACAGGTACTAGATATGGAGATCACTCAACTGAAACCTACTTCCTGGGACAAACCATTATGTTTTTACAACATTTGTCTTGGTATTATTGAGTTTCCTCAGTGCTGTGCAGCTGGTTCTTTCTTTATTCAGTATGGCATCTCCATTTTAGGGCTCCTCAATAGAATATGAGTACCAAAGGGTATGGACCACATGGTGTTGTTCATGGATGCATCCCTAGTACCTAACAAGCAGAAACCCTCAACAAGTCTCTGTAAAGTACTACAAATACATCATGCTTGCTTCTGGCGCTCTTCTAATTTGAGCTAAAATATGAATAGAAGCTCTGTCAACTGGAACTTATAAACTTCCTGAATAAAACAGAGTCAGTGAAAAGAAAAAGCATTTTACCCTCAGCAAGAAAAGTTTGATCACAAAGTGTTGCTTGAAGGAAATAGCAATGAAGTGATCTAGTCAGTTCAAAGGTAGACCTTACAATAGACAGTCTAAGTTTATGGGCATAGGTAAATCCAAGATACTAGAATTAGTGCAAATGAAGACTGTAACCCATGAAAAGACTAAACATACCTAGAGCTTTAGGCTCATTAGCACAAGAAAAGAATTTTATTATAAGTAGCTTTATTAGTAGCACTAGTAATCTTAATTTTGTCACCATAAACACCCAATCTTTTGTTTTAAATATTTTTGAAAGAAACATATTACTTTAGACTTCTACTATACTGTGTCAATACCATGTTTCCATTTAGTCTTCTATTGTCTTATGGTTATTTTTATATTATCATATTAATATGAAATATTATATTGTCTCACATGTGTTATTTTACTTGGTTTATTTCTTTTATTTATTTTTTGAGCCTCATGTAGTCCAGGCTGGCTTCCAACTTACTCTGTAGCTAAGGATGACTAAACTTCTGCTTCTCCTACCTCCATATCCTGAGTATGAGAAATATAGATGTGAACCACCATACTCAGTTTTATACAGTGCAGGGGCTGGAACCCAAGAATTTTCACATACTAGGAAAGCACTCCATAACTGAGCTAAATCTCCACCCTACTTACTAATTTCTTTAATTATGGTAAAGTTACTTTTTATTAGTTATGGATATATGTAGAGAAACAACACATGTTGGTACCATCCTTTCCCTTATCTCTGTGTCCCTTCAATGAGGCCCTTTTCATTGGGGTTGCAGATTATCCCTGTGGGGATTGTGGGTTGTGCACTGTGGGAGCAGTAGTGAGTTACTGGGTAGAGGCAATGCCTCTGGGCATAATGTCCCAACTTGTGGCTCTAATAGTCTTTCCTCCCTCTCTTCCACAAAATTCCCTGAGCCATGTTGGGTGTTTTTTAAGTTTACTTCAATGATGGGCTGTTAGGAGCCTCTGTGTGTCTACTTTGGTAGATGTTGAGTGTCCTCAGTGTCTGTCTTCTTCACCCTGGCTCTGATGATCAGATTCACCAAGAAAGCAGCACTCTTGCTCACCTCCACAATTCCTGTGTGGTTTCAGCTGGGGTCAGGCAGGAGTGTGAAGGGTCATTTATTTTCTTGGGGCCTGCTTCCATCTGAAAAAGAGAAGCATATTCCCTGAAGAAGAGTGAAGTTAGCTCAGGTTAAATGGGATAACTGTTATTAATTTAGAGTGAATTTGATGAATATGGTCCCTCTTTTGATTGAAAATTAGTAGGAACTTGATAGTGGAGAACAAAATCATTATCTGAAAATGATTTTGAATTGTTTCCCACTTCCAGATATGGGTTCCTTTCCACTGAGCTGATCTCTTAGCCAATCAGAAAACTACTGGTTACCCACCAAGGCTGTGTGTCACTATTGCACTTGTGTGAGCATCATGTAAGGTTGCTTTCTTCTGAGTAGCTTAGGCCCAAGGTTGCTTAGAGAGATGTTGGCCATTTTCCTCCAGTAGCTTATACAGCACCTTCCAGTACTACATGGGCTGTCTTGGGTCTGGCTCTCTTCTGGATTCCAGCCAGGTCTTACCACATTCCGTGCACGTTTTTTATTTATTTTATTTATTTATTTTTAAAGTACACTGTCTTTCACACCTCTGTGCTTCTCACAAAATCTCCAAGAGTGCTATTATATCAGTTAGGCCAGGCAAAATGCTGTGACAAGTAGACCTCCAACTTTATATTGGCCTAAATGCAATAGAAATCTGAATCTTACTTGTTGAACCAAGGCTGACCTTAATACTCATGAACAATTTTTCCCATTCATAAAATTATGGTTGGCTTCTTTCAACATATGGATCTTTGAAAGAAACAGTTATTTACTTATTGTGGTGTGGTTTTGTATGTGTATTATGTGTGTATGTTTGGGTATATGCATGTCACATTGCACATGCAGAGATTAGAGGTCAAATTTTGCATTTGGGGGTCTCATCTTGTTAATTGCTACATTTGCCAAGCTAGCTGAGTTGTAAACTTCTGGGAAAATCCTCCTGTCTCTGCATCCCTTCTTGTCTTCATTGTGCTATAATTACAGAAGTCCACCATGGCTTTCAGCTTTTACATGGGTTCTGAGGTTCTGAACTCTAGTACTCAGGCTTGCCTAGCAAATGCGTTTTGTCAACTGAGCTAGACAAACATATGGTTCTTTCCCAGCATTCTGTTGTCTTCTACAAAAAGCTTGCAGAAAAAGTGTGGCAGACCAGTGACCACTTTTGAAACTTGGTTTACAAATGCAAAAGTCATTTCCAGTTAGTGTAACCAGAGTTGAATCATATGGACAGCTTAATGACTGGTGGGACTTAGAGGTGTCATCTTATGAACAGCTGTGTACTCTGGAAGGCAAAAGTGGATTCTGATGGGCAGCTAGGTGTCTTGGCTAATCACAAAGTATGATCTAACAAATATTTGTTGTGGTATTTACATCTTCAGTGGAGATTAAATGGCTTCCATTCCTTCTTGGAACTATTTAACATCTCAGGGATGCTAGGAAGTCCTGTGACAGTGTGCTCTGGATTATACATTTCTTCAACAACAATTTGAAAGATTGCTGATGTTTATCTAGGGAGATGTGAAGCAATTTAAGATTATTAATTGCTAGCAAATGGATAAGATTTACAAGAATTGTCAAAGCTTAAAGCTCCAAAATGATCATTCTTCACACAAGAAAATTTATTATGCCATTATGCTTATTTCTGTCAGGGTTCCTATAGTGCAATCACCATTCGCTATTAAACTTTTATTGCACATTTAATTTATCTTTCCCTGTGGTGGGGGAAATGTATTAGAGTAGTCATTTGACACCAGTATCATCTTACCCTCTCTTTTGCTCTGCCACTTCTGGTCCCCTCAAAATAGATAAGAATATATTTGTATCTTGGTGTTAATTATACAGGAGTTGAAGAGAATAATGCTGGCTGGCCCCTGAAGGGAATTAGTAGGCTCAAATTAGCTGGATGAAAAACCAAGTTGACTTTCTTTATAAACATCCATTTCAATGCTTTATAAAGAACACTGGGAAAATCCATTTATAAGTTTCTGCTTGCTTATTAATCAATTAAATTAGAAGGCAGTTTTGGTTTACAAATACTGAAATCATATTGCTTGTTTATAGTTGGAGTTGGGAGTATTTAGTTTCTTAAGTGTTGTGTTCAAATATGAAAATTGTTTTTCTGAGGGTGCAATTTTTATGTGTAAAGCTTTGTAAACTTGATTTCCTGACCTTGGCCCAAATAGTGTGAAGAATGATCAATCAATAATCATATTTCTAGTGCCAAAGTGAGGTATCTTATTTCCCTCAACAGTGAGGCCAGTAGTCCACTCAGCTTACTTCAGGAGGGAGTCTACAGAAGTCTACCCCTGCAAGGAACAATCTAGGAACAATACTTCTCCATTTCTTTCCTCCACTGGGAACATTTTCCCCTTAATCTCAAGGAAGTTAATCTACAGATTTGTCAGTGACTATATTCATTTGTTTCTTTATTTTTCTGTATCATTGTTTCATTTAAGCACTATTTAGAACAGTAATATACTCTGATTATTCCCTCTAGATTTTAGAGAATAAGGGAAAAATAGTTATCTTCATAATTATAAAGGTGACATGTTTATTTTGAAAAATGTTGAGATGACAAATTGGGTCTAAAGGACAAACTAAATATAATTCGTGAGTTTTTATCTGGGCATACTAATATATATTTTCTTTGTGTGTGTGTGTGTGTGTGTGTGTGTGTATGTGTGTGTATGCTTGCGTGCTGTGTGTGTGTATGCACATATGCATGGTTATGGTGTGCTTATGTGTTGAGGACAGAGAACAACCTTGGTTATTATCTTCAAGAATGTTGTCCAGATCTTTTTGAGACCAGGTTCTCATTGGCCTGAGGGCAGCCTACAAGCTGCAGGGATCCACCTATCTTCCCTTCCCCAGTGCTGGGGCAGGGATATGCTGTCATACCTCACATATTTTGTGGGTACTGGGGATTACACTCAGATTTCCATGCTTGTAAAGCAAACCCTTTACTGTCTAAATACTTCTCTGGCTCATCATCTCTTCCTTTTAGACCATGACATTAATGTCCTGGAAGATTACAGTTAGTGTGCAAGAAGGATAGTATTTAATCTGATTCAGAGTTGGTAGTGGACAGTGTATTGGTGCTTCATGCTTTTCAAAGCAATCTTTCCAATTGACATAGATTTAATAGACATTTAAAGAATTGCCTTCCCTTGTTCATTTTCTGAGGATATCTTTTCAGCATCATGGTATCCATTCAACCTGAGTGATCCTCCCTCATGGATTTGCTGTAGCCACTGTATACTCTTCTCTCTAAGAGCACCCTTTTAGCTTCAGAAACATCAATGGAACAAACCATTCCCTCCATGACTAATCACTACTAGATACAATACATTGGCTTAAGAGGCTGTACTCACTCTCTCTAGGTATCAACCAGCTCCAAATACTTAGTGGGTTTACAGTAAGTTCTATCTTTTGGCTTTTTATATACATCTGTTGATTTTCCCCTATGTCTTAGGAACCCTTGTACTAACCCCTTTCCTTGAAATAATTTCTAGGATCTTGCTGAGATTTTACAGGTTGCATGAACAGCATACACACACTCCAAATGAGTTTTAAAACTCTGTACTGGGGCTTGGGAGAAGGCTCAGTGGTAAAAGAGCGCAAAGTGGCACTTATGTCTGCAGTTCGTTTGCAATGGTAAGAGATCCTGGCTTACCCATACACACACTCTCTCTCCTCTTGCAAATAAATAAAATGTTTCAAAAATAAATAGAACTCTGCACTGATTATAAATAACTGGAGTCAACTCAGAGTAGAAAGGAGTAATTATTTTAGGAAGAAAATATGGAACAGAAAGTCGGTCATGGGAACATACCCTCAATCTTTCATGGAGTATGGGAGCTCCCGACTCAGGTGTTCTCCATTTATTTAGTCCATTCCTTCTCTGAAGGCTGATTTTCTATTTCTCAAGCACTTTCTTTCCATCCTGATTAAGTTAACTTGCAAGTAACTTCAACTACCATTTGACACAATCATACTCCATCAACTATGTTTCCCTGTTCTGTCCTTTTCTTTTTTTTTTCAAATATTTTTATTTATTTATTTATTTGAGAGCGACAGACACAGAAAGAAAGACAGATAGAAGGAGAGAGAGAGTGTGTGCGTGCCAGGGCTTCCAGCCTCTGCAAACGAACTCCAGATGCATGCGCCCCCTTGTGCATCTGGGGAACCGAGCCTCGAACCGGGGTCCTTAGGCTTCACAGGCAAGCGCTTAACTGCTAATCCATCTCTCCAGCCCCCTTTTCTTCATAGTGTTAAATCCAGGCAATGCAACAGAATCTGTGTCTTACCACCTGATTGCTTTCTTTCAATCAGGACTAGTGAACAACAATGGGAATGCTGAAACTTTGTAGTTTCCTTCACTAGGGTTAAGTCATTTGCTTTTGTTATGCAAACTGAAATGATGAACAATTTATAAAATATAATGTACATGAACTACCAAAAAAGAGGTACTGGCCAAATATGTTCAAGTGGAAATGAAATAATGTGTTTTTTTCCCTCTGATTTTTATGTTTCTGAAAAAAAAAAAAAAACCATTGGTAAAATCTCATTTATATTCCGAGTTTAAATTAGCTGTACAATTTGTATAGTAAAAAATCATTTTTTGTCCCCTTTTGCTATAATTATTGAATTAATATTTCTTTTCTGAATTAATATTTCAAGACTGTTGGTTTGAAAGGCCACTGAATAAAACTTCACAAAAAAATACCTATACCTTTCATGCTGATAACTTGTACATAGCACACAGCTAGTCTGTTCTCAGTATTAGCTCCCAAAGCTCTGCTTAGGCATTTGCTCAGCTGCCTCTTTTAAAAGCTTTGAGCTTTGACTGCTCTCTCTGTTGGTCAAAGGAAGCCTTGGATGGAAGATCAGCTATCATAAAGAGGGGCCAGAAAGGCAGCATGTCACCATTTGTCTATGCCAGGATGGTAGCTGGCACCACCTACAGCCACTGAGAAGAGAGACCCTTGGATCTGAGCAGAGCTCCATCTTTGCTAGCCTAGTCTGCTTTTTAGTTATATTTTTTCCCCAGCAAGGCACCACCCTGAAGAGCCACATAATATCACTGTGATTTGTGCTTTGGCATATTTAATGGTCCAGACATTGCTTACTTGCATGAATTTTTCCCCTCCTCTTCACCCTCCTTTTTCTTCCTTCCTCCCTTCCTTCCTTCCTTCCTTCCTTCCTTCCTTCCTTCCTTCCTTCCTTCCTTCCTTCCTTCCTTCCTCCCTCCCTCCCTCCCTCCCTCCCTCCCTCCCTCCCTCTCTCTCTCTCTCTCTCCCTCTCTCTCTCTTTCTTTCTTTCTTTCTTATTTCTTTCTATTTTTTTGTAGTGACAGTATCTTGTTACCACCACTGACCCCGAAATGGCAAAGGTGCTTTCATTAGCTTGGAGCTCACATTTCTCCTTCAAAGTTCTTTACTTCTGCAATCCCATCCACCCAGCACTTTGCTTTTGGAAGTTTTCAAATTATGGACCTATATTCACTATCAGCATGGCTTTCACAGCCCAGGAATGGGAAGCAACACACAGCCTCTCTTGGGCAAGCCATTTTTTCTTGCTTGCTTTCTGCCTTGTGGGTCAAATGTGTCCAGTCCCTAGGGCTGTGGTTCTCCCCATCTCTCTCTTGCTGTATAAAGGATGAATTGCACTGTTTAAAGATTCCCGGCCAAGGCTGCTGTCAGATACATTGAGAACATCTGTCATCTGTGCAGGGACAGTGAGCAAAGGACTCACCTCAGAAGTCAGCCTGCACTTTCCTTCCCGGATTTGGTGTCACTTGTTATTAGTGTTGACAGCACGTGATCATGGGACCTTCTCCTCTCCTGACTTGACTTCCTGAATTATGTGCAAGACAACCAAGGCTTTTCTCTGTCATAAGTTCAGACTTTCAGTCTTGCTCTTTTCTGAAATCCCACACTCTCCACTAAGCACCTCCAGCTGCTCATTTTCTCTTGCACAGCACTACTTTTAAAATAGCATTTCATTCTGCAGCCCCAAACAGCCTCATCTTATCCTGAAACTTGCTGGGAAATAACAGCAGGTAAGAAGAACTCTCTAATATAAATAAGCAAATATTGGTGCTAAGAACCTAGGGGGATTCAGAAACAAGACATTTAACTTATGGAAAGTGGGATAAACATTTTTCAATTTACTTGACACTCACAATTTATTACACACACACACACACACATACACACACACACACACACACACACAAGAGGATATGTATGCACTCTTATCAAGGTTTCTTGCCACTGGAACTGAATGCAGCCTCAGCAAGGTTTGCAAGCAAGTGCCTTTCACTGTTGAGCCATCTCCCCTGTCCCCATTTTTGCTTTTAATTCTGGACTGATTTCTTCTCTAATGAATTATCTGATGAGTTCTCCATGCACTTCTGTTTGGCACAGAAGTTCTTAATACTTCTGTGCCCTCCAAAAGAGAATTTGAGTACAGCAAAGCAAAATGAAACAGCAAGAAGTGAATCATCATAATGCAAATTCCAGCAACTCAGCAAAGCTCATGTGTCCTACATTGTCCAGAAAACCTTCATTACTAGTCAAACACCACACACTTCCATGGGCTCCTCTAATATCATTAGATCCTCCAATTGTACAGGGAAGTATGTGACTTAAATTTGTACAACTTTAGGTCAGCTTCCATGTCTTTAAAATCTTCATATCTGCCTCCTCCTAAACTGGATTGGAAGGTCCTTTGGGACAGTTGCTTAATCTTATCTGGAAGAAGCCTAAGTATGAAGTAGATTGGGTCTGAGCAGTATTTTAGAGGTTCAATTACAAACTACATAGCAAGCATGAGAAAAAAGTATTGGAATGAGTGTTATTAATGTTCTGAAATCATTACTGATTTATTTATGTTTCAAAATTACTCCGGAAAGTGATTTCAGTCAGCTTATCACTGACTATCTTTCTATATGCATACATACAATGGGATAAATCTTTATAATAATGGTGAAAAATGAAAGCAAGGGGAAAAAGAAATCATAAAAAAGGATAAATAGAGAGATCTGATAACATGTAATGGATGTCATAGACACTATTCAAGTGCTGCAGATGAGTCTCAAAATTGGTTGTTAAATTATCAGCAGTGAAAAAAGGGGGAAATTCAGTCTGTTGCAAAAATTATGTAACCTATAAAAAAGAAGTAAGGAAAGCCAGGGTGATCTGAGAGATGGCTTAGCAGTTAAGTCACTTGCCTGCAAAGCCAAAGGTTCCAGGTTTGATTCCCCACAACCAACCTAAGCCAGATGCATGTGTCTTGAGTTAGTTTGCCATGGCTAGAGGCCCTGGCATACCTATTCTCTCTGTCCCTCTCTTCCTTTCTCTCACATAAGAAAATAACAAATAAGTAAATGAATGAATGAATGAATAAAAGATATATTTAAAAAAAGTCAGGGAAAGCCTGTTACTTTTTGTTTTTGAAACTATAGTGAACTTTCTCATTGATGACCTACCAATTAGGAATTCCAGAAAGGGGTACCAACGTGATGGCATGGACAATACAGTTGTGAATGTTTTCTAAAAATAGCTGGGGACTAGAGAAAGAGCACAGCTGGTAAAGAACTTGCATCACAATCATGAGGACATGAGTTCTGAACCCCAGTACTCACATAAGTGCCACCATAACGACACACACCTGTAATCTAAGGCTGGGGAAGCAGAGGCAGGAGGATCCCTGGGCCCTCATGGCCAGCTAGTCTAGCCTCATTGGCAAGTTCTGGTTGATGAGACAATGTTTCAAAAAGACATAGGTGGGATATGAACATATGAAAACATATGAACATGCACTAGCACAAAACACATGTGCACCTACACATATAAATATGCCCACACTCTTTCACATTCTCTCCCTGCTTTCAATTTTGATGGGCATAATATATTCATTTAGCCAGACCCTAGGGTCTAACTCCTTCCAAGCCTTAAGCATTTGACTCCATTTTCTTTATTTTTTCTTTTCTTTTTTTCTTTTTCTTTTTTTTTTTTTTGGTTTTTTGAGGTAGGGTCTCACTCTGGCTCAGGCTGACCTGGAATTCACTATGTAGTCTCAGGGTGGCCTCAAACTCACGGCGATCCTCCTACCTCTGCCTCCTGAGTGCTGGGATTAAAGGCGTGCGCCACCACGCCCGGCTTTGACTCCATTTTCAATACCAAGCATGAATTCCCTCCTCCTGAGTGGCCCTCCTTTCCAATCAGAGAGCAGTCGGTTATCCCCCTAATTTGTATTCCACTGTTGTTTGTACCCTTTTCAAGCTACTCTGTGCTTCAAAAGATTTTACTTTACCATTCAAGATGGGGAAGCCTAACTTATGAGCTTATATCCCACGCACTTTGTGGTAGTTTGAATGTGTGTCCCCTATATATTCAGGTGTTTTATTAAAACTTAAAACTTGGATCTCCAGCCAAAGGTGTGTTTGGGGGTGTATCGGGTTTCAGACTGAGGTTGTGGAAAGTGGTCTTTGCTCTGACGCGTTCATGTGTGTGCTGGTGCTTGTGTTTTTCTTGCTGAGATGTTTCTCTCTGCTTGGATCTATGGCAGGAAGCAGCTTTTTCTGCCATTGATGAAACTTCCCTTGGATCTGTAAGCTTGAAACAAATCCCTTCCTCCCATAAAGTGTGTCTGGTTTGGATATTCATCCCAGCAGTATGGTGCCCAGTACTGCAGAAATTTAGTATCACAAGTGGGTATTGCTGAGAAAGATGAATCTGACCATATCCAGGGAGTATGATGAATGTTGAACTTGAAAGTAATTTATGGATATGCTTGATTAGAAGTATAGGTCTGAAAAATATGATTTAAAGTTGGCAAAACTCAAACAAGTTTAAAATTGTAAGTGCTGAGATAGGTTTTGGGTTTTATGTAAGCTGTAATTGTCAAGCCAATTGCTTCACATTGAAACAATATAAACTATGTATAAGGTGATTCCACCCAGGAAAGACTTAATGGTAGAAATGCAAACTCTTATGATAGGAGATGACAGAAAGGAATAAATCTTATCTCCAAGGTCATGGTTTATTTCCTTCCTGTATTAATGATATGGTTGTGTCTGCACATCTAGTATTGGTTCTGGAAGCATGAAAAATGCATGGGAATGGGTCATAAAGTGCACACAGCTCTAGGAGCCATTGCTGAAATGTAGCATGGAAAACGGCATAGTATTCCTGACAGAGAGGCCAATGAGGCCATTGTAAGATGGATCATGATGGGAGGGCGGGGAGGGAATCAAAGGGTGGAAAACAGTAATCCGGACCCAAACGGCAATGGTACCATAAAATTCTACTTCCTAAAAGACAGACCAAATGGCTGAACCTTCACTAGACCCTTACAGGAAACACCTGAACCACAAGACACTGGAGAGGGTAGGATCAAGACTGACCTAAATCTGCTACATCTTCCCTCCCTCCCTCTCCCCCTCTCCCCTCTATCTCTCTCCTCTCTAACTCTTGTATATTAGTTATCTTTTTCCTCAATTTAATAGTGGACACTGACCTGTAACCCCCACTTCCAGCTTGGGCCTACCATCCACAATGAGCTTTTGATCAGAGAAACCTACAAGGTTTCCCAAAACAATGACAGACTTCTGTCAGAGTACTTGATGACCCACCAAAGGCCAGTGGTAAGACCCTATTGCTGAAGACTCCATACGCAGCTGACGTGTAAAATGGAATGACATGGCTGGAAGCCAGGAGAGAGTCAGTCCCCAGACAGTCAGCGTGTCTAGTGCCAGAAGGTGCTACATAGGCGACTGGGGGAAATGACCAAGATCTGTCCAAGCAACACATTGTTTAACCTAATTAGCAACAAATAACCGGATGTGATGCCCACACAAGTGCAATAGTGGTACACAGCCATGGTGAGGAATCAATTGCTCTTGATTTGGCTAACTGATCCACTCAGTGGTACTAGACCCTTAGCTGGAGCTGGGAAACAAGTCAGAACCATACCCAAACACAAGCCCACTCTACAATATCAAGCTACCATCAATCACGGGGTATAAGAGGGCCTACACCTATCAAACTGTCTATCAAAAAAGTAAGTGTTATCTCAATTTTCCGAGTGCTAACTTACTCTCCGTTGGAGAATCTGCTTCTCTTTTCCAGATAGATGCAGATCCTAAGAAGAGAGCTGCCCCAACATACCTCAAAAGGGGCCCAACTGAAACTAAGGACAACTGGCGAAATAAGCAAGGGTGATGTTTTCCTGTGAACCGGATACCAGCACAAAGGGGAAGGAGATCGACGCAGAGAAAAATCAACTCCTACCAAATCAGAGAGCCAAAGCCTCAGAGGCCCCCAATACCTCAGCACTGAAGCAGACCAAAAATGAACCCAACATGGCTCAGGGAAATCTTGCGGAAGAGGGGGCGGAAAGAATGTCAGAGTTACATGTTGGGTCATGATTTGCAGAGACATTTATCATACCAATAACTGGGGGCTAACTCCATAATGCACGACCCATTTTCATTAACAAAGAGGGTCTAATGGGAGGGGGTAGATCATAGATGAGCCTATAATGGTACCAAACTGTCTGTATTTACTGAAAAGAAAACTAATAAATTAAATTTAAAAAAAAAAAAAGATGTTTTGGACATACCATGACTGTCCATGGGCTACCATGGAGCACTTTTGGCTTGAGATGGAAGGTTTCCTCAGTTACTCATCTCAGCTGGAAGGATGAAAATTAAAATCCAGAGACTGTAATCATTGGTTATGGATGTCAGTATTGAACTGAAGACGTTTGATGTTTACCTAATGATTATTGATTTTGCTTTGGTCAAGTTTCTCCTTGTTATACCTTATAGCAATGGAAATGTTTATAATGTGGGTTATATGTTTTCATTTATGCATGTAGCTTGTTTTAATTTTATACGACTCACATTTAAGAGCCATCCTTTAATCTCAGGTGAGACTTGGGGCTTGGAAACAGTCTGAAAGTTGGTAAAGGCTATGGGGACCTTTGAAGTTGTACTGAGTACAATTTGCAATGTGAGATGGTCATGATTCTACTGGGGGCCTGGGGTGGAATGTGGAATGCATGTCCCCCCATAAGTGCAAGTGTTTCATTAAATCATGTATCTTGGATCTCTAGCCATTTGGCTGAAGGAGGAGTCACTGGGAGTGAATCCTAGGTTCCAGCCCAAAGATAATTGGGGGCAGATCTGATACTACTTTGAAAGGTGTAGAGAGCAGGTCTATACTTTGGTGGATTTGTATTTTTGCTGGTGTTGATGTTTGCTGGCTGCAGTTTTTCTCTCTGGATATAAAGAAGTAAACAGCTTCTAACATCATTAATGGAACTTACCCTTGGATCTGTAAGCTTTAGATAAATTCCTTCCTCCCATAATATGTATTTGGTTTGGATTTTCATCCCAACAATGTGGAGCTGTTTACTACAGCCTTCATTCTTTGTTGCCATCAGTATCCAAGAAAAATTAGTTTGTCTGTTTTTTCTAACCAAATTGGTATCTTACTTATAGATATCAGTGTTTATTTCATTGTTACTTTAATGTTTTCTTTTTTGTTTCATATTGTATAATTTTATTTTTATCAGAAATTTATGAAATACTCATATTAAATTGACAATGACAACAGCATTGCACATTGAGGCTAAATATTTTCCCTATAATCATGAGGTAATAAGTGTGAGTTGGAATTGCCACAGAAGAGCTAGACTTGGAATTCATACTTCTAAATGCCATGCCAAACACTTCTACACTCAAACTTCTCAAAATTAGCTCTCTGCCTTTTATTGCTGCAGAGCAGAACCTCCTGAAAGACAACTCAGTCTTGGTGTTAAATTCCATTCTTCCTCCATGTCCACTGCTCAATCCTGGGAAGGAAGTCTCTCAGCTGGTTGATAGAGCTAAGACTCTCTTGTTTCTTTTGCCCATTCAAAATTTCATTTGAGACCTCCAAGGCTCAGGGAACATGGTAGAAGAGGGAGCAGAAAGAATGTAAGAGCCATAGGGTGCTTAGATATGCTGTGGTGTGCTCTCCTCTGACATAAGCCCACTAGTACATTCATGAACCCAGAGTGGTTACCAATACACCCACAAGACCATCATGGTACTGAGCCTATCAACATTTTGAAATGAAGGATGGAGATGGACAAAAGGAACAAGACAACCAAACAGAGGAAGGACGAACATGAAGGAGGAGGGTCTTCAATGGAATGGGGTGGGGGGAAGATGAACATAAGAGGACAGCAGGGATGGGAATAAGATCAAACTATAGTATGTTCATGTCTTAAATTTCTCAAAAACGAAATCTTGGGATTTATTTTTTTAAAAGTTGCATTTGAAATGAATGCTATATTTTTTCCTTTATCTTGGATTTTTATATATTCATTTATTTATTTATAACATAATTTATATGGATCCATCATATGTTGGCACCATCTTTTCCCTCCTCTCTGCCCATATTTCACAGGGGTGTCCCTTCTCAATGGGGTTGCTGGTCTTCCCCATGGGGTTGTAGGTTATGTGTTGTGGAAGCAGCAGTCAGTTATTGGGGAGAGACAATGCCTTTGGGCATGACATCACAGCCTGTGCCTCTTACAATTATTCCACCCCCACTTCCACAAAATTCTCTGAGCCTTGGTGGGTGTGTTTTAAATTTCTGCTTAGGTATCTGTGGCATATCTTCAGTGTCTGTCTCTTTTACCCTGTTGCTGATTGTCAGGCCTGCCATGAAAGCAGTATTCTTGCTTGTCTCCCCACTTCTGTGTTTTTGCATGGGCCTTGACTGAGTTGTGAGGGGGTGGTTTATCTCCCTAGATCTCACTACCTTTGGAAAAAGTGAGTAAAGTCTGCATAGGTTACATTGGATAAGTGTAATTAATTTAGGGAGAGTTTGATGGATGTAGCCACTCTTTTAGAGAAATGATAGTGGGAGCCTGACATTGCAAAGCATAATCTTTATTTGTCTCCATAGAATTTAGATCTGGTTCACAGTTCCAGATATGGGTTTCTTTCCACTGAGCAGAACTCTTAACCAACTAGAAGGCCATTGGTTACTCCCCCCCCAAGGCTTTGGGCCACCATTGTACTGGTGTGTACACCGTGTCAAGCTGGTTGCAGCTGAGTAGCTTAGAACCCTCTTTGCTCACACCATTGTTACTCATGTTCCCCCAATAGCTCATGTAGTGCTTTCCAGCACTAGAAGGGCTAACTGTCTGGGGACTGGTTCTCTTCTGGATTCCATCCAGGTCTCTCTGTTTTGTGTTAGCAGCATATAGTGTCTTCAGCAATAGAGTTTTACTTTTTCCTCAGGTGGGTAATCTAGTGCTTTGACAAAAGACTGTCTTGTTTTGGGGACCTCATAGGTCCCTCCAATCAACAGCTTAATGTGGAGAGCACCAATTTCTGGTACTTAGAGTTGCAGGTCAGAGCCAAATTTTTTTAAGGTTAGTCTTCATCCTGTCCTCTCCATAGCCCTTCTTTTCAGATGCTCTCCCTATATTCCTTGTGATAACTGAGATTGGATTTCTTAAAAAAATAATCATTTTATAGTACATTAACTTTATTAAAAGCTATGTATTATTTATGTGTAAGGAGATAGAGAAAGTGGGAGAAAGAGAGAATATATATGGACATACCAGGGCCTCTAGACACTGCAAGCAAATTCTAGATGCATGTACCATTTTCTGCATTATGTTTTACATAGCTACTAGGGAACTGAACTTGGGTCATTAGGCTTTGCTGACAAGAGGCTTAATCTCTGAGTCATATCTCCAGCCCTAGAATACATGAACTTTAATAAAAAATTTAATAATAACTTTAATAAAAATATTTTATTTATTTATTTTTTAAATTTTTGCACCCAGTGAATACAGTCAAGTTGGTACCCTTCTCCTTGCTCTCCCTCCTCCACAGGGACCCTCCTTTTTGGAGTTTATGAGTCATGCATGAACTTTTAAAACCTTTTCTTTTTTTCTTTTTTTTTTTTTTGAGATAGAATCTTGCTCTATCCCAGGATGATCTGGAATTTACTATGTACTCTCAGGCTGGCCTTGAACTCACAGATTTCCTCCTACCTCTGCCTCCAGAGTGCAGGGAAGAAGGACATGTGCTGCCATGCCCAGCAAGCTTTTAAACCTTTTAATTATATATGAAAAACTTTACTAGCAGAGAAATTGTTCCAGTTTGAAAACTCATTAAGACTTCTAGGGGTCAATCCGGGAGTTGTGTGTTTGTGAACCTGGTAGTTGGGAGGTGAAAATGGAAGGATCACTCAATGTAGGCCTGCCTGGCCTACATGGAGAATTTTAGGCCAGTCTGGATAGCATAGGATGGCCCTCTCTCAAAACAAACAAACAAACAAACAACAAATAAAACTTCCAGGTACCTGTTTATTTCCCCTCTCATCAGAGTAATATTTTTAGTCTTTGCTTTAGAAATACATTTATACACATAAGAATGTTTGCTTACTTTTTCATGTTCCTTGAAAATCTTTTTGAGGTGGAATAATTATTTACAGGTCATTTTTTAATTTTTATCATTATTTTTATTTTTATCATTGACTTTACTGTTGGAACATGTTGCATATTGGTCATATTCCCATGTGGTTTTACTCTTTTTCTCCCTCTCAACTTTGCACATTTCACTGAGTGCCCTCCTCCAGTCACCGTGTGCATCTGGCTGATGTGGGTACTGGAGAATCAAACCTGGGTCCTTAGACTTCACACGCAAGAACCTTGACCACTAAGCCATCTCTCCAGCCCTGCATTTAAATTTTAAGCCTTACCTAAGTGAAAATAATTTCATAAATTTTCCAGATAATAAACAGTAATATTTTTATACTTTTTGGTTCCCTGAAGTGATTAAAAAAAATACAGACTGAATATTATCATTTGTTCATCTTTTAAACTTGTTTTTCCTCTTAAAAGAAAGAATAAATGAAAGTGTTTTTCCAGTGCACTTGCGGTAAATAATCTTGATGTCAAAATAAACACATAAACTATAGATACATATCGTCATGGATTGTCAGTAGCATATATTCCCTTTAGCCAAGTGTCCACAAGAGAAACCAAATATAGAGTGGTATGCCAATGCCTGTGGTGCCATGTTGTCAAGTGAGAGAGAAAAAGATTCATGTATAGTTCCACAGGAGTATGCTTAGCTAAAGACTATTTTTAGTCTAAACACCCCTAGTATTATTGGAACTTTTGAGTATCTTTCTGCCTCTCACTGAGTCAAAAATAAATTCAACAAAGGCAGAAGCAACACCAGTAATTGTCTGCATCCTACATACTAGGAACAAAAGCAATGATCAATTAGTTTTGATTGACAGATATACTAATCACTAGCTTGGATTCTGGGTAATCTTGCATGCTGTCCCAGCTTGAACTGGGGCTATATTTGCTTGCAATTCAGGCTTGTTTTGAACTGCTATATGTATAGGTGAGCTGAACTTTTCAGGCATTTTATGTTTAGCAACTAACACTGATATTCAGAGTGTCATTTGGGGGCCAAACAGTATTGAGATCATCTGGGAGTTTGCTGATGATGTAAAATCTTAGATCACCTCTTAATCATCTGGACAATAGACTCCCCATTACATCTTGTGAAATATTATAAGCAGAAATTTCTGTACTAGATACAGCCCAAAGACAGATGTTATGTATGTACAGGGCACTGTGAGAAGGGAAGCTGGACACCCTGTGGCTCTGTTCTCATGAGCTGGATATGATGAACTTAATAAAACAACTAGTGGAAATTAAAGTCTGTGTGGGCTTTGAGTTCCGCAGTCTCCTGCAGCTTTGGCAAATTCAGGACAAAGCTCTGGAGCTCCTGACGTGTTGGGATGCTCTTAACACTGGCCTTGGTGGACGTGCTGCCATCTGCACCAGGCATCATCTGCATGGCTGAAACTCTTGGCTTCACAGTGAGAGGTTTCAACCCAATAAATTGGAGAGGAGAGAGGAAAAGTACTGTCGGCCCCCTGTTGCCAAGAGAACTAGCATTTGGAACACAGTTTCACTAAGTACCAAACAGATTAAATGGAGCCATCAGATAGCTGTCATTTACCAAATTGCTTTCATTTTCAGTCATCTTTTCTTTGTCTCTCACATCTATATTCTGATGGATCACATGTTATTATTCATATTTATCTATTATTTATCCCTTATTATAGTGTATCTTTAAAATGTCTTTTTTAGTACTGGTACCTTCTAATAGCCCTTTTAAATATAATGAAATATTTATCTTCCTAAAAATAGTGTTTTGACTTCACTTTCTATGTCAAGTATACATCCTTTGTAAAGATACGTGTCTTAAGTTATTGGCAGGTATTTCTTTCATTTTCATATTTTCATTTAATGCTATTTTCACTAAGTTTGAGAACTGTGGAATGAAAATGCTTAAAAATATCTAAAACACATGCATATAGCTTGACAAGTGGTTAAATGGCTAATGCAAGTGTAACTATCTTCCATTTCAAGAGACCAAATATTGCATCCATCTTATAGCAGTTTATCATATATTTTGAAATGCTTAGTAGATAGAAATTATAAAATTGTAACATGTTGTTTATATCAATGAGTTTGATTTGATAATTACACAGTGTGCACATGTTTTGAAATGCCAAATTGGACCCCAAATCATGTTCAGTTAACTATATGTCAATAAATATAAATATCTATTTAAAATAATAAAAGTTTTGAAATGTAAAATACAAAGGAAATAGAACATTCCTGGTAACCAGAAGTCGACAGGCATCTGAATCTATCTTCTTTCTCCTGAGATACTAGTGTTACAGGATTCAATAGGGTAAGGATCTGAACCCAAACAGTCTGTCTCAAAATAGGCTTGGCCCCTGTCCTAAAAAATGAATTCTCTACCAAGTTAATACTAAAAATCAGCAAAAGAAGATCTATTCATTGTGCTCATTTCATGCATCTGGCTTCACATAGGTACTGGGGAATCAAACCTGGGTTATTAGGGTTTGTAGGCACGTGCCTTAACTGCTGTGCTATCTCTCCAGCCCCTCACCCACATTCCTTGGTGTTTACTGATGATTGATGAACATGCACAGAGTTTATAAACACAATTTCACTTAATCTCCACAGTAACTTTAAGAGAAAGGTACTTTATCCAATTTATCCATGGGCAGGTGAAGATCAGGGAATTTAAAAGCCTTTCCAATATTTGACCTGAGGTGTCTGATTCCACCCTTTCTCTAGGGCAGTCCATTTACTACACCAACTTGTTTGTCAGGGTGTAGCTGTAGATTGCTAGCTCTGTAACAGTTTTCTCACCTGGCATACATGAGAAAGACAAGTTCTTGAAAATTATCAATTAGACTTTTTACCAAATATATTCACACATGCATAAGTACACACACACACATGCACTCAAGAAATATAGTGACCAAGAAACACACTTTCAACCCAAAGAAGATTTGGTGTAGCTGCTCTCACTGCAGGATGTCTAGAGAGTCATTTGTACATGCAACGCTAAGGCCAGATGGTAAGTAAGTTTTGCTGAGAACTCAGCCATCTGTGATAGAGTTGGTACCAGGGTGTAGACATTCCATATTTCTATCACTGTGGTCTAGTTCATCTTAGAACAGTCTGTTGGAATGTACAGAGAGGCGATTCAAGGACCTGTTGTAAATTTACTCTCAATGGAAAGATTGATTTCAGAATAAGCTGAAGGAATGAAAATTGAAATACACCATTTGAATGGAATAACAAGAATGTTCATGGTTCCCTGGAGGCAAGGCCAAATTCTCATACTAAAACTTCAAACTTTTGGAGTGAGCCTGTCAGAATTGAGAATACCTCATGGTGAGAATTATAGTTAGTCCTTCATGAGCAGCAAAGACGGGTTTTATGAAATTTTGGTTTAGGGACACAGGGCATATAATTGGAACACCTCTTTCCTTCTCTGTTCTCTTATTTTCTCTCTTGGTCACATCATTGTTTTTTATTGACTGTTTTATAAACTCCCATTTCCTCATCTTGGTTAAGAAAAATGGTCTTTAATCCTAGCAGAGCAGATAAGGGCTATTAAATTCTGAGCCTGTTTCTTGGCACAGAATATGGGGCTGCCTTCCTGGAGTGTAATACTTAAAAGTTTCACTGTTACTGGCTCTGGACAGATTGTGTTAGGCCAGCCACTATGATCTTGATGTCCTTTGAGATAGATTGCTTTTTACATTTGAAAATAATTTTCTGTTTGATCTTTCCAGGAATGTATTTGAGAAGCAGCAATGAAGGGTTAATGCAGACCTATGAAACTTTCCTTAGTATTTTGCTTGAAAATAATGATTTCTTTCTTTATGGTCCTACAGTGTTTGATTTATTTTCTTTACACATTTCCTACAATTTCTTTTATTATTTTCTTAAAATAATGGCCTGACATGATCTGCATTATGTGAGGTCATTGCTTAGTACATGGACTCTTGTTCTTTACCAACATGGTAAAAAATGGTTAGGTTAGAACAGAAAAAAAAAATTAGCTATTTTTGTTGAACTAGTAATAGTTAATTGATTTTAATTTCTGAAGTTTTGAAAATTCCTCTCATCTACTCCATACCTTTCTAGGAAAGCTACACCTCTGAAGACCAGGTTTGAATCACAGCAATAGTCTGAAGTTAAAGGTTTGATCAATTATACTACACTATTATTCTGGTCTCAGTGATATGAAATAATGATTCTGAAGTGAAAAACTAGGGATCCTCCCTGCAATGTTTTTCACTTTTTAAAAATCATAGGTACAAGGAGATAGATGTTTTTTTCTTTCAATTTGTAGTATAAACTGAAAGAATGGGAAGGGGGTACTTTGTAGGATGGTATTGTATATATGTAAGAAGAATAGATTAATGGGCATGAAAAGGCCCACATGAGGTCAGGGGAAGAGATGGAATAAAGGAAAGGTGGAGGAAGGGCTAATCAAAATCTAAGAGGGGGTAGATCACAGATGAGCCTAAATAATGGTACCAAACTGCCTGTATTTACTGAAAAGAAAACTAATAAATTAAATTTAAAAAAAAAATCTAAGAGGATGCAAATAAATCATATGGAATCCTCCGATTTCAGACAATGTAACACTCAGGAGCCATAGATCATTGTTAGAAAATTTTCAGTGCCAGGGATGGGATACCTCCAGTGAGTTGTTGGCCAGGGAAGTTCCTATGACCCCAAAACATTATAGGCCATTGCCAAGGCCTTTGGTTTCCCACCAGTAATAGATGCTAAGACCCTATTGCTGAAGACTCCACATACTTGGGCTGCAAGGCCACTGCTGGAACTGAGCTGATAATCTCCTCCATATAGATCAGCAGACAGAAAGATAGAAGAAGCCATTCTGCATGCAGTTCAATGGGAGAGAGAGAAATCACCAGTGAAGATGCTCAACAGTGAACACTGCAAGCCTTATTTGGCCAAATGAACCAAGGGGTGCAATAGTGGCATGTTTGTCATGGTGGAAACTAACTGCCCTCTAATTGGATTGGAGGCCCACTCCATGGGAGGGAATACATCCCTGATTCTGATAACCTACAGCAGGGGTAGCCATGAGCCCTAGGGGTATAACATCTGCTGCTGTCTAGCTGAATGTATATACTATGCTTATCAAACTGACTGGTAAGCACTTCTCTAAATGTTCATACCCTTATATTAATGCTACTCTCACTTTTGGTAGAAAATCTTCTCTTTTCAGATGGCAGTGACCTTGGTATAACACAGAAGGCATCATGGTGCTAGAAGGCAGTGACAGGAATGCTCAGCACTGGAATATCTCTATCACACCTTCCAAGGCTCAGGATCTATTGCGGAAGAGGTGGCAGAAAGAATGTAAAAGCCAAAGGAAGGGTAGGACTCCTTACAACATGCTCCCCCCAGACACAAAATGGCCTGGGTATACATGACCTCACAGTGCCTGACACTACCTATACAAGGCCATCATATTAGGGGGAAAAGATGATGATGACATAAAAATAAAAGAGAGACTGATTGAGAGGGGGAGGGGATATAATGGAAAATGGAGTTTCAAAGGGGAAAGTGGGGGTAGGGAGGGCATTACCACAGGATACTGTTTATAATCATGGAAGTTGTTAATGAAAAAAATTGGTTAAAAAGAATGTTATTATAAATAGATAAAGGGGAATTAGGCTTAAATATACTTCTAAGTATATAAGAGAGAGAGGGGAATAGATGGAGGGAGATAGAGGGGGAGAAAGAAAGAATGAATCATGACACTATTTAACCCCTGGATGTAGTCATTGCTGTGACTAAAATTGCTTTCTTTATCTAATCATTCCAATCAGAATTTATAAATGTAATTGTTTATGTTAATCCTAGCCTAAAATATAATTTCTATGAGTAAGAATAAGAAATATTCCATTTATATTGTTCGTTTCCCATATAGGCAGAAGTCTAGGGCAACAGGCAATCAATTACTATTGTTTTTATCTTTTTTGTTATTATGTAGTAACTGTACAAATCATTAGTTTTCCTCTTAATATGTTAATATATGCAAATAAAATATTTTTATGATATCTGGCCTCCATTATTGTCAATTAATATTTTAATCAACATTTGCAATTCTATGGAACAAAACCATTTGATAAAATTCTTGGGGAGAAAATACCCTAGACCTATTACTATAACTTTATAGGAACTGAAATAGTTGGAGGGGTTGTGATGAAAATTGGTCAAGGTTGCTCTGTATCATATATATATATATATATAACCTTAAGAAACAGGTAAAACAAAATTAAGCAGTGTCATGGAAACATATACTTTCTGCCACCAATATTTCAAAAGTTTCATGTATATTCCTATGGAACAGTGTAATCACCCTCTACTGGTAGAGGCTACCACCATACTGAATTTTATAGCAACTGTTGCTTGTTTTGCTTTGTTATATCCCATGTGGATATCAATTTGTTTTGCATTTTGTGAACTTAATAGAGATTTACACGATACCTGTATTCTTTGGGTCATGTTTACTTCACATTTATATAATTTATATAAGTTGATGCATATTGCTTTAGTTTTTTAAATCAATGTATTTTATCAACATAGCATATTTTTCTGGTGAAATAATTGTCTGTTTCAGGCCACAAAAATTCTGTATTGCTATACATTTGCCTATTTGGTATTTTAGTTGATAAGCTTTATACTGTCACAAATAACAGCCAACTTCCGATTTTCATTTTATATGGGTTGATGAGAGCATATAGTTACATCTTACGAGGTGTTCATTTGCACTGCCTTGATTTCTATAGAAGTTGAAACGATTTTGTTAGCTAATTGGATTTGCTCTTTTGTGACCTATCCAGTTCAGTCTTCTCCCTGCTGTTTTTGTTGATTTCTTTGTAGTTCTGTGTTTATCCTTAATACAATTCCTTTGAATTGTGATAGGGCAATAAGATCTTCCATTAATTTGCTTGATTTCCTTTTCACTTTTTTAAAAAAAGTATTTATTTATTTTTATTAATTAGTTTTGTACTCAGTGAATACAGTCAAGTTGTTACCATTGATAGGCTCATCCATGTCCTACCCCGCCCCGGCCCCTTCTTCTTGATGTATATGGGTTATGCATTGTAGAGTGTGGTGGTTTGATTCAGGTGTCTCCCATAAACTTAGGTGTTCTGAATGCTAGGTTCCCAGCTGATGGAGATTTGGGAATTAATGCCTCCTGGAGGGAGTGTATTGTTGGGGGCGGGCTTATGGGCTTTATAGCCAGTTTCCCCATGCCAGTGTTTGGCACACCCTCCTGTTGCTGTGGTCCATCTTCTGTTGGCCAGGGGGTGATGTCCACCCTCTGCTCATGCCATCATTTTCCCCTGCCATCGTGGAGCTTCCCCTCGAGCCTGTAAGCCAAATAAACCTCTTTTTCCCAGAAGCTGCTCTTGGTTGGGTGATTTCTACCAGCAATGTGAACCGGACTGCAACAGTACAGTGGTCCCGACGAGTGGGATTGCTGCTAGACACCTGACTATGTGGCTTCAGCCTTTTGTAGCTGATTTTCAAGAGGAATGTGGAAGGAGTTGAAATCTTGGCCTAAGAGATGCCTTGCAGTACTGTAAGTACAGCTTGATGGACTATTATGGTCAGAGCTACAAGATCTGAATGCAGTAAGAACTATGGACTGTGAGGTTTGGCTTATGAGGGTGAGAAAGAGCTTTGCCTGGACTGGGCTAGCAGTTTGTGTGAGAAGCTTGCTCTTGTGCCCGTGTCCTGAGAAGTTGTGCAGGGTTGCTTTGTGTAGAAATGAACTGGTGTGAGCAGAGGGATATGGCACAGAAAGAAAAATCTTTGGGTGAACTCTTGCCCGTTCAGCTGCAACTGAGAGATTACAACCTTTGAGACTGGGCTAGCTGACCTGCGCTGGGGCAACAAAAAGAATGTCAACTCTTTTGAAGGGGCCTGAGTGCTCAAGGAGTGTCCTGTTCTTCAAAGTCTGCTTTATTCCCCCCTGGATTAACAAATTGGCACCCTACCTGGTATCGTGGAGTATAAGAAATGCTGGAAAGAGGGTCATTGAGTTTGCAACACGGTCTTGTGTTTTGGAAATGGCCATGGACAGTGTGAAGCAGGTTTGCTGGTTGCCTGCATAGAGACCCCATGGAGCCATGAGGATGAACCGTGGCTTGCAGTGGAGACCCAGTGGAGATGCCAGGACCATGAGATGGCTGCCGAGGAGCTGCCGGCCCCGGTGAAGTTTCCCAGGACTGTGAGTAGCCTAGCTGGAGGGGCAGAATTGAAATGCCAGAGACTTGTTGCTGGTTAGAATTATCGGACTTGAAGATTTGTCACTGGTTTGAGTTGCTGGACTTGAAGCTACAGAGTTTGATGTTTGCCCTGGTTGTTTTAAATCTTGTATTGGTTGAATGTTTCTTTGCTCTGCCCAATGCCATCTATTGCAGTGTGAATATTTATTCTGTGCCATTCTGTGTTTTTTGAGGTTATATTTTGGTATTATGGCTCAGTTAAAAGATCTTGAACTATGGGGATGTATGAACATCATTGAGATTGATTAAAACTATGGGGACTTTTAAAGTCAGAGTGAAAGCATTGTATTTTACATCATGTATGGATATCAGTTTATGGGGGCCAGGGGCGGAATGTGGTGGTTTGATTCAGGTGTCCCCCATAAACTTAGGTGTTCTGAATGCTAGGTTCCCAGCTGATGGAGATTTGGGAATTAATGCCTCCTGGAGGGAGTGTATTGTTGGGGGCGGGCTTATGGGCTTTATAGCCAGTTTCCCCATGCCAGTGTTTGGCACACCCTCCTGTTGCTGTGGTCCATCTTCTGTTGGCCAGGGGGTGATGTCCACCCTCTGCTCATGCCATCATTTTCCCCTGCCATCGTGGAGCTTCCCCTCGAGCCTGTAAGCCAAATAAACCTCTTTTTCCCAGAAGCTGCTCTTGGTTGGGTGATTTCTACCAGCAATGCGAACCGGACTGCAACATGGAGTTAGCCCACAGTTGTGGGTAGGAGAAATGTCTCTGCTTATCATGACCTAATATGTGGCTCTGACATTCTTCCCACTTCCTCTTCCATAAAATTTCCCTGAGCCATGTTGTTTTCATTTTTTGTTTCCTCAGTCATGAGGTGTTTGGGTCCTCTGTGTCTCTGGATATCTGATTTGGTAGGAGTTGATTGTTCTCTGTGTCGATATCCTTCACCCTTGTGCTGGTACCCAGTTCACCAAGAAAACAGCACCCTTGCTAGTTTTGCCAATTATTCTTAGTTTCAGCTGCAGCCCGTTGGAGGTAAGATGGGGTGGTTCTGTCCTTAGGATCTGCATCTATGTGAAAAAGAGAACAGATTCTCTAACAGAGAGTAAAATTAGCACCAGACAAATGGGATAACCCTTATTTTTTTTTATAGAAAATTTAACAGGTGTAGGCCCACTTGTAGCCCACAATTGGTGGTCGCTTGATAATGGAGAGTGGGATTATGTTTGGGTATGATTCTGACTTTTTTCCCAGCTCCAGCTATGGGTCCCGTACCACTGAGGGGATCAGTTAGCCAAATCAAGAGCAGTTGGTTCCCCACCATGGCTGTGCACCACTATTGCACTTGTGTGGGCATCACAACAGGTTATTTGCTGCTAAGTAGGTTAGACCATGAGTTTCTTGGACAGATTTTGGTCATTTTCCCCCAGTCGCCCATGTAGCACCTTCTGGCACTAGACATGCTGACTGTCTGGGGACTGACTCTCTTCTAGCTACCAACCATGTCATTCCATTTTACGTGTCAACCACATATGTATCTTCAGCAGTAGGGTCTTACCACTAACCTTAGTGGGTCATCAAGTATTCTGACAGAAATCTGTGTTTCTTTTAGGAAGCCTGTAGGTCTGATCAAAAGCTCATTGTGGATGATAGCCACATGCTGGTACTGGGAGTTACAGGTCAGCGCCTAAGAAGAGAAGGAAGAAAAAGATACCTAATATAAAAGAGCTAGAGAGAACACACATACACACACACAAAGAGAGACAGGGAGAGAGGAGAGAGAGAGTGGAGAAGCTGTAGAAGATTAAAGTCAGTCTTCATCATACCCTCTCCAGTGCCTTATAGCTCAGGTGTTCTCTCTAAGGGCTTGGTGAAGGTTCAACCATTTGGTCTGCCTATTAGGGTGTAGAATTTTATGGTACCATTGCCATTTGTGTCCATATTTGTGTCTCCCACCCCCTGCGTTACCCTCCTTTCCCTTCCCACCCACCCTGTTGTCTAGTCCTTGAGATGCTTGCTGGGTATGTTGGCATCTTGGGTAGAGTCAGTTTAGGTGCTGCAGATGAGTGAGACTATGCAGCGATTATCTTTCTGTTATTGGGTAAGTTCACTGAGAATGATTTGTTCCAGGATCAACCATTTTCCTCAAATTTCACTGTGTCTTTTTTTTTTTTTCTTACTGCTGTGTAGAATTCCATTGTTTAGATATACCACATCTTAGTTATCCATTCTTCTAATAATGTTCATCTGGATTGATTACAGCTCTTAGCTATTATGGATTGAACTGAGCTGCTATAAACATGGTTTGGTGTTTATATTTGTGCCTGTTTGAGTGTGTGAAGATGCACATGTGTGTACACGCTTCTAGAGGGCAAAAGACAACGTCAGATTTTGTTACTTCATGTACCTTTCACTGTTTTTGAGACAGCATCTCTCAATGGCCTAGAACTTGCCAATAAAGCTAGCAAGACCCAAGCAGCTTCCTGTCTCTGTCTTTCCTGTATTGGGATTGCAAGTGGCACCACCATCCATGGCTGTTTTATGTAGGTTCTGAGACTTGGGTCTTCATACTTTCACAGCAAGCACCTAAATGAGTGAGCAGTCTTCCCCAAATCCTCTTCACTCTCTTAACAATGCTTCTTTAACAAGTAGAAGTTCCTAATTTTCTTGTCAAGTACACGGATATCTTTCACTATACACAATACTTTTGTGCATTTTATGACTCTGTCACCATGATGGTACACTATCATTTCTGTCATATTCAATTATGTAGAATCACTCATGAGGTACAGCCCACAATTAAGGGAAGAGGACTTGGCATTATGTTGGCAAAGGAATGCAAACAAGTTTGTAGACATCTTTTGAAATTACCACATGTGCTAAAAAAATAAGTGAAATTTCTAGGGGAAGAAATCAGGTTGCATGTAAAGGAAGGAAGATTCAAAACAATGAGCAGAAGAGATGGTTAACATAGGAGACAGGAGCCATCAGAAAACACATGCTTAATCTTTCATGAGAATATTCTTCTTTTATGCCTCCAGGTCTTGCAGAAGCCATCCATAGCAGAGATAGAACATACTTGATACTTTGAGAGAACTTAGTCATTGGCTAATTTGTTGTAATAAATGATCCCTCATGCTCTGACCAAATTTTTATGATAGTTCTTCCAGGTAAGCCAATTAAAAACATGGTTGTCTCACTTTGAAAAAAACAATTTAAAGTGAGATCATAACCAATATGCTAAGAGGAAATTAACCTTTGGTCACCTCTGACTACAGTCAGGATGATTAGTCAGGATGACTTTTGTCATCCAATGTCTTCCAAACACTCATATTGCTTCCCTTTGAAAATGAACAGTCATATTTCCCTATGCCCATTCTGTCTGTCATATCTAGAAAGATCTGCCAGATTTATTCTTGATTCAGGCTTGTTGTTAATGGCTTAATAGAGAATTATTACAGTTATATCTTTGTACTTGAGAAACATTTTAGAGATACAATGCTTTCATCTAAAATAATTACCTTTTATAGGGATAGCAACATAGTGTCTTTGTATTTTTATACTTGTTTAATGCCCAAAGAGTTGGGACAATATCCATTACAAGTAATGAGATATTCTATTGACAGGCAAGGATTTTCCTGTATAACTACATACTGCTCTGCCTCCTATATGGATTTGCCCTTGAATTTATCCAGATGCAAATCGGGAGTGTATTGGCTTAGCACTTGGACATTTGTGGAGCCTGTGACTTTCCTTTCCTTCCCAATTAGCAACTTCTCTAATCAATTTAATCCATCGCTGACAGCAAGCCATATTTCCCTACCTTGTTGATGATCCTGTCATGCGGAACAGAGTGAGAAGCCTCCCTGCAGTCAAAATATATGATATCCGTCCCTTCCTCCCTGCATGCAAGGTCTGCCACTCTGTCAGAGCAGGCAATTGGATTGGTCTAACATGATTTGTGGGTCACAAAGTCGAGTTGCTTATTACCCACTTTTCTTTGCCCTTTCATGTATTTGCAAATTGATTGGCTATCTTGATCGTGTGGTTAATGTACTCTTTGTCATTGTTTAGAGTGGAGGACACTCTGCAGCTCATCATGGCGCCCTGTGAGAATGTGCTTACTATTCATTGCCCTCTCCTTAAAGATAAAGAGTCTGCATGGCTAAAAACTTGTCAAAAAGAATAGCTGAAGTACCCAAGGACTTCTGAACATTAATGGCCTTAATTTTCTACCAAAAAAAAAGGGGGGAAATATGTGCTGGAGATATGGCTTTGCAGTTAAGGCATTTGCTTGCAAAGCCAAAGGACTAAAGTTCAATTCCCCAGGGCCCACACAATCCAGATTCACAAGGTGGCACCTACATCTGGAGTTTGTTTGGAGGGCTGAAGGCCCTGGTTTGCACATTCTCTCTCTCAAATGGAATAATATATATATATATATATATATATATATATATATATATATATATATATATATAAACTTTTTGAAAAGATGTCAATAAATTACATTTTCTATTCTTTTTTTGTTCATTTTTATTTATTCATTTGAGAGCCACAGACAGAGAAACAGGGAGAGAGAGAGAGAGAGAGAGAGAGAGAGAGAGAGAGAGAGAGAGAGAATGGGCACACCAGGGCCTCCAGCCACTGCAAACAAACTCCAGATGTAGGTGCCACCTTGTGAATCTGGTTTGTGTGGGCCCTGGGGAATTGAATTTTAGTCCTTTGGCTTTGCAAGCAAATGCCTTAACTGCGAAGCCATATCTCCAACTGACATTTTCTATTCTTTTAAAATATATATTTTATTTATTTATGAGAGAGAGAATGGGTGTGCCAGGGCCTCCAGCCACAGCAAATGAACTCCAGACCCATGTGCCCCTTGTGCATCTGGCTTATGTGGGTCCTGTAGAGATGAACCGGAATCCTTTGGCTTTGCAAGCAAACACCTTAACTACTAAACCATCTCTTCAGCCCACATATTCTGTTCTTATCAACTGGAAAGACAACCAATGAAAGACATTGTGCTGCATGGATTATGTGAGAGGGAATAAGCTATTCAAAATGGTCCCAAATTGTGTACTGCTTATAGAAAGCATCAGCCTAAGGAAATACACTTGCAAACAATGTTATGTAAAGAGAGACAAGAAAAGTTATGTAGCTTATTTCAATATGTTATCAAGTATCATGTTCCTTTGTACGTAATAGTTTATCTGAGTTATTTTAGCAGTGCTCCCCTTGCATTCCAGGCTTGGGATGGAAACCAGGACCTCACTCATTCTACACAAGCAGTCCCCAGCTTCTAGGTTATTTTATTATTTTATTTTATTTTTATTTTTATTTTTTTCGATAGAAGGTCTCACTCTGGCTCAGGCTGACCTGAAATTAACTCTGTAGTCTCAGGGTGGCCTCAAATTCATGGCGATCCTCCTACCTCTCTGCCTCCCGAGTGCTGGGACTAAAGGTGTGTGCCACCCCGCCCGGCTAGGTTATTTTAAATAATAAGGAATACATGTCATTTATCTATGTATCTACCTCCTGAGTTTTCACTCCTTACTTTTTCCTCTACATCCTCAATAGGTTTGGTAGTAGTATGATTTTCTTTTTGCATTTTAAGTATCTTTCTCTCTATATATGGTTTGTATTGCTTTCTTTGTCTCTCCCCTTCCTTCTTTCCTTCCTTCTTTCCTTCCTTCCTCCCTTCCTTCCATTTCTATACAAGCTTTATTCTTCTCCAATTTAATAGCTTGTTGATTTGTGTAACTAAGAAAAATAGGCCTCTCCTATAGTCCTTAATTACAGGGTATTTTGGGAAGTTTCATTGCCATTGTCCCAATAAATGCTTGACAATAGCATAAAACCACCAATGAAATAGAGAATACTTAATTCTTTATGCAAGTAAGAATGTTAATTAGGGCTGGAGAGATGGCTTAGCGGTTAAGCGCTTGCCTGTGAAGCCTAAGGACCCTGGTTCGAGGCTTGGTTCCCCATGTCCCACATTAGCCAGATGCACAAGGGGGCGCACGTGTCTGGAGTTCGTTTGCAGAGGCTGGAAGCCCTGGCGCGCCCATTCTCTCTCTCTCCCTCTCTCTGTCTTTCTCTCTGTGTCTGTCGCTCTCAAATAAATAAATAAAAATTAAAAAAAAAGAATGTTAATTAAAGTAATATTTATAAAATCAAATTAGTTAACAGAGAATAGCAAAGTGTTTGACATAAGTTGTTCAATAAGCGCTTTTAAGATAATTTTATGTAAAAGGTAACTATAATTGAGAACTAGATAAGTGAGTGAAAATATCACTAAACAAAACTGAAACAGTTGCCATTTTCATTAATTATTATCAACTAGTGTTAAATTAAATTTCTTGATTCACTTGTTCATTGATAAGTTTTCTGACATTATAAGTTTTCTGACATTATATTGTCCTAGGATCTTAACAACTGAATAAAGATGATATCAGGAAATTGTTGCCAAGTCTATGAAATTAGGTAATAACATAATTAAGGAGAGAATTATCATTTTGGAAAAGAATGCCAATGTACTTATATGCTTAGGGATAAAATATATTGACAAATGAAAATTTCCCTTGAACAGTTTTGACAACGTAGAACACACACACACACACACACAGAGTTTTTATATACATACATATACGTTATTAGTTACTTTTCTCATTGTTGCAACAATGTAACTAACAAAGGTAACTTAAGGAAGAAAGAGCTTACTCTGGCTTGTTGCTCTGAGGTACACGTCGTCATGGCAGTGTGTGTGGGGGGGTGTTGGCTGCAGGAGCTTGAGGCAGCTGGTCGCATTCAGACCACATTCAAGAAGCAGAAAGATGAACGCTGGTGCTCAGTTCACAGCTCACTTTCTTCTTCTTATCAAGTCCATGATCCTAGTTCATGGAAGAGTACCCCCACAGCTAGGGCTGGTCTTTTTACCTTGAGTAGCTGAATCTAGAACCTCCCTCAGTGACATTCCTAGAGCTTTGTCTCCTGTGTGATTCTAGATTCAATCAAGGTATCAAAAAACTTATCTAATAAAACCAAAGACCAGACTACTGTACCTCCTGCTACCAATTCTAATAACTTTTCTCAATGTCTGAAAGCAGAATTAAAATTGCACATAACATTGTCCATTGTTCTGAACCTGAAATTGTCCTTGTATACAAACCACCTGCAGTCATGTTAAAAGGAATAGTTAACAAGAAGAATTCTGAAACCTCTTCCATCTATAATCCTTATACATACCTATTATCCTTCCTTCTCTCTTATATTGACACATGTGAATATGAAAAAAAAATAGTTTTTAAGCAGAGGAAAAAAATGATTTCTTTAGCTGGGTATTAAGACAAGTACATTGACCCTGTGACTCAAACATTCATTGCTATTATAATTTGTTATTATTAGCATATATATACACACGGTATAATGCATGCATGTGCCTTTATATGTAAACAGGTGTATGTGTTTGTCAGTGAGTATACACATATGTGCCTGTGTGTATGGTGGCCAGAGATCAATGTTGAATGTCTTCCTAAATTACTTTCCACCTCATGTTTTGAAACAGACCTCACCTAAGCCTGGATCTCACCAAACTGGCTAAACTAGTTAGCCAGCACATCTCAGTGATCCCTTGACTTTGCTTCTGAAGCACTGTGATGACAGGCATAATACACTGCGCCCAGTTTTTACATGGACTTTAGGGATCCAAATCAGGTCCTCATGCTTTTGCAGAAAGAACTTCACTGACTGAGCCATCTCCTTTTAAACCAACCCTGTAACTCAAATATTTGACAATGTGCACTAGTATCTCCTTGCTAGAAACATCTCATGGATTTTCTCCAAATAAAAGGTAAAAAAAAATCATTTTAAAAATAGGGATATGTTGCGATACACCTTGGCTCTTTGCACTCATTTCTTTGAAGGGTTAACATAGATCTAGTAATATTAGCTTTATTTCAATAAAGTGCAATCAATCTGCATGCTATAAGCTACTGAAATCTAAGCAGACTCTAGCACCCTATAATTGCACACAGTGTCTGTGAAGAAAGAATCAATAATTGATTTTCTCTCATTTAAATTTTTTATTCTCTGTTGGTCATAATACAGGCTACCGGGAGTGAAGACCTTTGTAAGTTCTCTACTTACTTGAAGTGTGTGATGGATGGATAAAAGTGAGTTTCTTTCAGACACAATTCTCTTTTTCTCTCATCATTTTAACTTTCTTGCTCTCTCATCATTCCCACCATACAAAGGATACATAGCTTGAGTGTTTGAAGTACGTTGAAAACAACAAGTATAAAAAACACCAAGCTGAAGTTAATAAAGAGAAGTATGGGGTACGGAATAAAATGGCCATATAAGGCACATTTTTTTTTTCTGATTTTCATTCATTCTTTGATTCATTCCTTCAAAGTTTTGAATCAGTCTAGTCATGTAAAACTTAAGTCTTTTTTTATTTGATTTTACATGTGTGTGTGTGTGTGTGTGTGCATGCCAATGACACATATGTAGCCGGACAACCTCAGGCTCTGAGGATGTTGGTTCTTACCTTGTACCATGTTTTGGACAAGGATTCACTTTTTGTTTGCTGCTGGAAATGTCAGATTAGCTGCTCTGTGAACTGATAGATCCTCCTGCCTCTTTCTCTTATTGCTTTAGTTGTCTGGGGATTACAGATGCATATGTACATTTGAGTCCAGCTTTATACATGGCTGGTGTGTACTGACCTCCAGTTGGCAGGCTTGTGTAGCAGAAAGCATCTTTAACCACTGAGACATATCCCCAACCCTCTTGAGTTTTGATTTTTTTTTTTTTTTTTTTGAGACACCTAGATGGTGGTTGTCTTGCTTCCTAGGTGTGTTAGGCTCAATGCACAGAAGTTGGAGTTTACTATTTTTGGACGATTTAAATTCTAAGAAATCTTTTGGGTATATTGGATGCAACCTAGTTTTGTTCATGGACACTGGGGTTGTCTTAGGAGGTGTGGTGGTTTGATTCAGGTGTCCCCCATAAACTTAGGTGTTGTGAATGCTAGGTTCCCACCTGATGGATATTTGGGAATTAATGCCTCCTGGAGGGAGTGTATCATTGGGGGCGGGCTTATGGGCTTTATAGCCAGTTTCCCCTTGCCAGTGTTTGGCACACCCTTCTGTTGCTGTGGTCCATCTTATGTTTGCCAGGGGGTGATGTCCACCCCCTGCTCATGCCATCGTTTCCCCCTGCCACCGTGGAGCTTCCCCTCGAGCCTGTGAGCCAAAATAAACCTCTTTTTCCCAGAAGCTACTCTTGGTTGGGTGATTTCTACCAGCAATGCGAACCGGACTGCAACAGGAGGCTATAAATTATAGCTTCCAAGAGAGTTGCTATCTTGTAGGTAAGTGGTTCTCAAGTACAGTCTTCACCTCTGTATCCTCCTTGCCTTGGCACTGGCTGTGAATACAGTTTTGAGGCCTCACTCTACAGATACCTTAGTGGTTGGATCCAGAAGTGTGCATCTGAATGGTGCTCCAAGTAGTTGTAAAATGAGCTAATTTGAACATCCCCACTTCATCTGTTTCTCTTATGAGATTACTGATCACCATCTCGAGTGGCTTCTGAAATGCTCTCCTGCTATCCCCTGAAGGACATGTGGATAGAATTCATAAACAAACTCAATAATCTATTCCATTAAAAAATTAGGTCAATGGGCTGGAGAGATGGCTTAGCGGTTAAGCGCTTGCCTGTGAAGCCTAAGGACCCCGGTTCGAGGCTCGGTTCCCCAGGTCCCACGTTAGCCAGATGCACAAGGGGGCGCACGCGTCTGGAGTTCGTTTGCAGAGGCTGGAAGCCCTGGCGCGCCCATTCTCTCTCTCCCTCTACCTGTCTTTCTCTCTGTGTCTGTCGCTCTCAAATAAATAAATAAATAAAATTAAAAAAAAAAAAAAAAAAAAATTAGGTCAAGTCTACCAAAGTCAATTTGATAAGTAGCAAGCCTGATAGATCAGATCAAAGAACTTGAAAAAGGTGTGGATGATTTTCTCATTTTATGCTTGACATTTTGGCAAGGGAGTTTGTGATTATAATCAGCAGTACTGTGCAACAAAAGTCACAACAGGGAAAAAGTCAAGAAAATATATGTTGGAGGAAAGTTGAGCTTTCTTTTCCTTCCTTTCTCCCTTCTCTTCCTCCTCCTCTCACCCTCCTTCTCTCTCCTCCCTCACTTCCGCTTTTTCTAAATATTTATCTCTCTTTAAAATATATTTTTTAAATACCAGAGGTAGCCTATTCTTGGTGGTTGTTGCAGTCAGGTTCATATTACTGGTAAAATCACCCAACCAAGAGCAGCTTGTGGGAAAAAGAGGTTTATTTCGGCTTACAGGTTTGAGGGGAAGCTCCACGATGGCAAGGGAAAACAATGGCATGAGCAGGGTGATGTCCATCACCTCCTGGTCAACATAAGGTGGACAACAGGAACAGAAGAGTGTGTCAAACATTGGCATGAGGAAACTGGCTCCAAGATCCACAAACCCAGCCCCTATAATAAACCACCACCAGGAAGCTTTAATTTCCAATTGCCATCAGTTGGAGAACTTAACATCCAAAGCAACTAAGTTTATGGGGAACACCTGAATCAGACCACCACAGTGGCTTCAGACTAGACTCATAACACATACTGTTGGAAGGCTTCTGCATTCACAGTAATCTACCCTTGTTACTCTGTATGTTAGGATGAGAAAGCCACCTCACGCAATGACAGCTGAGTATAGTTACTGAACCAAGAATCTCTCTGCTTTCTGGGTTCATAATTCACAAAGAGTACTAATCCATATCTGTCTGCCTTTCTCTTCTCCTTTTCGGTTTATTCTTGTTACCATGGAAGCCACAGACATAGAGTAGCATAATGCAGGGCTGTCACATTGGAGCAGCTTATGGTTGTTAATGTGGCCTGGCACATCATGGTGCATATGTACAAAAAAAAAAAAAAGAAAGAAAAGCAAACATAAACAAGAAAAAGAACATAAAACTGACTTGTTCAATTTCTTTATTTATTTGTTCACTGAATCATTCATTCTATGAATTCAGTAATTCATTTAATAGCTATTTCCTCAGAACGCATTATGTGCTATGATTTGAGGCATTTGTTGTTATATTGTGTCAGAAGCCAAGAAAATATGATTTGGTTCTGGGATGTACTTTGGTAGGTGCAGTGCTTATCCCATATGTATGCTTTAGCAGGTAACCAGGGAGAGGCTGGGGAGTTCAGTGAGTAAAGTGTTTGCTATGCAAGCATGAGGACTCATGCAAAAGCTGAGCATGGTGCTGTGAGTCTATTCTCACTGCTGAGTATGCAGAAACAGGAGGATCCCTGGAGCTTGCTGAGTAGGTGGTCCTCCTGAATTGGTGAGCTATCAGTACAGTCAGAGATTCTGTTTTAAAAGAAAAAGCTCTGGAAAGTGCTGAGTGAGCTCCTGGGTGATGTTAACCAATAGTGCAAATAAGCAGTGGATCTTGCAAGCTACTAACTAAATCAGTCAGCCGGGCAAGATATACTCCCCTGTGCAATAGTGGCATGTAAGTTGTGGGGGTAATAAATTGTTCTCTGACTGGATGCATGACCCACTCAGTGGGAGAGAATTTATTATGGCTGGTACTAAGAACCAAGTCAACACCTGTGGTTTAGAAGGTCTTAGATCCTATAGGGAAGTTTGCACTGTGCTCTGGCTAAATGGAAATGTTATACCCATCATTAGCCTTTGAAATGTCTACGTTTATACCCCTTTCCCAATGTTGCTCTTGCTACTGGTTACAGAACCTACTTTTTACAGATAATGGTGAACACTGAGGAGATCCCAGACCCAATAAAATAACAAGAAGAAAATGCTGAGTGCCCAGCAACAGATGAGTGATCTCTATTACATCCATCAGAGCACAGGAGACATTACAGCGGGAGTGACAGATTGAACAGGAGTGCTTCTCTCACTGCAAACCTGAGACCCTCCTTCAGGGAGATGGTGGTAGACGATGAGGAATCTCAACACTCTTCAATGCAGAAAATAAAAGGCTGCTGAGATTTCAACACTAAAGTACAATCCTAATATGTCTTCTAAGGCTCAGGAAACATTGCAGAAGAGGATGCTGAAGGAATGTAAGAAACACACAGTAGCATGGCATACTGTGAGGCGTTGTCTTCTCCACAGGAACCAACTGGTACATTCATGACCACACAGTGATTATAGATACCAGCCATGAGAAGAGTATTCAATGAAATGAAGTGAGGTAGAAGGGAGATAAAAGGAAAAAGAGATGGGAGTATGACCAATTTACAGTATGTTCAGATAAATCATAAAAAATACTAAAGGGAAGCTAAGAAGGTAAATTCCAAGTGAAACATTAAAATAGTCTTGGAGTTATGACACTACCTCATCCACATAAAATAGAACCACAGCTGCATGAGGACCTGGGCTCCAATTTGATGCCTGGGAGCTAGACACATCTCATGTGTACTCAGCAATCCTGCCATGAAGGGAGTACTGGGCTAATCAGTGTGGAATGTTGTTATCCTCCCCATCACTATATATGAGCCTCTGTGTTCCTAGGAGCTCCGTGTCTGATGCCAACAATTTATTACTAGCTCAGTAAGGCACCAGGTCTGATTTGAAAAAGTTGATGCCCACTTGGGCATACTTTTAGGAGATTTGATTTGGTGCATGCCTCTTTCCAAACTTCAAATTGCATTGCCAACCAGACAATGTAATAACCATACCTAAGATGTCCCCAAATGCTCCTAAAGTGGATGAGTATCCACAGAGTTTTGGATAAAAGTGCTAAGCCTATTGTTACAGACTGGAAATAGTCAGCATCTCTCATACAGATCATAATAAAGTGGCTGATGGTGCTGTCTGAAAGTGTCTGCATAGAGCTAAAGCCCAGTACTAAGGCAAGCTTCCATGAAAACCTACACAGTGCACAGTGAGGCCCTGAGTGTGTATTGTTCCACTAGAATGTCTGTGTGCTTCATGTTCAGCTGACTATAAAGACCAGATTCTTCTGCTTTATAAAAAAAATCAGTTGTTCTAATTTGTCTAGAGTAATACTTCTCAAATGGACTGAAATGTAACCAAGCATGAAATGAATTTTGTAACTACCCAGTGTGCATATGTGTGCATGTATGCACTCACACAAATACACACAGATACACGCTTTCAAGCAAAACATCAGGACATAATAATTCCTCTTACTACCTAAAACACACTGTGGCACTATTTTTCTTATGTTTTCCTTTCTCTTCTCGCATAAACTCTTATTCCATGTTAATCAATTATAGGTCTGAGGCTACAGCTCATTTGGCACAGAACTTGCCAAGTGTACATGCAGCCCTGGATTCCACTCATAGCACTACTTGAAAACAAGTGGATGTGGTGGTGTGATCTTAGCACTCTATTAGGAAATGGAGGCAGAGAGATGAGAAATTCAAGGTCATCCTCAGCTACATAGTGAATTTGAAGTTAGTCTGGGCTACATCAGACCCTGTTTACAAAGAAATACAAAAGGATGATACAATATACTAATAAGTTGCATCCTCTAATTTTAGCCTTCTCAAATATACCACCTAGATGATTCTTCTTGCTTGAGATGACTACACAGATGTAATGCTGTATGAATCCTGAAATTCCAGTGGTAAGAAGAGAGGGAAGAAGAGTGAAGCAGTATGACTGTATTCTGCACTAAGATTTGTGTGTTTGTGTGTGTGTGTGTGTGTGTGTGTGTGTGTGTGCATGTATGCGTGTCTGCTAGAGGATGATGTCAGGCATATCCCTCAGTTGTCCTCACTTTATTTAATAGGCATGGCCTCTCACCTGAACTCTAAACTCACCAATTCAGCAAGCCAAGCTAGCTACCTTGCACTGCAGATCTGCCTGTCCCTGCCTTTTGAGTGCCAGAATGACAGGTGGATCAGCACACCTGCCCAACGCTTATATCAGTATCGGGGATCCAAATTCTGATACTAATGCTTACAAGACAAGAACTTTATCCACTGAGCCATCCCCCTAGTCCCTAAAGTAAGATATCTTAGGAGCATTGTACAGAAAAGTGCATATATAACAAGCTGAAGGAAACCACCTTAGATTTTATTGCAAGAGTGGCTCTTATCTGGCATCTAGGAAATTGCCCCTTGAAGTATTCTCAATAACAGCTGATGAGAGTGGCTCTTTGTGGGCTAGAGAGATAGCTTAGTGGTTATGGTGCTTGCTTGTAGAGCCAAAGGGCCCAGGTTCAATTCCCCAGTACCCCATCAAGCCAGATGCACAAGGTGGCTCATTATCCTGGAGTTCACTAGTTTGCAGTGGCTAGAAGCCCTGTTATGCCCATTTTCCCTCTCATTTGTTTTTTTCTCTCTCTCTCTCTCAAATAAATAAACACTTTAAAAAGGAGTGGCTTTTGTATCATAATGTATGTTGTGGTTTATAGTTAATTCTGACTTTGTTTCTGGGAGTCGAAATTTTGGTACCTGGTAGGCAGAGGATTGCAGATCTTTCTATAACTATGTCGAGTTTTGGGGGGGTTCTGGTGAAAACTTGGTTGGTCATGGTTGCATAACAATTTCTTTTACTTATGGAGCCATCTAATCAACCAATATTTGTATTTCTACTGGAGAAAACAACCTTGAAGATTTCTTGTTTTGGACTTAACAGTATTCAGCATTGTAAGAAATCACAAATTTCCATCATTTAAACATTTCATTAATGTACCCCCAAGCTGATTAATACAAAAACTAGTTGTTTTAGCTATTACTTATTCACATTTTCATTCCTTTCTTTCTTTTGAGACAGTGTCTCACTGTAGCTCATTCTGGCCTGAAACTTACTACTTAGCTCAGGTGAAACTCAAACTCATGGCAAACAGTTATTCTGGAATTATTAATGTGAGCTACACATTTAACCGTTTATTTTACATCCTATCCCTCTTATTCATTAGACTATGATCTTCATTGGGGATTATTTTTTATGTGTCTTATTAAGTCCTGAGATTCTCAGTACTCAGAAGGTACTTGGATAATAATTGAAATAAATTATTATTTGTTGAGTGAATAAATGGTTAAGCAATGGTTGGTAGTTCTATGTGATATTGCATTATGGTGGCATGTTGATTACATGACTGGATTGATTGTTCACTCTTCTGTGTGCATTCTTCCTGAAATTCAACATCATAGATCCTTCAATCTATAGAAGATATTTATTTCTTAACCCTGTCCTCTAAATTGACTCTGCAATTTTCTTTGGCCAATAGATGATTGCAGAAGCATCAGAGTGCAAGTTCTGGAGATCTTGCCTGTGTTGCTCTTACTTAGGACTCTGTTATTTTCCTTAGTGACATGCCAGCTTAGTAGATGAAAATGACCCCTTGGAAGAGGGACAGACCATCCTTTTTGAGAACATTCTGAATGAGTCGGTCACTAGTCACTAGTTGCAAGCATAATGCACACACTACAGTCTAGAAGACATTGTCCAAGCCTGGCTAAGCCCAGCTGAGCTGCTGTTGGTGGGAAATTATATATATAGTAGCAGTAGGACCTACCTTTTATCTGAAATTTATTCTATTAAGGATTTTGTATTCTAGAGACAACTTTCTCTTGATAGACAGCCTAGTTTAACAGAAAGCTTTTGGGTTTTTAGAATCAGACCAAATCCAACTACTATCATGCATGTGTGACCTACTGTGATTTACTTAACCCTTGTACCTTCTTATTATTTGCCAGCTAATGAGGAAGAAAAGCTCATAGAACATCTCTGAAGATTGACTGGGAAAAAAAAAAAACACCTCATTTCAGACACTTGATAAAATACTGATATTGACATAACATTTTATCAACATTTCCTCAGAACTGTTATAAGGGTGAGAAAGCAAAAGTTCTTTTAAATCCTTATAGTGAATATTTATAATATTATTGTTAGATTCACCAGTTTATTATACTTGAAATTAACCATTCCAATCTGTGTTTCTTTTTCATCAAGAAAATAGGAGGGATGACCATCTTCTTTGAGTGACAACTGACAGTCCAGGGGTTGGAGGATCTACTAAATTCTATTGCATTTGGATCCATCATAACATTTACTGAATTAGGCTGACTGTATTAGTGTTCTATTTCTGAATTAAATAGGCTTAATTTCTAAATATCAGTGTGAGAAATCCAGAATCTCATGATTCAGTGTCTTAAAACAGGAACATGACTGAGATATTCCCAGCAATCACAGGTAACCTCCAATAAGTCCAAGTGAAATATGGGCTTTTAAAGGCAAAGACGGAGGTCCTTGGATTGTCCACTCAAAGCTCCACAAATCATCCCATGAATATTTAGGCAGTTATTTTTGAATATTTATTCCTTATTTTATGCAGCCTCACCCACAAAAGTTCAAGAAGCAGGTTAAATTTGACATTATGTCTTAGGCACTTGATTTAATTTAGTGGAATAAATGGTAAAAAGAAGCAGGGTTTTGTTTTAATTTTATTTTTTAATAAGAATTTAGCTTAAGACTACTTTCAAGTAAAAGCTTTCTATAACTGACATCATTTTAAGTGCCCCATATTGATTAAACACTTCAGCTGGATTTGTAAGTCTGATCAGAAATAATAAGATATAAATCGTGATGTGATTCTTTACTTTGATCTCATACTTGCTCTCCTTTCTTGGGGTATGATGATATTTTTGATAAAATTTCTGGAAACTAAAGTCCATTTGATTTGTAATAATCTCTCATGTAAAGCAGCTCATCACACAACTTTACTGGAACACATGACCATGGATTCATTGCCACCTTGTTTTTTTCACAAATGATATTGATTTCCCCATGTTAATCATCAATCAGTAAAATGTCATTCTTGTAGTCAGGCCATTGCTATGACTTCTCAGACACTTTTGAAGTCATAAGCTGTCATTTAGATAGAAAAAGTTTCAAAGATTAAGATTTTGTGTTTAACATGGACTTGATTTCTCTTTTACACTTTACTGGTAGAATATAAAACAAGGGTCCTATGGCAGCCTGCATATTCCTGCACTGTTATTTATTGCATTGTTTTTTACATGTAGACAGAAATGAATATGCATGTATAAAACCCTCAAGTTGTGTTTAAGAAGGATATTTATTGATGGGAACAGAATATCAAGACTTTTCTTTCTGTGGTGGAGACATGGTAATATCTGCCTGTTTGGAACAAGTGGAGAGTTGAGAATTGGTTCGTTAATAGACACAGACAACCATTTATTTTTGGTGCTGTGTATGTGATCCTGGATGACATAATAACCCATATCATTCCTATTTTCTGGGTGTAGGTTTCACATGACACTGATGTTTGTATATCTTTGGTTTATTTTTCCACTGGGAAGGCCAGGCTAGCCAGTACGTGAGTCTCAGGGTTGGTTCTGCCCACCATTGCTGTGGGTGTGTTGGGATTACAGATGCATATGACACCTTGATTCTCACCTGATGTGGGTGCTAGAGAGACAACTTGGGTTGACAGGCTTACAGAGCAAGTACCTTTAACCTCTGAACCATCTTTCTAGCCCAGAACACTGATTTTGAGCAGATTCAAGTTGGGAACATGTTTGCTGCTACTATAAAGGCTAATATTTTTACAAAATACAAGCATTGTCCAGAGACTTGGCATAGATAGAATGTTGGAAGTCATCTTTCAAAGCTTCCTCCTTTCACAGGTGAAGTGTGTAGCCCAAGGTTATGAAACTACATGATAAAATTAGCAATAGATCCTTGGGATTCTTATTCCCTGGGCAGCATCTTTTTCCCCCGAAATGAAAGAAAAAGTATTTCCTTGCTGGCAGGTGGTTTGGGGCAAAGATGCTCCTGGGTGTAGGGATATGTGGTGGTGGGGGGGTTTATGTGAGCTACTGTAGGTGATCTCCTTCTTTCCTGTACCCCTCAAGACCACCCACTTTTCTGCTGTAGGGCTGTGTGTTAAAAGAGAACTTCAAAGGTGAACTTGATCAATAAAACAAAGAGTTAAAGGTTCTATAGCGCTTTGAAACCCAAGGGGGCTATAAAAAGGAGAAAAGTTTGCAAGGTAATGCAAATTTGACTTTATTCTTACCATCTTACTGCACTATATTCACAGGGTTCTTTCTAACCCATCCCCAAGCTGCAGACCTAGACAGTATAACTGCAAAACCCTCTGTTGCTTTAGCCTATTCACTCCAGATAGGGCAGCAGCAACATACCCCAGTTTCATTCCACAAAAAATGTAATTTGGAAAACCAATGGGCATTGGAATTATTGACAAAGCACATGTGAGGGATTATTTACAAGAGCATGGGTGACCCAAAAGCAGCTCCATCACTGCAGAGTCCCACCCCATCATGGATCAGAGACAAATGGAAGCTGCCTCTTGTAGTCCCACTTACTGAAAACCTTTTGCTTCCTATGTAGACTCTAGCATCTTTTGAGATCATTCGCAGCTGAGGGGAGGATAGGAAGAAGTGATGGCTGGAATGTTAAGAAAAGTCGTTGGACTCTCCAAACTCCTGCCCTCATGATTACAAGGCAAACATTTATCCACAGACCCATCTCTACAGTCTCAATATGGCATTTCTATATGAAATAATTAGTAAAATCCTCTTTACTATCCCAAAATGAACCTGTATACATAGGTCATGGGATGGTGAAATGGCATAGCAGTTAAGGCACTTGCCTATCAAACCAAAGGACCCAGGTTTGGTTCCCCAGGACCCAAATAAGCCACATGCACAAGGTGGCACCTGCATCTAGAGTTTGTTTGCAGTGGATTCCCTGGTGTTCCCATTCTCTTCCTCTCCTCTGTCTCTTTCTCTCTCCCTCTCTCAAATAAGTAAGTACAAATAAAATATTTTAAAAGTAAATAATCACTATAATTTATTCAGTGCTACATAAATAACAAGAAATGATTTATGATGAAACAATAATGCACGTAATCTTTCAGACATCATTTGAGAAAGAAAGCCCCTGTAGATTGTAAGTAGACACTTCTATACATAAACAGTTTGTGTGTGGGAGCTAAAAGTGAAAACATATGTGCTTTTCTTGTTTTTCTTAAAACCTCAGAAACTGAGGTGGAAGCTGCCTTCAATGACATAATTGTCTGATAAAGTAGACCATTCTTAATAACAACATTAAACACAATACAAGCATATTTCCATTTATATTAAAATTGAACTCCACAAATAAAATCAGTGATTCTTGAAGTCATACAAAGATATTACTGTTTTTGAGTAAGTAGCACCAAGGTACACATGACTAAGTTTAAATATATCTACTATAAAAATGGTTAAAATAACAATAAAAAACTTAAACACTGAGTGATAGATCAGTCTCTAGAGTGCTTGTTTTGCAAGCATAAAGGCCTGAGTTTGATTTCTAGAACTGACTTAAAAAATTTCAGGTGTGGTGATATTTCCTTGTAATGCTACAACTGAAAACACAAAGACAAGAAGTTCCCTAAGGCTTACTGGACATCCAATCTAGCCTGACTGGCGAATTTCCAGCTAGTAGAAGCCATGTCTTATAAAAGGTAGATGATGCCTGAGAAGGATTATACCTGTGGTTGTCCTCTAGTTACTTACATGCTTTCTCTTTCTCTCTCCCTCTCTCTCTCTCTCACACACACACACATACACACACACACTATTGATGAAAAGTGAAAAAGCAAAAGCAAAACTAGCAATACCAATTGGGAAATAGTGGAGGGAGTTCACACTGCTAATAGAAATAGAAATTGGTAAGATTATTTTAGGAATGTGCATTACATATTTTTACTCTAGAATCCAACATTTCTCTTGCTTCTGGGAATATGTGCTCAATAAAAACTCCATTGTCCAATATCAAGCTCCCACCAACCTTGGGCTATAAGAGGGCCTACACCCATTAAATTCTCTCTAAAATAATAATGGTGATCCAATTTACTCAGTGCTGACTTCACTTTCTGTTGGAGAATTTGCTTCTCTCTTTTTTTAATTAACTAATGTTTATTTTTTTTAAATTTGATTTATTAGTTTTCTTTTCATCAAATACAGGCAGTTTGGTACCATTGTTTAGGCTCATCTATGATCTACCCCCTCCCATTAGACCCTCCTTTTTGATGTAAATGGGTCATGCACTGTGGGGTTAGTCCCCAGTTATTGGTATGCTAAATGTCTCTGCAAATCATTTTCAGATGGATGCAGAACCTGAGAAAAGAATCAGCCCATTGTGCCTCATTAGGGTTCCAACTGAAACCATAGAGCAGTTGGGGAAATGAGCAAGAGTGCTACTTTCCTGGTGAACCTGGTACCAGCACAAGGGTGGAGAAGATAGACACAGAGAACACTCAACTCCTAACAAACCAGAGATCTAGAGACACAGAGGCTTCCAAAACCTCATCACTAAAGTAGACTTAAAAGGAACTCAACATGTCTCATGGAAATTGTGGGAGGGGAGGCAGAAAGATCATCAGAGCCACAAGTTGGGACATTATGCACAGAGACATTGCCTCTTCCCCATAACTGATGGCTATCCCCACAATGTATGACCCACAATCCTCAGTGAGGAGGGTCCCTTCAGAGGGGGGAGGACAGGGAAGAGGCCAATGATGGTAACATGGCTGATCACACAATGAGTATGTACATAACTAATAAACAAAAAGGCTAAAACAATTAAAATGCCAGTATTTTATGCAAAAGAAATGAAATTTAAGAAATACTGGGAACAAAGCTACATTCAAAAAAGATATGTAGAGTCATTTTTAAAGCAGGGCAACATTCAAATAAATCAAGTCCATAATCACTCAAATGTTAATTTGTGATATTTTATGGGAAGAAATTTGATTTAGCAGTGGATATACCACTTTATGTAATGTGGATGAATCTCACAGATAAAATACTCTCACAAGGGATCATCAGAGCATAAACAATGAGTCACTTTAGAAAGTTTAGAAGAGATGAAACCAATGCATAGTGAGACAAGTGAGGGAGATGATTAACTCTGTGAGAGGGGGTGGACTAAAGCAAACAGGAGTGGTTTCTGGGTTGTTGGGCATATCCTGTATAATGAATGAAGTACTTACCCATTTGGAAAAATGTATTTTGTCATTAAATTAAAGTATGCAGATTTTACTTCAAAAAATTTAGAAAAACAAAATGAAACCTATCTAACAAGTGGTAACTTCTTTCAGGAATAAAAATTGGATTCATTGTAGCATTTCCAGTACTCTTGTTTTCTCTTATAAAAGTCTTGTACTGCTTCAACTAAGATGTTTGCACAAATTTTGTCTTATAGGAGGTAAACTGTCCTCTTGAGAATGACTGTGTATGAGGTATATTGTACACAAAGTTTCTCAAGCTTCAGTAATTATCCTACCATCTATATTAGTATTTTCTAAGTTTTTATATCTAACTCATCTTTGGTCTTTAATTGTGTGTGTGTCTGTATGTGTACTACATACTTGGGCCTCTTGATTCTACACTACTGAGAATTTCATATAAGCAGAAGATCTTGAAAATATTCACAATTCCCACTTAAGTATTAGTATATTATAATTTGTTATGTGTATGATGAGCTAGTACATGTTCATATCTCAGCTATATCTCTTTTGCCCTGCATATCTCATAACAATGAAAAATAATATTTTTTGAATGCATAAATTCATAATTACCTCAGTTTTGTGGCAAATGAGCTTGGCTATTTACTAAAGAAATAACTAACATAGGATTAATTATAGTAGTTAACATTAGGGCTAGATAATCAGCTTTGCCTTGTTTATCGTGAATGACTGAATTCTAAGGTAGTTGGTGAGCTAAAGATAGATATGTTTAGTAAAACAGCAATTCACACAACTGTGAAGAAAATAAAAACAAATGAAGCCAAAGAAGTTTCTGATTCTATGTTGATTTTATTAAGCAGTCATAGTCAGGAACCCTCATAGAGATAAAGTGCAAGTGATTCCATGTAGCTCTGTTCCCAATTTAGCAGATATTTCTCAACATAGTAATATAATAGGTTATTTAGTCCTAGCTATAGATATACACTGATGGTTGCATGAATTGTCAGCATCATGTATAATATTTCTAATATGGTATGTTTAATATCCTTCTGTGAAGGAAGGCACACGCTCTAAGACTGGGAATATCATTCTTCAGTATAAGATTTAAATACTTACAATTAATGTTTTTGAAGGTCAAAAATGATCAACTATTGTCAATTTCATATAGTTCATCATCAGTTTTAAAAGAAGCATTTCTCATCTTTATTGAAGATTGCATTAAAAAGTAATTTGAGGCCTAGGAAGAGGGATCAGCAGTTAAAAACTCTGTCTTTGCATGCCTTGTGACTAGAATTTAGCTTCCCAGTACTCATGTAAAGCCAGATGCAGGTGTGTCCATAATTCCAATATGCCTACTTGAATGAGAGGCAGAATTGGGAGAATCCTAAAGCTTCTTGTCCAGCTAGACACCCATAGAACAGAAAACATAATGAGAGCTGGAAAGGCCAATTAATTCTTACCTGAAGAATGCATCAGTCATGAAGTCATCAATTTATTTTGACCAATGTGATATCTAGTATTTTCACTTGAACAAAAAATGGAAAGTGGTGAGCAGATCACATCCACAGTAGATGGATATTCTGGCTGTATCTGAAATCAGATGTAGAGGGAGAGAATAACAAAGACGGTCTAGAAAGTAAACCTGCCTGTGCTTTTCTGAACTTGTGGTTGAACACAGTCAAAGTGGTCTAAAAGAGATTTGGGTTTTGAGTATGTTACATAGCTCATGTGCATGTAGACACACACACACACACACACACACACACACACACACACACACACACACACCACACCACACCATAGGTAAGATAAAATCTGTGAATGTTGAAATCTTTATATGATCATGAGGGCTTCAAACTTGACACAAGTAGGAAGCATACAAAGAATGCTTTCCCACCTTTTAAGAAGGAATTATTAATCTCTTCTTGTGTAATGCAAGATAAGGGAAAATGGACTTTTAGAGGGCAGAGACAATTACTGGTGCTGAGCTTTTCTGACCAACATACCTGCGTGGGGGAATGAGGGTCTGTATTAGTTAATTTGTTCATTGCCATCACCAGAATACCTGACAGGAAGCAGCTTAAGTAAGAAATTATTTTATTGTGGTTTCTAGATAATGCATTTCACCATGATGGGGAAGGCATAGTGGCAGGAGAAGGAGGCAACTGGACACATCACATCTGTAGTGAAGAAGCAGAGGGAAAGCAGGAAGTGAGGCCAGCCAGTCCCACCCGCATTAGCACTGGAGTTACAGGCATGCACTGCCAGGACCAGCTTTTTTGTCCCTAAGCACTCTACACTCTAAGCTATCTCCTTAGCCCTATGTATCTTTTTCTTAATTATTGACTTCTATCCATGTGAGAGACTGATGCATTCTTCTTCTTCCAAGTTGTTCTAGTCATGTGACATGCTTTGCATGCCACAGTGTGGATGTACCATGGCTCATCTATTCCTGTTGTTACAAGGATATCAGATTCTGGGTGGAGATTATTCCTTAATTAAGCTCAGTCTTTAAATGGAGATGACATTGAATAGAGTTGTAATCATACCTCATCTACCCTGTGACATGAACAAAAACCAACCTTTACAATGGTTACCTGTTAATATGTAGGTGTTATATGTCACTGCAAAATATCACAGTAAACACTTGTCACAGAACTAGCTATAGAATAACCAAAAACAGAAACAATGCTATAGATTCCTAGTCTCAGTAGCCTTTTCATATCACTGCAATCCTCATGACCAAGAGCATGCTTAAATGCTTCAGGAATGGGCATAGTTCTCAAAAACTTTCTAGAACACACATGAGTATTAGAATATTAGGATATGTGTACAGTCTATCAAACCATACTTAGGAATACCTCTACGTTGCTAAGTGACAAAGAAAATGGAAGTACCTGCATAACTAATTTAGCTTCTGCTATTTCTTGCTCTGGTTATCTAGATTTTCAAAAGGAAACTTTTGTTAATATTATTCATTTTTTTAGTCTCTTGAGTTTCAGGCTTACTTAGGCATACGTTTCAAATCTTAAAGTTTCTGGATTTCCATTATAGATGGTTTGAAGTAGGGAAAACTCTTGGAGTGTAACATTAGGAAGAAATAGCTTCTTTCTTTTCTCATCTGAGACCAGGGTTCCAATAAAATCCTAAGTAAATTCGTGATAAAATTTTGTGCAAGGGTCCCAAGCCACAAGAAAATCATTCTATAATATAGATGAGTTAACATACATCACTGCCACCTGCTAAAAGCAATACTCATGGTAGTACTATATTTTACTTTCAGACTTAGTGATATCATTTAATGACTTTATCTCCTACTTGCTTTGCTTTGCAGAGCTACTTTAAGTGATCTTTTTTGCTGTGTGATAATGAGTCTAGTGTACCACTTTCTGTATTCTGAGGTGATTGCAATTTAAATATATTAAACACAACTGTCCTTTATTAAGGGAGAAGGCCTTTGCTCCATAGTGAGTCTGAAACTTGTTTGGGATGAGACTGTGGCTTTATAATGAAACCTGTTCTGGAGAAATTGCTGTTTGGCTTTCAGAGTGCTTTATTGTAGGAACAATATAGTCACATATATAAGTTTTATCTTCCATCATTCCTTTTCTATTCTTTTAGTTTAAATGTTTTTTTTTCCCTTAAAGGCAATCTTCTTTTTTGTTTGCTTCTTTATGTCTTAAAATAAAATTGGAGCAAAATCTATTCAAGAGTACCTGAATGTCAAGACAGCAGAATCCTCATGAACCATGTTCTGAATAAGAACACAGAAATCAAGTATATTGCATCTTAAAAAGAATTTTGCCCTGTTGCTAGATGCAATTCAAAAGAAATGTGTTTAAATGGTGATGGTAACAACTGCATCCTCAATTGGGTCTTCCATTAGCTAAGGACATTTCCTAGGGGGAGTCTTTGTAGCTTCCAGTTTTCTTATATATAAATTGAAACTTTAGATTGGTATAGAGTTATTTGTGTTTTTAGCTATAACCTTCTATGATTCAAAAGAGATCACTATAGGGATAGGGATCACTCTTGCTAAATAAGAGACTTTCTATTGTGTACATAGGTTGTCTTCATAAGCATCAGAAATGATACTGTCACAGCTGTTGGAAAATTCTGGAGATGAAAAGAAACTCAACTTCTTTCTAAGTGCAAGGCAATGTTGAATGTTCCAAATGCTGCTAGGAGGACATGGTTACTTTCCTTTCTTTCTTTTTTTTTTTTTTTAAGATTTCAACAACTCTTGTTGGGACTTTCTAAAACAACCTTTTACTAGTTACATTTTTATTTTGTTGTTCACAGACCTCAGACTTTGAATTGTCAACCACTCAGTATGAATTGTAAGATTTTATTTTATTTTTTTGTAAAACACATTAAAGAAATATATCCATTCCAAACATTTTTGAAGAAAATGACCTCTTACCTACAGAACTGCCAAGACATTTGTACTAAAGAAGTGCTCTTTTCTCCTGAAGGCAATTTGGTATATTTTGATTTATGACCTTGATATATTTTAAAGGTTAAGAAAATGCTCAATGTGTTTCTTATTCTAAGTTAAAGGATCTGCTTCCTCTGCTATGGCTGTTTCATGTTAAATATCACAAAATAATTAAAAAGCTAAAATAGGTAAGGGGTCAAGTTCAGTTCTTGCATTAATGTAACATGTAGACCTACTGCTGGAATAAATGCAATGGCATTGGAGAAAGTTAGGTAGATTTAGGGGAAGGAAGGAGAAGAAAGAGAGACATGCTTGAAAAACAGATGATTTCCACTCTTTCTTTGAAAGACTGAGCACCCTGACTATCACTCAGGAGATGTTCTAAGGATGCATCCTCTCAATCAAAGCTTTATCAGGAATTTAGACTGTTTGGCTGGTGAAAATGAAACCAGAAAGCTAGAAGGACAAAGGAGTTGAAGAGGGAATATGGCTATTGGTATATAGCTCTGTGAAATTTTGAAAAATAAAAGATTTTTGGTTGGGCTAAGGTTGTTAAAGTCGGTCCATGGGTTGTGATGATCTTGGGTGTACTCATGAAATGTGTGGTAAGATGGAGGAATGGAGTTTCAAGCCAGCAACAACATTATTTCCCTCCTTGATGGACTAGACAGAGAGAAAGGAAATGTGAGACAGAGCCTCTTGCCACTGCAAATGAACTCCGGACACATGCACCACTTTGTGCATCTGGCTTTATGTGGGTACTGGGGAATTGAAGCAGGCCAGCAGGCTTTATAAGCAAATACCTTTAAATGCTGAGCCATCTTCCCAGCCATCTTAATAGCTTTTTTTAAGCCCACCTTTCAGGCTTTCTCATTCCTGTGCTAAAAAATGAAAATGTGCCTTTTTAAAGGCTTCTCAGTTTTTTTGTTGTTTATTCATTTCACTACATTCCCACCCTTCCAATAGTTTTTATCTCTAGACCTTTGACTACATCTTGTCGTATAAGATAGGAGAAACAGATCTAGGGAAAGGGACAATTACAAAGGCATTTCTTTTTTGAGATTGTTATACTCAACAGTGTGTTGGTTTGATTCAGGTTTCCCACCTAAACTTAAGTGGTCTGAATGTTAGGTTACCAGCTGATGGAGATTTGGAAATTAATGTCTCCTGAAGGCAGTGTATTGCTGGGGGTGGGCTTATGGGTGTTATAGCCAGTTTCCCCATGCCAGTGTTTGGCACACTCTCCTGTTGCTATGGGCCACCTTATGTTGGCCAGAAGGTGATGTCCACCCTTTGTTCATGCCATCGTTTTCCCCTGTCATCATGGAGCTTCCCCCTCAAGACTGTAAGCCAAAATAAATCCCTTTTTCCCACAAGCTGCTCTTGGTTGGGTGATTTCTACCAACAAGGAGAACCTGACTAAAATGGTTTATCATCATTATTATTATTAACAACATATTTTGTATGTATACATCAAGTATAGGTACCTTCTTTTACCTTTTCCCTGCACCTATCCTGTTAGGGATACTCCTCAGCTCCTCAGTGGGGTTGCATGTATTCCCCATGGGCTTGTGGTTTTTGTGTTGTAGGAGCAGTATGCATAATTTTTAATTCCACTTTTTTAAAATAAATTTGTTTATTTTTATTTATTTGAGAGTGACAGAGAAAGAAGGAGAGAGAGAATGGGCACACCAGGGCCTACAGTCACTGTAAATGAACTCCAGATGCGTGTGCCCCTTGTGCATCTGGCTAATGTGGGTCCTGGGGAATGGAGCCTCGAACTGGTGTCCTTAGGCTTCACAGGCAAGCACTTAGCTGCTAAACCATCTCTCCAGCCCCTAATTCCACTTTTAACATGTAACTTTCTCATTCCTAACTAATGTCAACATTCATTTAAATTTATCTCCATTTCTATCATGTCTTTACTATTCCTTCTTGTATTTCAAACAGAATTTGGGGCTGTTTTGTTTACCTTCCTTGTGAAGTCCAAGATTCTTTCCCATTTCCTCAGTTAGGTTCTGTTGCAAGCTTTAGCTTGCCTAATGTGTATATATATATATATATATATATATATATATATATATACACATTAATATATATTAATATATATATTATTAATATATATATTATATTAATTATATTAATATATATATATTAATATATATATATTAATATATATATATTAATATATATATTAGTTGTAATCCTCCTCCTATCCCCTTTTTTGTCCCTTTTCCGTCGCGCCATTTCCATCCAATCTTTTCGAGCTAGTCCTTCTATTTTGATGTCACGTTTTTGCTCTCCTCCATCATCCATGATGAAAGTTTGATGATCCAGTATTCTTCAGGTCTTGTGCAGATGACAGGCGCTGTGGGGGCACACAGGCAATGACTACTTCATGTCCTGAGGCAGTATTTCAGGGACGTCTTCCCCATCCTCCAACACTCACATTCTTTGAACGGAATGTTCCATGGAATAGAAATATTTCATTTGGTTCTGAGCACTCAGCAGCTACTTACTCTCAGCTCTTTAATGATGTTTGAGTCTCTCCAGTAGCCACTGCCTTCTGTAAAAGCAACTTTCTGATCAGATGTGAAAGCAGCACTAATCTAAAGACAAAATACTAAATATTTGGAGGACAACTTGACTGTCACAACTTATCCTATTATCCAAACAACAGATGTAGCTTCCTCCACTAGGTCCTATGACCTGACCAGCCAAAAGATTTTGTATCAGTTATTGTCTCATTGCTATTACAAAACACTCAACCAGAAACAGCTTATGGAAGGCAAAGTTTTTTTTTTTTTTTGGCTTACAGTCTTCAGGGGAAGTTTTATCAAGGTGAGGAAAACATGGCATGAGCAGGAAGCTTTATCACAGTGTCACAAATCAGCAGGGAGATGCTAGAAAGCATGATCTGAGCTAGCTATGGCAAGTGAGGCTGGACTACAAAACCCCAAGGCCCACTCCTAGTGACTCACCTCCTCCAGCAAGACTCCACCAGCTGGGGATCGAGTATGAGGCTTAATTGCAAACACTTGGGGCTCTCAAGGACATTTTATATTCAAACCTCCACAGCTCTTGATCAGGTTTTCAATGGAAGGCATTAATTCCCTCCTATGGAGTGGGCCTCAAACCAATCAGAGAGGTTTGTTACCCCCATAAAAGTTATACCACTATTGTACCAGTGGGCATATCTTGCCTGGGTGACTATTGTGTAGCTCACAGGGACCACTGCAAGTTTAGAATATGGATGATTTTCTTCCCTGACCAAGCTGCATAGAACTTTCCAGCAATATGATGGTGGCCAGCTGGTGGGAGACTTCTAGTTCAGCTCCAGCTTAATACCACAGTGTCTTGTAACTGAAGAATGTGATGTCTTCAGAAATAGGATCTAGTTCTGGTGGGCAGCCAAGAGCAGTGACAACAAACTATTTTGTTTTGGGGGAGCTATGGGGGCCTCCCTGAACAACAGCTCTCCAGGGTTCTACCATCCCTGGCTCTTCAATTTTCCTGTAATAACTAATGGCTACTGGGAAGCAGAAGTATTAACCCCACAGTGTCCTTCTGCCCTACTGTTTAAAATTTAAATATTTTATTTACTTATTTGAGAAATAAAGAGAAAGAGAGAGAAACAGGAAGGCAGAGACAGTGAGTTTTGGGTGTCAGGGACTCTAACAACTCTAATTAAACTCCAGATAAATGTTTCACTTTGTATATCTGGTTTATGTGGGTACTGGGGAATTGAACCTAGGATGTCATGCTTTGCAAGTAAGTGCCTTTAACTTTGGAGCCATTTTTCTAGCCAAAATTATTTTTTTTCATAATTAAAATTTTTAATAAGCAAAAAAGAAGTAGGTTTCCACATAATTTTTATAGTCTATTGTTTTTTTAGGAGAATTTTCAGCCCTAGTTTTTAATTTTGATTTTTTAAAAATTATTTTATTAATTAGTTTTGTATTCAGAAAATACAGTCAGTTTGGTACCATTATTAGGCTCATCTGTGACCTACCCCCTCCCCATTGGTCCCTTCTTGTTGAGGTATATGGGTCATGCATTGTGGAGTTAGCCCACGGTTATGGGTAAGATAAATGTCTCTGCATATTGTGACCCAACATATGGCTCTGACATTCTTTCCACCCCTTCTGCTGCAAAATTTCCCTGAGCCATGTTGGGTTCATTTTTGATCTCCTTCAGTGATGAGGTGTTGGGGGCCTCTGAGGCTCTGGATCTCTGATTTGGTAAGAGTTGGTTTTTCTCTGTGTTGGCCTCCTTCCCCTTTGTGATGGTATTCATTTCATCAGAAAATCAGCACCCTTGCTTGTTTTGCCAATTTATCTTAGTTTTAGTCGGGGCCCTTTTGAGGTATGATGGGGTGGCTCTCTCTCCTTAGGATCTACATCTATCTGAAAAAGAGAAGCAGATTCTCCAACGGAGAGTAAGTAAGCACCAGGACAAATGAGATAACCCTTACTTTTTTTATACAGAGTTTAATAGGTGTAGGTCCTTTTGTAGCCCATGATGGTAGCTTGATATTGGAGAGTGGGCTAATGCTTGGATATGGTTCTGACTTCTTTCCGAGCTCCAGCTATGGGTCCCATACCACTGAAGGGATCAGTTAGCCAAATCAAGAGCAGTTGGTTCCCCACCATGGCTGTGTGCCACTATTGCACTTGTGTGGGCATCACAACAGGTTATTTGCTGCTAAGTAGGTTAGACCATGAGTTGTTTGGACAGATATTGGTCATTTTCCCCCAGTCGCCCATGTAGCACCTTCTGGCACTAGACATGCTGACTGTCTGGGGACTAACTCTCTTCTAGCTTCCAGCCATGCCATTCCATTTTATGTGTCAACTGCATATGGTGTCTTCAGCAGTAGGGTCTTATCACTAACCTTTGTGGGTCATCAAGTACTCTGACAGAAATCTGTCTTTTAGGAAAGCTTGTAGGTCTCTCGGATCAAAAGCTCATTGTGGATGATAGTCCCATGCTGGTACTGGGAGTTACAGGTCAGTACCTACTAAGAAAATGAGGAAAAAGATAATCAATATACAAGAGTTAGAGAGAAGGGAGAGAGAAAGAGAGGGGGAGGAAGGAGGGAGGGAAGATGTAGAAGATTAAGGTTATCCTTGATCCTACCCTCTCCAGTGTCTTGTGGTTCAGGTGTTTCCTGTAAAGGTCTTGTGAAGGTTCAGCCATTTGGTCTGCCTTTTAGGAAGTCGAATTTTATGGTACCATTGCCATTTGGGACTAGATTTGTGTTTCCCACCCTTATGATGCCATCCCCTCCCTCCCCATCTATCCTAGTGTCTAGTCCATGAGATGCTTGCTGAATATGTAAGGTATCTTGGGTAGATTCAGATTAGGTGCTGTAGATGAGTGAGAGTATGTGGCGATTTTTTTTCTGTAATTGGGTAAGTTCATTGAGAATGATCTGTTCCAGGTTCAACCATTTTTCCTCAAATTTAATTATGTAATTTTTTCTTACTGCTGTGTAGAATTCCATTGTGTAGATATACCACATCTTAGTTATCCATTCTTCTAGTGATGGACATCTGGGTTGATTCCAGCTCTTAGCTATTACGAATTGAGCCGCTACAAACATGGTTAAGCAAATCTCTCTGGCCTGTGGTTTGAAGGTTTTAGGGTAGATGCCCAGTAATGGAATAACTGCGTCTGTTGGTATCTCTGTACTTAGCTTTTTCAGGCGTCTCCATATTGCTTTCCAAAGTGGTTGTACCATCATACATTCCCCAACAGTGGATGAGTGTTCCTACTTCTCTATATCCTCACCAGCATTTATTTTCATTTGTTTTTTTGATGTTTGCTATCCTTATTGGGGTAAGGTGGAATCTCATAGTTGTTTTAATTTGCATTTCTCTGGTGATTAGGGATGATGAACATTTTCTTAAGTGTGTGTTTTCCATTTGTATTTCTTCCTCTGTGAACTGCCTGTTCAGCTTTTTGCCCCATTTTTTGAGTGGGGTGTTTGACTTCTTATTGTTTAGATTTTTGAGTTCTTTGTAGATTCTAGAGATTGGGCCTCTATAATTTGGATAACCTGCAAATATTTTCTCCCATTCTGTGGGTAATCTATTGGCTTTGCTTATTGTATGCTTGTCTGTGAAGAAACTCTTCAGCTTCATGTGATCCCATTGGTTGAGTGACTGTTTAAGATCATGAGCTAATGGGGTTTTGTTCAGAAAGTCTTTTTCCATTCCTATATCATGGAAAGTACTTTCTAAATTTTCTTCCAGCAGTATTTGAGTTTCTGGTCTTATGTTCAGGTCTTTGATCCATGTGGGTTTGAGTGTAGTGCATGGTGAAATGTGTGGATCATTTCAGTTTCCTGCATGTGGTTATCCACTTTGTCCAGCACCATTTGTTGAAGATGCTGTCTTTTTTCCAGTCTATATTGTTCAGGCCTTTGTTGAATATCAAGTAGCTATAGTTGCTTGGCCCAAAGTCCAGGTCATCAAGTCTATTTCAGTGCTCTATACTCCTGTTTTTATGCCAGTACCATGCTGTTTTTATTACTATGGCTTTGTAATATAGCTTTAGATCAGGTATGGTCATGCCTGTAGAGGTATTTCTTTTGGTGAGGATACATTTGGATATGTGAGGCCTTGTGCCTGTCCATATGAAATTTGAGATCATGTTTTCTATCTCTGTGAAGAACACTGTAGGGATTTTAATTGGAATTGCATTAAATCTGTATATTGCCTTTGGTAGTATTGTCATCTTCACAATGTTAATTCTGCCTATCCAGGAACATGGGAAGTCTTTCCATTTTCTCAAGTCCTCCTCAATTTCTTTCTTGAGTGTTTTTATGTTTTTGTTGTATAGATCTTTCACTTCCTTGGTTAACATTATTCCAAGGTATTTTATTTTATTTTTTTGTTGCTATTGAAAATGGGACTATGTCCCTTATTTCTTTCTCTGTATCTTTGTTATTTGCATATAGAAAGCCTACTGATTTTTGTGCATTGGTTTTTGTATCCTGCTACTTTGCTATAGGAGTTAATCACCTTCAGGAGTTTTGGGATGGAGTCTCTTGGGTCTCTTACATATACAATCATGTCATCAGTGAATAGAGCTAACTTAAATTCTTCCTTTCCAAATTGCATCCCTTTTATTTCCTTCTCCTGTCTTATTGCTTGAGCTAGGACTTCCAGTACTATATTAAAAAGCAGAGGTGAGAGAGGACAATCCAGTCTTGTTTCTGATCTTAATTGGAATTCCTCCACTCTTTCTCCATTAAGAATTATTTGGGCCTTTGGAGCTTTGTATATTGCCTTTATTATGTTGAGATATGCACCAAGTATGCCAATTCTCTCCAATGTTTTATTTTCTTTTTTTTTCAATTTTTTATTTATTTATTTGAGAGCAACAGACACAGAGAGAAAGACAGATAGAGGGAGAGAGAAAGAATGGGCACGCCAGGGCTTCCAGCCTCTGCAAACGAACTCCAGACGCGTGTGCCCCCTTGTGCATCTGGCTAATGTGGGACCTGGGGAACCGAGCCTCGAACCGCAGTCCTTAGGCTTCACAGGCAAGCGCTTAACCGCTAAGCCATCTCTCCAGCCCTTTCCAATGTTTTGATCATGAAGTGATGTTGTATCTTGTCAAAGGCCTTTTCTGCATCTATCAAAATGATTATGTGGTTTTTTTGTTTAACATTGTTTATGTGGTGTATTACATTGACAGATTTCCATATGTTGAACCACCCCTGTGTTCCTGGATGTATCCCACTTGGTCAAGGTGGATAATGCTTTTGATGTGTTGTTGGATTCGGTTTGTGAGGATTTTGTTCAGGATCTCTGCATCTATGTTCATCAGGGAAATAGGCCAGTAGTTTTCTTTTCTTGTAGCATCTCTGCTGGTTTTGGAATTAGGGTAATACTACCTTCATAAAAGGAGTTGGGTAGCTTTCCCTGTTCTCCAATTGTGTAGCACAGGTTGAGGAAGATTGGTTTGAGTTCTTCCATGAAGGTTTGATAGAAGTCAGCTGAGAAGCCATCTGGTCCTGGACTCTTCTTTTGGGGAAGGTTTTCTATTACTTTTTCAATCTCCCTGAGTGTGATGGGTACACTGAGGTGATTAATCTGCTCTGAGTTTAGCTTTGATAGATGGTATGCATCCAGGAATTTATCCTTCTCTTCCACATTATCCAGTTTTGTGGAGTATAGATTTTAGAAATAAATCCTGATGATTCTCCCAATTTCACTTATGTCTGTTGTGACCTCTCCTTTTTCATTTTGAATTTTGTTAATTTGAAGCTTTTCTTTTTCTGCTTGATCAAATTGGCCAGGGGTTTGTTAATCTTGTTTAGTTTTTCAAAGAACCAGCTCTTTGTTTTGTCAATTGTCTTAATTGTTTCCTTGCTTTCCAGTTCATTAATTTCTGCTCTGATTTCAATTATTTCTTTCCTTCTGGAGCTCTTTGGGTTGGATTTTTCTTGTTTTTCCAGTGCCTTTAGGTGAATGGTTAGGTTATTGATTTGGGATCTTTCTGTCATTTTTATGAAGGCATTGAGTGTTATGAATTTTCCCCTGAGAACCACCTTCATTGTGTCCCATAAGTTTTGGTACAATGTGTTCTCATTGTCATTCAATTCCAGAAATTTTGCAATTTCATTTTTTATTTCATCCACTAGCCATTTATTGCTTAAAAGTGTGCTGTTCAGTTTCCAGGTGCCATTGGGATTCTTGGTGGGTCTTTTGTTGCTGATTTCTAGCAATATAGCATTGTGATGTGATATTATGCAGGGAATTATGTCAATCTTCCTAAATATGTGGAGGCAGTCTTCATGACCCAGTATATGGTCTATTTTAGAGAATGTTCCTTGGGCTGCTGAGAACAATGTGTAGTCTGAGAACAATGTGGATTTGGGATGGAAAGTTCTATAGATGTCCGTTAGGTCTAAGTGATCTATGGTTTTGTTGAGCTCTCTTACTTCCCTGTTGAGTTTCTGTTTGGATGATCTGTCTATTACAGATAATGGTGTATTGAAGTCCCCAGATATGATGGTGTTAGTGGTTATTTCTGTTTTATTGTCAAGTAGGTTTTCTTTTATGAACTGTGGTGCCCCTGTGTTTGGTACATATAGATTTATGATTGTAATATCCTCTTGATGGATCATACCCTTGATAAGTAGGAAGTGGCCTTCTTTGTCTTTTTTGATTATTTTTGGTTTGGAGTCTATTTTATCCGATATTAATATAGCTACGCCTGCTTGTTTTTTATGCCCATTTGCTTAGACTATTATTTTCCACTCTTTCAGCCTGAGGAGGTGTCTGTCTTTAGTGGTGAGGTGGGTTTCTTGAAGGCAACAGATTGAGGGATCTAATTTTTTGTTCCAACCTGTTAGCTTGTGTCTTTTGATGGGTGAATTAAGGCCATTAATATTTAGGGTAATGTCTGTGAAATTTGATTTAATCCCTGCCATATTGTGATGATAGATGTTTATTGGTGTTTTCATGGACTTTGAAGTTTTTTGTGCCTACTCTGAGTTTGGTTATTGTGATCTTCTTCCTGTAGGCATTTGAGTTTAATTATTTGTTTCTTTTCTGTGGAAAATTTCCTGAAATACTCTCTGTAGGTTTGGTTTTGTGTTCATATAGTTGTAAAGCTGAGTTTTGCCAATGGAAAGGTTTTATTTCACCATCTATTATGAGGGATACTTTTGCTGGGTAGAGTAGCTTGGGTTGGAAGTCATAGGTTCTTAGCCTTTGCAGTGTTTCTTTTCAGGCCCTTCTATCTTTCAGGATTTCCATTGAGAAGTCTGAAGTTATTCTGATGGGGCGACCTTTGAAAGTGGTGTGCTGTTTATCCCTAGCTGCTTTTAGGATGTTCTCTTTGGTGTCAATGTTTAGAGTTTTAATGACAATATGTCTTGGAGAGTTTCTCCTTTGGTCCAGTCTGTTTGAAGTTCTGTTGGCTTCTTGTATCTTGATGGACTTTCTTTTAAGAGACTGGGGAAGTTTTCCTCAATTATTTTGTTAAATAAGTTCTCCATGCCTTTGGTCTGAATTTCTTCTCCTTCTGGTATTCCAATGATCCTGATATTAGGACGTTTAAGTGTATCCCACAATTCCCTCATGTTCTGTCCACAGGAACTTTTGAACTTACTGAAATTTTTGAACTCTTGAACTGTTTCTTCCATCTTGTCTTCCAGATCAGAGTTTCTATCCTCCACTTGGCTGACTCTATTCTTTAGGGCTTCTAGAGAGTTTTAGACTTGTTCAATTAAGTTTGCCTTTTCTACTACATTTCTACATGTAATTTCCATCCCTCGGTCAAGCTCCCTTTTCACATCATTTTCTGATTTTCTTGATGATTCTTGGAATTCATCCTTGCATTTCTTTATGTCTTCATTTAGCATGGCCAGCTGATTTTTTAAGGTCTTCTTTGTTTTCACTCTCCCTCAAAACTATTAACTCTCTTTTAACTCCTTCCAATTTCTTATCTATTAGTTCTAGTTTAGTGATGGCAGCATCCATATGATTATCCATTCTTTGTTGCTTTCCTGCAAGTTCTACCAGTAGGTTGGTCAGGGTTGCATTGCTCATAGCTTCAATTTGAAGTTCTGATCCTAATGACTGTTCTATGTTTAGGTTAGATGTATTCATTGTAGGACTGGGCGATCTAACTGGATATTTGTGAATTTGATTTTTTCATGTTATTTCTTTTTTTTTAATTTTTATTAACATTTTCCATGATTATAAAATATATCCCATGGTAATTCCCTCCCTCCCCACCCCCACACTTTCATGTTATTTCTTTTGTGCTGTGGTCTGCCCATGACAGTGTATGGGCACATAGGTGGGTGGATAAGCCTGGGCTCAAGTGCAATGGGAATCTGAGGCAGCCTGGAGCAGTTGCCAAGCAGCCTGAGCTTTGGCTCTCACTTGCAAAAGCCACCTATCTACTGCCTGGCAGGGGTGCCAAAGTTGCCTGAATTCTCAAGTAGTAATGTGCCAAAGCTCCTGCATTCAAGCTAGGAGGGACACTGAGGTACCAAGCATTGAAGCAGCCCAAACTCTGGCTGGGAACACTGAGACTTGGAAGCAGTCTGGACTCCCCTGCCACAGGACAATGACAGATGGCTGGTGCAACAGACAGGTAGGGGATGGCACCTGAGTGAGAGACACAGTCTGAGCTTTTGTGGCAGTTTCTGTGGGACTGGGTTTGCTGAATGTACAGCGCGGCAAGAGCAGTATGCAAGTGAGTGGACAGAGCAGTCTAAACTTCCATGTGCAGGGATCAATCTGTGCACAGCTGTGCTGTGGATACAGGGAGGGGTGTGCTACTTGTTCCTGAGGGAATCAGGGATTCCCTGTTATTGCCAGGATTCACTTGCCACGCAGTGGCCTGAACAGTAAATGGGCGAGTGTGTGGAGCTGTCTAAGCTTCCACATGCAAGGATCGACCAGTGCACAGCAGTAGCAGCAGCAGACTTGATGGCTATTTGGGGGAAGGGGAGGGCTACCCACCTGCGAGGGGTTCTGTGATTCCCTGTTTCTCCCCACTCTGTCCCATCTCACTGACAATCTATTGGAGATTGCTCTCCCCTGAAAACCCCAGTGTACCCTTAATGTCTTGCCTTTCTTTCCCCGGGATTTGCAGCACAGCTAGGTGGTTGCCATCTTGGCCAGAAGTCCCCTAGTCTATTATTTTGATTAACCTTCTTCCCCCAAACCTCCTTTCTTTTATCCCCCTCTCCTGATACCAAATAAACCTTTATACCCCACTATATTCATTCTCTCTCTTTTTGTGACTATTCTTCCTGTCTTTTAAGCTTGTATTCACCCATTTTCCATGCCTGGGTTCACCTTTTATCTGTGATTCCAGAGCTAAGAGTCTTTAGCATAAAGTTCATTTTTCCATCTGACTGTGTTACCCAGGATATTATATCTAATTGCAGGGTTTAATATATCATCGATCTCTTAGTAACCTCTACCTTAATGTCTCATTAGGAATAAGGTAACACCCATGTTGTAGGCAGCTAGACAGGATTATAGGCCCCAAAAGAATAATTAGATATTTGTATGGCCTGACAGAATGAACAAACACAGAGGTTTTATATTATGTCCAGAAGGCAGAGGGTGAAGACTGAAATCCATGAACTTTGACTTACACTGACTGATAAGGAGGTCAACTGGCCCACACACAGTAACCAATTCTGTGTCTAATTTATCACTAATTCCCCCATCATCAGACATATTCCAAGTAACCAATACAATCCATCCAGACTTCATATTTAATTTACATCCCAAAGGGTATAAAAAGTCCTTATGCAAGTCAATACATAGCTATGCACTAGGGAGCTTATCCACATTATTTAGACTTTCTGCCTTAGTTTTATTTTTTTTTTCTTATAATAAATCACTGTTTAAGCTATCCTTCTATCTTGTCTGTATTTTTAATTTCTTGCAAGTCACAAGACAATGAACTAGAGCCATTGGCTTGAGAGGATTCTTCGAGGTTGTCAGAACCAGTAATGCTAGATTTTCATGGACCTTCAACTATATTTTTGTCAATCACATGCAACAAGATCTTTTTTTTTTTAATTTAAAAGTTTGAAATTAAACTGTAGTTTTATTCCAAATTTCCCTCTTCCCTTATATTTCCCATTTTGGAAAATTATTCAATTTTTCTAGAATTGCTTATCTGTAATATCATAGTTTAGATTTCATTCTTTCCTAGACCTTCTACTTCTAGATTCACCATCAAAACCCTTGGTTCCATATTTTTAGATAAATCTGAAAACTGAAATGTAAATACTCTGTTTTTGTATTTCTCTCTGTGTGTATTATATATATATATATTTCTCTCTCTGTGTAATATATATATATATATATATATATATATATATATATATATATATATTAATACATACATACACACACACACAAATTCATGTGTTTGTGCAGGTGGAGGCCAAAGGTTGATATTGAGTGACTTTCTTGGTAGGTCTCCATTATAGAGCCCAGATCTTGCTGATTCAGCTTGTCAAGCTACTAAGCTAGCTCTGGCAATCAAGTCTGTCTCAGCTTCCACCATGTTGGGATTCTAGTCTGATTCATACTAACATAGTATTTATGTAGGTTTTAGAGATCAGAACTCTGGTCCTCACACTTGCATGACAAGCACTTTATCCACTGAGCAATCTCCTCAGCTCTCTGAAATGTAATGACTCTTTACTTCATCCACTTATAGCATTTTGGTCCATACACTTAACATCTCTTTTGTGAACTTTGTAATAATGGTCTTCCCACAGCAGGCTTACTGATGTCCCTTTTATAGGAGACAGAGTGACTTTTAATGTCGTGAACCATGGTCTAAAATTATATATATATATGTATATATATATAATTATATATATATGTATATATATGTGTGTGTGAGATATATATATATATATATATATATATATATATATATATATATATATATGGAGAGAGAGAGAGAGAGAGAGAGAAGAATGAGTTAAATTAGTGCTGCTTGCCTGAGCATGTGTGGGAGGGGTTTATATACAGGATTACATGCAACTTACCAGTGGCTCCTGCAGTGAGTAAAATCTCCTCCTTTTCCCCCAGTAACCATTACCTGGCAATAATTGTTTATGTCTCCTGCTTAAAACATAAATGGTTCCATGTCACTATTTAGCCACAAAATATTCTTTATTCCTTCAAATCCCTGATCAAGTTTGCAGGTTCTCTGCTCCTAGCTTCTCATAAATGTAAGGAGGGTATAATAAAGTAACCACCATCTGGGAGAGTCTTTGCTTATTTCAATTAGCTTATAAATTTTGAACAATTATAAGAGCCTCTATAACACAATGCTATAGCAGTAAAGTCATTATAATTTTGTGCATTACTTTTTTCATCATTGTGACAAAACATCTGACATAAACCAGTTTAGAAGGGAAGGATTTATTTTGGCTCATTCAGTTCATGGTGGCTCAGTCCAATGTGCTTAGGCAGAGCATCATTGCATTAAGATAATGTGCCAGAGGAGAGCCATGGCTTTCATGAGACAAGAAGCAGAGACAGGAAGGTGCCAGAAATAAGATGCATTGCCAAGGCTCTTGGTTTCCAATTAGAAATAGATAGAAAGACCCTATTGCTAAAGACTCTACATGCTTGGGCTGCAAGGTCACTGAGAAATCAAGCTGCAGCTGAGATGAAACCTCCTCCCTGTGGACCAGCTGACAAAAAGCTGAAAAAGCTGTGCTTTTTCATGCAGTTCAATGGGAGAGTCATCAGTGGAAATAAGTCATAAGTGGAAATAAGCTACAGTGGACATTGCAAGCCTCAAATTTGGGCAACTAGGCCAAATGAGCCAATGGGTACAACAGTGTCATGGCTGTTATGGGGAAACGATCTACTCTTGGATTGGAGGGCCACTCCATGGGAGTGAATACATGTCTGGTACTGAAAACCTAATCAAAAGCCAATGGTGGAGGAGGTCATGAGACGTAGGGAAGTAGCACCTGCTGTTGTGTAGCTAACTGCATATATTAAGCTCACCAAACTGCCCTGTAAGCACTTCTCATAATGTTAATACCTATATATTAATGCTATTCTCACTTTTGGTTCAAGGTGCTTCAATGTTCAGATGGCAGTGACCTTGGGATGACTCAGAACTCACCATATTGCTGAGAAGAAATGACAGTGGAGTGTTCAGCATTGAGACATCTCTATCACAGCTAATGCTCAGCACCCAGTGCATAAAAGAGTTTGGAAAGAAAATAAGAACCAAAGGAAGTGTAAGGCTGCTTACAATGCAACCTTCCAGACACAAAGAGGCTTGGATATCCACGACCTCATGGTGCCTGGAACTACCTACACAAGACGTCTTCATTAAGGAGGAAAAAAAAAATGATGACATCAGATCCTTAGAGGGGATACCAGAATCAAAGAGGCCTGGAGAAAGTATGATGAAGACTAACCTTAATTTTCTCCTGTCTCTCTCTCTTTCTCTGTCTCCTTTTTCTTTTTCTTATTGCCTATATTCTATTCCTTCTTTTCCCTTGGTCCTGACCTATATCTCCTAGTACCATGGCACAGTTTCCATACACAATGAACTGTTGCTCAGAGAGAACTACAAGTTTTCTCAAAAGAAGACAGACATTGTCAGAGCACTTGATTACCCACCAAAGGTTAATGGTAAGATCCTACTGCTGAATAAACCATATGCTTTCAGTATGGAACATGGAGAGACCCGGCTGGAATCTGGAAGAGAGACAGACCACAGATGGTTAGTTCATCTAGTGCCAGAATGTGCCACATGAACTCCTGGGGAGTAATGGCTGACATCTGTCCAAGAAACTTGAGGTCTAAGCTACTCAGCAGCAAATAATCTGACATGATGTTCTCACAAGTGCAATAGTGGCACACAGCCATGATGGGTAACCATCTGCTCTTGAACTGGCTAATGTATCTGCTCAGTGGAATGGAACCCATAGGTAGAACTGGGAAACAAGTCAGAACAATATCCAAATAACAAGTTCACTTTCCAATGTCAAGCTCCTACCAATCTTGGACTACAAGAGGGTCTACACCTATTAAATTCTCTCCAAACTAATAACAGTTATCCCATTTACCCCATGCTGACTCCACTCTCCTTTGGAGAATCTGCTTCATTTTTCAGATGGATGCAGAACCTGAGGAGAGAAACAGCCCATCCCACCTCAATGCAGTCCCAGCTGACACCATAGAGTAATTGGGGAAATGAGCAATGCTTTTGTGGTGAACCTGGTATCTGCACAAGGGTAAAGAAGGTAGACACAGAGAACACTCAACTAGTACCAAATCAGAGATCCAGAGACATAGAGGCTCCCAAGAGCTCATCACTGAAGTAGACCTAAAACAAACCCAACATGGATTATTTCTCTCTCTCCCTCTTTTTCTCTCTCAAATAAATAAATAAAATATATGTAATTGTTATCCCATTTATCTGGTGCTAACTTTTCTCTCTGTTGGAGAATTTGCTTCTCTTTTTTGGATGGATGCAGATTCTAAGGAGAGAACCAGCCTATCACACCTCAAAAGGGCTACAGCTGAAACTAAGAGGAATTGGGGAAATGAGCAAGAGCACTGCTTTCTTGGTGAGCCTGGTACCAGCACAAAGGTAAAGAAGATGGACACAGTGAACACCCTACTCCTACCAAACCAGACATCCAGAGACACAGAGGCTCCCAAGACCTCATCACTGAAGCAGACCTAAAATGAACCCAACATGGCTCAGGGAAATTTGCCAAAGAGGGGGCAGAAAGAATGTCAGAGCCACATGTTGGGTCATGATACTCAGAGATATTACCTCTACCTGTAACTGATGGCTAACCCCACAATGTATGACCCATATTCCCCAATGAGGAGGGTCCCTGTGGAGGGGGGAGGAAGCTGACAATGGTATCAACTTGATTGTATATACTGAATACAAAACTAATATAAATAAATAAATAAATAAATAAATAAATAAATAAATAAATAAGAGACCAATTGAGAGGGGAAGGGGATTTTGATGTTGGATTTGTGAAGGGGAAAGTTGAGGAGGGGAGGGAATTATCATGGTTTAATGTCTACTATTATGGAAATTGTCAATAAAGAAGATTTTTTAAAATGCCTGAGTCTATGGGGCCAAACGAACTCTCACATTGAAACTACAATACTTGTAATGAAAGATTTTAATTAAGCATGGCCCCACAAAGATAGAGAAATCACCTTGAGAATCTCTGTGTAAGGGCAGAACACTTTGTTGAACTTTACACAAACTGATCTCAAAATATTTAACATCAGAGAAAGAGGATAAGCATCATTGTGTAAAGAAAGAAGCCAGAAATTTGAACAAAAGTATCACATTCTGGCTTCTTTACCTTACAACTGTGTGGTCTTGCACATAACAACTCCTCTGAGGTTCTATTTATTGAAACTTAAGTAAGCACAATATCTAAAAGATTGTACATACCTCTAGTATTATTATTATTATATATTTAAAATATGCAACAAATAGACTTAATGAATAGGTAAATTGCATGTAAGTTCATTCTTTCTTTCTATTTTTTTTCTCTTTCCTTTATTCTTTACATTCCTCTTCTCTCTCTCTTTTTTTTCATTTTTGAAACAAAGCTCATTATGTATTCCAGGCTGCTTTTGAACTGACTTTATAGCAAAAGCTGGCCTCAAACTTGAGATCTTTCTTTTTCAGCTTTCTAAGTAGCATCTGCATTATGCTAAGTTTTCAATTTTTTTTTCTTTCTTAAAATTTTACTAATGCAAGGAATAAAATTTTCCTCACATGTTAGGAGTTTGGCAGTTCAGTTTTAGCCCACTTAACAATCCTGCCTTGATCGTTGTAACGTTACTTTATTTGTTGGTATGACTAAATGCCTGAGAGACATCTACTTAAGGAAGGAAAGGGTTTATTCTGGTTTATAATTCTAAAGGATTATAGTCCATCATGGCAGCAGGAGCAGAAGGTTTGCTTGTCATATTGCCTCTAGACTCAGGAAGAGAGAACGTAAAAGAAGTAGGGCCAGGTTTTAAAACCTCAAAAATTACTTTCTCCAGCAAGGCTGTACCTGCTAAATGTTCCACATCTTTCTCAACCAGTGTCACCAACTGAGGACAGGAGCCTATGGAGGACACTTCACATCCAAAGCACAATATTACTTGGATTGCAATATTATTGCCTTGTGATTTTCTGGAACTAGAGTTCATGAATTGCAGAAAATATCATTAGTGGCCACATCATATTCTACAGTTTGACATACTTATACAAGGATACTAATACCCTCTTCTACTTCCATAGCCCATTAGGTACTCCATCGTTCCTATAAATATTTCTTTGCTCCTCCTCCTTTTCCACATTTATTCTCAACTATCTCCCTGTGCCACTCTAGACAGCATTAATCATATATTGCTTCTTTTACAATAATTTATGGAAAAAGAAACTTGTTAAAGAAATTCATATCAAAGCCCAAGTATTAGCTCAATTTCCCATATTTGATTCCATGATCTTCACAGAAAGGTCTTCTGCAATAGAACATGCTCCTACACAGCTGAGATATTTAAGGTTGTTTGATTTCCATACCATTGCTCCATTGCAAGCTTCTGGTGTAATCCCACATAACAAGTCAGTCTTCATTGTAAAAGGTCAGGACTGTCCTCAACCTCTTCTCCCTGCTAGCAGCCTCTTTGTTGCCGGGTACCTCCTCTCACACCATGAACGCCTCTTGCTGATCCAGGACCTCTCTTTGTGAATAACCAGCTTAACCACGGGGAGGAGCTGCCCCATGACCTCCGGATGGAGCAGCACCCCTTGCTCCTACCACCCTTTCCTCTAGCTCCATCTTGAAAATCTTCATAACCATAGTATGGATCTTCATATCCACCATGATAGTTATGATAATCATAGCCATAATAATCATAATAATCTTCATATCCATAATAATCTGGAGGATATCCATAACCACCTCTACCTCCGTGCCCTCGACCTCTTGTTGGAGGGGGCATATGAGGTGGGCCATGATAGTAGTAATCATCATACATTTGACTCTTTGCTGCTTGTTTCTGATCTTTTATTTCTTTCCTTTTCTGATCTGGTGGCTTAGCAAAAACGATTTCAATATTTTCTCCTTCCAAGTCTTTGCCATTCATTTCCTCCATAGCCTTGACAACACCATCTTGCTCATCAAAATAAATGAATGCATAATCTTTTAGTTTCTTCACTCATTCCAGTCTCCCAAACTGACTAAATGCCTTTTCTAAAAATTTTTCTGTTACAGTATTGGCAAGTTTGCATACAAACAGCACCTTAATCTTTGCCATGACTTCAGGATCAGGATCTTTTATAGGATCAGCCCATTCAACAGTTCAACATTTCCCCAGACCTTGACTTTACCGCTTATCAAACTATGCCTTGCCTTGGCAGCTGTTTTGTGATCTTCATATTCAAGAAGGCAAAAGCCTCTGTTCTTCTTGTCATCTGATTGGTCATATAAAATGACATCTGTGAGACCCTCTGTCACTTTGCTAAATACTTCAAAAATCTGTTCCTTAGTTTTACTCTTAGGTATAGAGCCCACAAAAAGGCTATAGTTGGCAACTGAGAAGCAGACACCAATTTGTTTTCCAGAACAAATTTCATGATTGTTATACACTTTAACAGCCTCTTGTGCAACTTCTTTTCTACAAAAAGTAACAATTGAAGGTCCCAGATAGGTCCAGCTTTTTCAAATAATGGAACCAGCTCATCCTCAAATAGAGCTCTGAGGATCTTCCCCCAAAATATCTCAGTGCCAACAGAAAGCTGAGCAGCTAGATTGTCTTTTATTTTTATTTTTATTTTTCTTTTTTAGGCAGGGCCTCACTCTAGGCCAAGCTGACTTGGAACTCAAGGTATGTCCTTGGCTGGCTTTGAGCTTATAGAAACCCTCCTATCTAAGCTTTCTTAGTATTGCAGGGTGATCCAACACATCTAGTTTAATTACCTGCTTTTTATCCTATGTAAGCTTGCCAATTTCTTTCCCACTGCTCTAAAATCCTAACATTGTAATTTGAGACATTTCTGTCCTTTGTCTCAAAACTTGCTTTATCTTTCTTGTATTTGAATATGACTTTGTTTTAGTATTGTTTGATAAGGCTCTCCACAAGATTCTGGGAGTGGGAGTAAAGGTCTGGGAAACTGACTACAACTATGCCTCTTCTAATGGAAATGAGCCTCATGGGGAAAGTTGTTCTAAACAGATGTGCTAGCAGATGAACCTTTACACTAACACAGAGAACGTACTGAGGAGCCCCAGCACAAACCAAATCTATTATCACTTTCATAATCCGTGCTTCTTTTCTCCATTCTGTATGTTTGCTCATGCAAAGCTTGCTTAAGAAGTGATCACTGGGTATAATTGAAAGACGACCAGGTGAGAAATTAGGGAAGCCTGCTTCAGACAGGTAAAACTGCATCCTTCTATGGGATCTCATTTTATTTCAGAAACATTGAAAGGAATGTTAGAGGCTGGGAAACAGCTCTGTGGGTATGGCATTTGTGGTCTAAGCATAGGAACATAAATTTGCATCCCCAGAAACTATGTAAAGTGTCAGATATTGTGGTGTGGCCTGTAATTCAAGCACCTGGGGAGGCGAAGACAGGCAAATCCCTGGTGCTTCCCAGGTAGCTAATCTACCCAAACCAGTGAGCTCTAGGTTCAGTGAGAGACCTTATCTCAAAGGATAAGAGTGAAGAGTGATTGAGGAAGACACCTGGACTCAACCTCTGGGCTTAAAACATGTGCACACACACGTGTGCCCTCACATGTACAGACATGTAGATGTATATGCACACAGGCCATACATACACATATAACATAAAACAAGGAAGAATGTTAATCTGTTCAAATTTCTGCTATAAAATAACAAAGGACAGATAACTTAAACAATAAGAGTTAACTGTGTGACATCTCAGAAATCTAGAGGTTCACACATAGCATGTGGTGCATGGTTTGGTCCTGGCAAAGACCTCATGTGTCTACCTTCTTATGTTCTTACACAAAGTGGATAGGGAGAGAACAAGAGGGCTCTTTGCCTGGTGTTTCTCTCCTTGGAAAAGTACAGAGACCAATGGGAGGCTGATACAGGATGAAACTGAAGACCTGGTGGGATAGATGACTCCCCTAAAAGAATGGCAATGGCAGGCCATTGGGATGGATAACAAAGACTCTTCTGTGTTGGGGAGGAGTGTGTGTAAAGTAACATGGGTCACAAATGTTGCTCAAACATCTCTATAAACATTATGCCCCAGTGTTCTCACTTTTGAGAGATCACTTGTGAGTGGTATAAAGGATGGGTAAGGAGGAGGAAAGCGTAGGTCTCCAAGACAGAGTTGTCCACTAAGGGACACTGTGACAGTCCAGGACAAAATGCAGGAACCTTGTAGGAACAGATAGAAGTTCTGTAATGACAGTATTTTTTTTTTTATTACTTGTGTACATTCTCAGTATATAAACAGAACATGTTGGTACCATCCTTTCCCTCATCCCTGTCTTCTCTCCAAAGGGAAACTCCTGGTTGGAGATTCAGGTCATCTACATGGGGATTGTGAGCCTTGCATTGTGAGGGCAGCCATCAGTTATGGAGAAGTGGCAATGTACCAAATTGTGGCTCTAACAATCTTTCCACCCCCTCTCCTGTGAAATTTCCTGAGCTGTGTTGGGTGCGTTTTAAGTCTACTTCAGTGATGGGCTCTTAGAGCCTTTGGTTCTCTGGTTTGGTAGGTGTTGAGTGTCCTCAGTATCTCTATCACCCTTGTGCTGATATCAGATTCACTAAGAAAGCAGCACTCTTGCTCATTTCCCCAATTCTGTTGTTTCAGCTGGGGGCCTTGTGAAGTACCATGGGTGGCTTCTCTCCTCAAGTCATACTTCTTTCAGAAAAAGAAAATCAGATTCTCCAATTCAGAGTGAAGTCAGCACATGTTAAATGGGATACATATTATTAACTTAGAGAGAATTTAAAGGGTATAGACCCTCTTGTAGCCCAAGATTAGTGGGAGGTTGCTATTGAAAAGCAAACTCATTATCCAGATATGATTCTGACTTGTTTCCCAGTTCCAGATATAGTTTCCTTTCCACTGAGTGGATCTGTTAGCCAATCCAAGAGGTGTTTACTACCCAGCATGGCTGTGGGTCACTATTGCACTTATGTGAGCATCATGTCATGTTGTTTGTTTCTGAGTAGCTTAGACCTCAAGTTGCTCAGACAGATGTTGACCACTTTCCCCCAGTAGCTCATGTAGCACCTTCGAGAACTAGACAGGTTAACTGTCTGGGGACTGACTCTTTCCAGATTCCAGCCAGGATTCTCCATGTTCCATACCAACAGCATATGGTGTCTTCAACAGCAGGGTCTTAACATTAACCTCTGGTGGATAATCAAGTGCTCTGACAGAAGTCTGTCTTGTTTTGGGAAACCATGTAGCTCTCTCTGATGAACAGCTCATTGTGAGTATTAATCTCATCCTTGTATTGGGCCAGCACCAAGGGAAAAGAAAGAAAAAAAAAAAAAGAAAGAAAACATAAGAGAGAAAGAAAAAGTCAGGAGAAATTTAAGATTAGGCTTCATTTCACCCTTTCCAGGGCCTATTTTTGAGGTTTAGGTGTTTGCATATAAAACATGTGTGTGTTGTATGTGTAAATACATCCATATGTGTGAATGTGGACACAGATGCCAGTGCATGCATGAGGAGGTCCGAGGACACCTTCAGATGTTAATCCTTGCCTTCTAACTTTCTGAGGCAGGTTCTCTTGTTCTCCAGTGTGCATGCCAGGCAAGCTTAAGGGGATTTCTCCTGTCTCTGACTCCCATCTCACCTTAGGAACACGAGGGTTATAGATTTGCACTACTATGTCTTGCTTTATGGGAGTTTGGGGTATTCAAACTTTTGGGTATTCTGCAGCCAGCACTTTATCCACTGAGCCATCTCCCCGGCCCTGTATTTCTTAATGTCAAAACAGGAGGGAATAGGTCACAGAAAAAGAATAGGGATATAATATTTGCCTGAATACTTTTTGTTATTTGCACAGCATTTTAATCTTACCAGTCAAATTCCTATGACTACTAATAGTGGTACTCAGTGATATACACACACACACATTATACATAAATATATATATACATATATATATATTTATATACATATATATATACACATACATACATATATATGAAAATATTTGCATGTAAATTCTATATATGCATATACAGATATATATATATACATGTGTATATATACATATATATATATATATGTATGTCACAGAAATATATGAATGTGTGTGTGTGTGTGTGTCTGTATGAGCCATCCATGGTCCTACTTTTGTGTGCATGTATGTGTATATGTAATACTGTGTATGTATTGTGTATGTGTGTGTGTGTATGTGTGTAGATGTGTATACTCTGTGAATAGAATATCAGAGTAGAATATCAGGTGTACTATTCTATTCTTGCCCACTTTATTTCCTTGAGATGGAGTCTCTCAGTAAACTTAGAGCTGCAGTTTTTCAGCCAGGTTAGCTGACCAGTGAGTGATTCTCCTGTCTCTGCTCCTTTAGCACTGGGATTATGAACATTCATGCCCACATGAGCTTTTACTGTGAGTGCTGGGGATTGAACTCAGGTCCTTATCCTTTTACCAATGTGTGTTCTTACCCAGTGAATCATCTCTCCCATCCCCATGCTCTTACTTTGATGGTGAGGTCCAGCTTACACTGACTTTACTTTCAAGGTCATGACTCTATAGGACATGTTTGTACCCTTTTCCTAGACTGAGCATTCGAAATAAATGACCAGGAAGTGTTGAAAGGTAATTATCTATTACTGCATAAGTAAAAACAAAATGACCCAAAGTCAGTGAGTGCATGTAGGAGTGTACAGTCCCAGGAACTATAAGGCTATAAGTCAACTTATCTCCAGACCATTGAATATAGAATCCCCTTGCTTGGTTCTACTATTGTGGTAATCAATAAATAAAGTCTGAAACCTTGTGAGACCCTTCAAAGATATCCATAACTTAGATGATTGGTCTGTTTGTTGTGCAGAAGTTGGAGCCTTTCAGTTCAAGGAGAGATCACGTCTGAATGAGGACATGTGTAGGTATCCTACACTGCTTTGTGTTCCCTCCACCTGCAAATAACTCAAGGGAATAATATGATAAGAAAAGCACCAAATGAATCAAAACTAGGATTAGGACAGAGGTGCTCAGAAACAGATCATCTTGAGGAGAGAGGGTCAGTGTGTGGGATTAGGAGCCTGTTAATGTCCATAAACAGTTCAAATCTTCTTTTAAAAGAGCATATTTATCAAGAAAAATAAAAACAACTCAGTATACTTAGGATTATCTTTATTATTTATAGTACATTTATAATTTCCATCTTACTGCATGATCTTTACTGTCTCATATATGGTATGGAAGGCTGCAATGTGATATATATGCATACACATATAATATATTTATGGTATATATTCATATAAACACACACACATATATATATAACATGCATGTATATGTATGAAAACAAAAACTCAAAAGGCTGGTATAAATGACCCTTTGCTTTCTTATGAACCTATGAAAAGATATACCATTTTATATACATGTATATTTGTCCATACACAGATACCCCAAAGGCCAGTATAACAAGAAAGGTGCCTTCATTGGGCCAAATGATGCCTTTGCTCACTGGCATTATAAACTGCATAATCTGCAATGTTAGTGAAGGAAAGAAGGCCAGTGAGTTCAGTCCTGGGGACATGCTTAATGATGAATACTTGGCCTCAGTATGAGAGGGACCTGGCTATTCAAAGAATGTAGATGAGCTGATATGAGTGATTTAGGAAGGAGAGAATGAGTGAGGTAGAGGGGTCAGGGGCTTATCTTTCCTGAGGCTGGGTATGTGGATAGGATTAGTCCAGAAATTTAAAAAGGTAGGACATGTTTTGAAAATATTTGGAAATGTTCTTGCTTATGGGAATAAGTTATCATCTAGGACAGAGATTCTTTCCCTTTTTCTTTTTGTTCTCTTAGAAGCTTTGTGTGTATGATGTATCTGTCTGTGCAAATTCTTGCATGGGAGTGTGGGTGTATACATGTCACATCATACACGTGATGGAACCATGACAACTTTGGGTGTCTGTCTTGCCATCTACCTTGTTTGAGACAGAGTGTTCCTTTTTCCACTATATTCACCAGACCAGTTGGCCTGCATACTTCTGGGGCACTGCTATGTCTTCCATACACCTTGACTCTGGAAGGTGTGTTGGGCTTACAGAAGCCCTTTGCTATCCTACTAGGATTCCTGTAGATTCTAGGGAACTGAACTCAGACTCAGGTTCTGAAGCTTGCTTAGCAAGTGCTTTCCCCACTGAGCTGATCCTCCAGCCCTGGGACAGGGATTCCTAAAGTGTAGGCTCTGTACATATACCCACATTCGGTGAACTTGTTGGAAATGTACAGTTTGTGGGCTTCTTGGAAGTAGCTCAGTTGGGCAAGTGCTTGCCTAGCATGCACTGAATCCTGGGTTTTATCTGCACTGCATAAACCAGGTGTGGAGGCACACATCTATAATCCCAACACTTCGGAGATGGAGAAGAAATCAGAGGTCCATCCTTGACTACATAGGGAGTTGAGGCCAACCTGGGCTACATGAGACCCTGTTTCCAAAGAAGAGAACAGGGAAATACAATTTATTAGTTACTAGACACCCCTGTATTGATGGAATCAAAAACTGTGGGAGTGAAACCCAGTGACTGTTTTAAAAAGTGCTCATGATCTAGGTCAATATGGAAGTGATACACATGTGGAGAAAGAGGGCTTTCTTCTGCAGGTCATCAGCAACGGACACAGGCCCTATGAGCATGGATGTCACCCTGCCCTGGTGAGACTAGAGCTCCAGTTTGATTCAGTCTAACTCAAGATGATTATAAAGAACAGCTTCCAGGTTCTTCCCAAAGGGATTTTCCTTTATTTATTTATTTATTTATTTTTTTCTCTGAACAACACTTCCCAGGCTTGGTGGGCCCTTTCTGTGCCCATGCTCTTCTCCTGGGCCCACCAACCAATCAAGGTCTCTTCATACTTTTGAACTTGGCAATCAGGCTCATCCCTATTGGATATCTACTTGTAAAAATTTGTAAAGACTTACTTCAAGTTGCCATGTGAATTTCCTGGTCTTTCCCTCTTACCCCTCCCAACTGAGAGGGCGAATACATCTTAGCTTAGGATCTTTTATATTATTCTTACTCTTTTGTAAAATACATCTTTCATAATATACATTTCTTCATTTCTGTGATTTCTCAGTTTTTTGGTAATCATGTCCAAGAACTTGAGACTTGAGAGTCACTGTCTTGGGGAAATTTCCTTGCCACTGACCAAAGCTCTGAACTCCCCAATGTAAATTGTATGTGTATGTGTGTGTGTGTGTGTGTGTGCATGTGTGTGTTTGCATGTGGGAGGTGTGGCATGGGTGAAAGGTAGGGTCAGGTTGTAAAAAGGTAAATTTTATTTTAAGGAAAATCTTTCTCCTCTAGAACAATGTGATATCCATTTCCCTTCTTCTGACTCTTTGAAAAGTGGAAGAGGTGATAATATAAATGCCATCCCACCAATCTTGAGCTTAGTAAAATGGTATGATGGTTCTCTTTCCTTAAGAAATAATCAAAATGAAATTTACTTTGTTATTTCCCTTCCACATGCGTAATATGAACCTTCATTAATTAAATAATAAAACACACCTTATTCATTGAGATAGATTGGACTTGATTCAAACACCAACTGATTAGCATAAACACTTTGGATATGAAGGCTATAGAATTCTAAGAGGAAGAATACCTTTCAAGTTTTCTCATCCAAGGCAACCCAAAAACTTGTCTCTTACGCCTTATCCCCTCAGCAGCTGTTGAAATAGCTCATGGGGGCTTAGTAAGATTGTTCAAAGAACTATTTGGGTACTATTAACTTGGAATATTTTGTTTTAGCCCCTAAAGATTTGATTTTTTAAAATGCTGCTTGATCATTAACACAATTGGCATCTTCATTAAATCTGAGCCGCTGACATGCGTGTCCTGGTTACCTTGGTGCTCTGCTGTTTACAAGTTGGTCACAGGGAGCTCTGCAAGTCGTTGCGTAATAATCAATTTGCTTTGCTTTGCTTCTAGATTCATTAAGTTGTCTTCGAGAATGCCCATTAAGCATGCATTTCTCATCAGCTAAGTGGTTCAAAATGAGAGTCTTTGAACACTTCTAATTAGCTGTGTAAAGTTTAGAACAAAGTTAACAGAGACCCCAGAAGACAGGCCTTTAGAGTTTCAGGCTAAAGATTGCTGGTTGCTTAGTAATGGAAAATTGTGAATGCAGCCTTTTCTTTTTCCCTCCTAAGGATCTCTTTGAAAAACTAAGATAAAAGGGAGTTCATTATTTACAGTAGCTGTCACATTTGTGACTAATAATTGTTATTTGGGTTAACTCTCTTGCATAAGAAGCGTGCTGCTTCATTTGAAGAGTGATGGCTTGCTGGGGGATTAGCAGCTCTGTAAGCTTTCTGAGAGACTTGTCTACAGAGGTCTAACATCTATGGAAGAATGTTACAGTAGTCCATGAGTGGGGTACTTTTTTCTTAGGAGAAAAGCAACTATAAAGTTTGCTCACCCAGCTACAGAGATGAAAGAGGCTTTGTGAGATTGCCTGCAAGGGATGTGAGGGAGATACCTGGCAAACAGATGATCCTGTGGATGTGTCCTTGAGATGGTGAATCTTCATTGTCAACTTGATTGGATCTGTATCCAGCTAAGGGTCATGTCTTTGGGTGATTTTGAGAAGACTTTTCTAGGAGGGCTTAACAAAGCAGGGATAGAACGTCACCTCTACCCCAGAGTGGGCATCACTTTTGGAGGCAGCCGAGATATAAGAAAGTCCAAGGAAAAAGGAGCATTGTTTGCTTACCTGCCTTCACTTCTTGTTGCTGAATGCATCTACTCTGTGGCCACCCTCTTTGCTATACTGGAACCCAGCTTCTTCAGTCTTTTGTCATGAACCGAATACTGGCAGCTCTCTAGGAATCCTCCAGGCCTTCGAGGCCAGAGGGACACTGTGAAGGCATCCAGGTTCACGGACTGAGCAGTACTCAAGTTCTTATCTTCTCAGCCTGCCAACAGCTATTTTTGGACTGCTCAGGCCCTATCATTTTGAGCTGACCCAGTTCATTATGGCAATGAAGGCATGGCAGCAAGTTCAGGAGGCTGGCTGATTACATTGCCACCAGTTAGGATATAGCAAGCAACAAGGAAGTAGGTTCAGATGCTAAAACCTCAGGCCATGCCCTCAGTGATCCACTTTTTCCAGCAAGGCTCTACCTTCTAAAGGCTTCACAACCTTCATGAACAGTGACACAATCTAGAGATTAAGGGTTCAACCACATTACCCTAGGGGGGCATTTTGCATTCAAACCACAAGTACCAATATGAGAAATGAGTTAGTATAGGACTGAAAATGGAAACTGGATTTTGTTTGGTCAGGTAGTGACTTTAACCCTTAAGCCAATGATCTCTCTCTCTCTCTCTCTCTCTCTCTCTCTCTCTCTCTCTCTTTCACACACACACACACACACACACACACACACACACACACACACACACACAGAGAGAGAGAGAGAGAGAGAGAGAGAGAGAGAGAGAGAGAGAGAGAGAGAGAGAGAATTATAGTCTGAGAATCACAGGAGGTGGGTTTGTTTTGTCTTCTGTTGACTCTTCTGGTTAAAGTGACCTTAACGGAAAATATGCAATCCTAAACATTTGAGCTATTAAGGGATCTTTCATGATATCTTTTGTTGTTGTTAATACAAGGACAAATAGGTAAGTAAAAATATTTGAAGGAGTGTTTTATCGTTTACACACTTGAACATCATTTGTTTTGTAACTTAGGTTATGAGCACTGGAAGAGATGGGCCCCTTACCCTTCTTTTATACCCCTTTCTCACCACAGTACTGTGTGACCATCATGGTTGTTCATCCTGTGCAGCAGGCGAAGTGCTACCTTTGGGATTCCATGTACAGGTTTGTATGGATGTGGATGCATGTGAGATAAGCATATGGAACAAATATATGAGGTAAACATAGGGACACATTCATAAATATATACATATTCATGGTGGCTGAGTAGAACTGAAGGACATTATTAGAATTTTATGAATGTGATAGAAGCCTTGAACATGTCACCATGGGCAGAAACAGGGTCAAAACAAACAAATAATATGGACATATGGTTCTAGATGTGGTAAATGAATCAGGTGCCCTAACTTTACACATTGAATGCCGGGTGGGAGGTTATTGCCCGGAACTAACATCTGGCAATGAATAGTGAGCAAAGAGTGAAAGCAAAGGTTAGTAAAGACAACTTTTTTTTTTCCTGCTTGCTTTAGGCCTTAGTTCAAACTAATTTTCTTGTGTCCTCTATTGCTTCTTATGATGTGAAGTTTTATTTTCTGGGGAATTGCACAATCTCTGGAACAGCACATTAAACAATTATTCTTATCACTGAAGGTTGTTCGTTGGCAGGTATACTCAGAGACTAAAGAAAAATACCTTTCCCTGGAAGAAATGGAAAATAAAGAGAATACACAGCATAATTCTAATGTGCTAGAATCCAGCCATATTGCAAAAAGTTGATGAATAATTCAAAAGAAAATAAAGTGGAAATTTGGAACCTTTTGTGAGCACACTAGCAATCTCAGAAGAAGAGAGAAGTAGGCTTACAGAAGGATTTAGTTGGATCATTGGGTGTTGATTTGGAATTCAGTATTATTTTTGTCTAAGTAGTTGGCCTGATTCCAGCATAGCCTGAGAATGGCTCACGAGTGAGTCATGGGGAAAAGTGAGTCCAGGAGACCAGGCCCAGTGACCCAAGTAGTGAAAAGCACAGACTTTCTTTTGTGCAATAACAGGTACAGTTGCACTCTCTCTCTCTCTCTTTCTCCCATAGTTCATGGTGGTATTTATCTTGCAGCCTTGGGAATCCTTTGAAAGGATCACACTATGAAATGCCAGAGTTGCTTAAGCTCACAGATAAGATTAAGTTGAAAATATAATCACTGTATAACCCCAGTATCCCAGTTCTTATGCTCATTCTGTTATTCAAAGTTGGTGGAACTTGGGCAGGTCATTTTGTGTGCATTTCTGTGTATGTGTGTGTGTGGGGGTACACATGCATGCATATGTGTGTATGCATATAGAGGCAAGAGGTCCACATCAGATGTCTTCCTCAGTTGATCTCTACCTTATTATTATATTTTTGCCTTGAGTTTCATAAGGGACTTTAGAGTTTAAAAAATATTTAAAATATAGCAGGTCAATACTATTTTATGTCCTCACCCCTGCTCCTGTTCTTACAGGGTCTGGTGTCACAAAAGTAAGACCATCAACTTATGAAATGTGAGGCAAAGTTTTATTGGGTAAAAAGAAGTAAAAAGAAGAAAGCTTGTGCATCAGGTCTGCATCCCAAAGTTCGGGATCTCAGAATGCAATCCCAAACTGTTTGGAGTGCCAGTTTTTATTGGAAATAACCACATGATGTTTATAGGGGGGAAAAACCAGGATGGGGGTTAAACCATAAATCAGTTACAGGTAGCGCCTGGAGGGTGTGAAGTAGGTCTGTGGCCTGGAGTTTGCCAGTGGAGTTTGCCAAACTCTGTTACTGGGCTGAAAGGGATGGGGCAAATCACAGTGTGTCTGTAAAACAGCCTTGACTGCAGGAACAGTGGACTCCTGGACTCTGTGACTTAAATAGAAAGAAGCCTTTCATTAGTAAAGTCAGTTATCTGTTCAAGACTTATCCTGGGCAGGATGGGTGGGGTTTATATATATAATTTGAATTCCTTTTACATAAGGGGTACAGCTGGCCCTAAACAGGGTGAAGGGAAGGAGTCCTACCCATCCTTTGATGGTCTCTACTGTTAATTTAGTTAAAGTCTTCTTCAATGGCTAATTCATCCTTTCTACCTGTCCTGAACTTTGGGGAAGATAGGTGCAATGTAATTTCCAATTAATCCCCAATGTTTTGGTCAATTCCCTAGTGATTTTTGACTCAAAAATCTGACCTCATCCTGAGGCACAACCCATATTTGGGAATTATCTCCTCTAACAATTTCTTAATCACTACTTGGGCTGTCTCAGATGTGGTTGGGAAAGCTCCCACCCATTCTGAAAAAGTATCAACATAAACAAGTAAATATTTGTTTCCATACTGATCTGGCTTTACCTTTGTGAAATCAACTTCCCAATATCTACATTGCTCTATTCTCTGCTCTCTCACCTCCATTGGCGGTACCTTACCAGAAGAGTCACTTGTCTGTTGGCAGGACTGATAGCTGGTGGTGAGGTCCTTGATGACTGAGTCCATTCCTAGGAAGATAAACTCTGCCTAAGTGAATTCCTTCATGTGGGGTCTGTTTCTTTATCAGATGAGGGGTGAGCTATACGTTCTGTTCTGTGTATGTTGGTCACTCAGGAAGAGTGGGTTCTGGGAGGGTTAACAAACAATCCGATGGATGCTGAGAAGCAGCACTCTTAACTGCTAGGTCTGCCAATATATTTCTTCTTGCTTCTCCCCCCTTTCTGATGACACAGACAATGGATTACAGTCACTTTAGCAGGCACCCAAGTGGCAGCCAATAAGTCCAGAATTTCATTTTTAATGTTTTTACCTTCTGTTGTGAACAGCCCTCACTCCTAGTAGATGGCCCCATGTGCATGTGCCATGGCAAATGCATAATGGTTGTCTGTGTCAACATTTACTGTCTTGTCTTTTCCCAATATCAGAGCCTTGGTTGGTGCTCTAAGTTCAGCTTTCTGGCTGATGTAACCCAAGGTAGGACCTCAGCCCACAGGGATTTCTTTTCCAAAGTCACCACAGCTGCCCCTGCATACCTGATTCTATCCACAACAAAGCTGCTGCCATCAGAATACATCACCAGATAAGAATACATCCAAGTCATATCTGTCAGGTCTGGGTGGAGTCCATGGAAGGCGGAGGTGATCTCTAACAGTCATGCAGAGAGGTTGATGCATCATCAGTTTCTGGTGGCAGGGAGGCTGGGCTCAAAGCCTTGGTTTGGTGAAACTGTATCCTTGGTTTAAGAGCAAGGCCTGATAGTGGGTTATGTGAGAGTTGGAGAACCTTTCAGCTGGGGGCCTCTTTAAAAGAGTCTCTGTCATATATGAAGCCGTAATTGATAAAGTATGGCCCAAGCTTAATGTGTCAGCGTCCTCTGTTAGAATAGCAGCATCTGTAATAGCCCAGAGATGAGGGGTCCAATGAGTGGCTACTAGGTCTTATACAAGGAGGCCACTGGGCAATGCAATGGCCCCAGTCTTTGAGTTAGGATGTCCCTGGCTTTTCATCCATGTACAAGTGAAAGGGTTTGGTTAAGTCTGGAAGCATCAGGGCTGATGTCAAAGCTGGCCCTAGTTCTTAGAATGCTTGTTTGCTTTTTGCTCACTTTCAGTCCAATTAAAATCTTTATTTATTATTATTATTATTTTTTGGTCCTCTGGTGGCTTCATATAGCAGCTTGGCTAACTCAGCAAACTTTGGGATACAAATTCTGCAATACCCTACAGCTCTGAGAAATTATTGGATCTCTCTCTTAGTGAGGATTTGAGTGATGGCCTGAATCCTAGAGGCCGACAGCATGCTCTTACCTTTTGGGGAGTTATGTCTCATGGGGCCTTGTGCCTTCTTGTGGAAGATAGCCACCATAACCTTAGCCATTTTCTTAGCCTGTCTATCTCATGGAGTGTCTGTGTTATTATATACCCTGGCGGAAATCTCTATTAACTTTGAAAGAAGTTTACCCTCAAAGCCTTCTATTTTATGAATTTCCTTTCTAATATCTGGTATGGACTGAGTTACAAAAGCAATGTTAGTAGCTCACCTATTCTCTGGGGCCTCAGGATATGTGGGGGGGGGGGGCTATGTCCTACAGCCTTTCTAGGAAAGCAGCAGGGGATTCTGTGGGCCCTGAGGTCATTTTATTCCCCTTGGACAAATTTCTAGGGCACTGAATGAGCAAGCAACTGCCTGGAGACCACCCATTAGAGTCCAGTGAAAGAGGTTAAGGGATGCCCTACCTTCAGCACTATTGGGATCCCAGTCCAGTTGTGTGGAAGTGAAGACCTCACCAATAACATTAGGGTTCTCTGTGAGGTGGCTGCCAGCTCGCAGCACTAGTTTCTTGGCTTACCTTCTGATTCTTTCATGTTCCTCTGTGGTGAAGAGAGTCTGAAGAGCTGCTGACAGTACTCCCATGTGGGCTGATGGGTATAGAAGACCGTCTTGAGAAGGGATATCAGAGAACCTGCTTCAAATCAGATTTGATTTAGCAGTAAGAAAGGGGGTGCTGGGGACTTGAACCTATGTCTTTAGGCTTCCCAGATAAGCACTTTATCATTAAGCCATCATTTACTTGATGCTTCCTTTTTTATCATCTGTTTATATCCTGATATACATTTTAGGTAAGTCTGATGTTTGTCTCAGGTAAGGAGTTTTTAACTTGATCAAGTACCTTGACTCAGTTTATCCATTTAAATTTTTTTGTCTACTGAGACATTTCATCTAACAGATGTGACTTTAGGTGTTCAAAAGAGAGCTATAAAGAGAAACAAAACTACATCCCATTTGTAATTCCCTTTTTCTTGTCAGAGACAATTGGCCATTTTGTCTCTGAATAGGATCAAGGGGACACATGCTTAAATTTGCATAGGGTCTGAGATAAAGGAGGTATCATCCCTTTATCTAGAGTCCAGCTTGCCATGACTTCAAATAGCATATGACAGTAAGCAAGAGCACAAAGAAAAAACAACAGAGCAGAGAGCTAAGCATCCTGGCATTCCTTGTCTTACTCTAAAGTTGTTTATACCTAGCAAATTTATTTTACCCATTTATAATATATAAGGTGATAGGGTCTTGTCTATAGCTAACCTGGTTAGACCTACAAAGAATATGAATTGCATCTGTGCTTATGACTTTGTGACTCCCCTAGCACAGGACATCACCTGTTTCTAATGTAAGCTGAATTTATATTAATTCTATGTCCCTATATTAAATGTTTAGAGCATCCTTAAAAGCCTGTAAACAGTTGAAAAATCTTTAACTTCAGGCATGGTGTTTAGGTTTAGCCTGAATTAACTTTCTGTTCCTTCTAAAAGAACATTAATTTTAGGCAACATTTGTTCTTTTTAGATCTCTTACATCCTTTCTACATACACGCATCTTAATATACATACTTTAACATTCTGCTCTAAGTTCCATTCAAAAAGCATCCTTATATGTCCAACATTGGAAAATACCTTCCCAGTTCCTTCAATCATCTCATTTCAACCCATAATTAACCATCTTTTCTTATAAGACTATTAAGAAAACCACACCTAATTGATTAATCTTATTACCCACTGACAAAGAAGCAAGTAGTCTGCCTTCAAAGAGTTAACCATTTTACTAGTGGAAATTTGTAGAGAAAAAGACTTCCTTAGTATTTAGGGTTTAGTTAAATCTGACTTTTAAAGACAAAAATCAAAAACATTGAAATGAGTCAAATGCCAACAAAAACTTTAGGAGAGACCTGTTGGACTATTTGGATTAATAAAGAAACTAAAAGGTGTCTATAAACAATGTCTTATTTGTTTAAAGCACAAACAGAGGAAATATCAGGCACCGTTCAAATTAAAATAATAATGTACTTGTTTTTTATCATGCAATTTGAAAGTCAATGGTTTCAAATGTGGAGTAAAGCTATCACATTAGAATGCTGAATTGGAGATCCTCCTCTCTCAGCTTCCCAAGTAGCTAGGATAACAGACCTAGCTCATTTCATTGTTTATCCTTTAATTTTAAGATTTTTAAAGTGCTTTGTAACCAGTTTTAAAGAAAACTTTTCAAAAGAATGAGTCTGACCCATATCTTTAAAGATGAGGACAACACAAACGAACATGACACCAAATACAAACATGCTGGCAGTAACAGCTCTCCTGACACTGCCATGTGGCTGCCAAACCAAAACTGAACCAGAAAGAAACCTCTGTTCAAAATGTTTGAATGGGGCCAGAGAGGGTCAAGGGGAATTAATGCTGTGTTCAGCTTCCCTCTTGGACCCAGAAAACTATGCGAAACCAGAAAACCGGAAATAAAAGGAAAATCAAAAAGAAGAGTGAAAAAAGCACCTCCAGAGGTTTATTATACAATAAAGGAGAGGGCTGACATCCCTAGGCAAAAGTTCAAAGGCTTGCTACCAACTCCAAAACCAGGAATATGTAGACAGTTGGAGATATGGTTCTCAGGCACAGACTAGGGGTCCTTCCCGGGTTCAGTTGCCCCAGATTTGGCAGTGTGTGTGTCTTGAAATATAGATCCAGGGTGAGCTTCCAAGATGTTATGGGGTCTGGTGTTGCAGAAATAGGACCATCAACTCATGGAATGTAAAGCAAAGTTTTATTGGGTAAAAAGAAAGGAAAAGGTGAAAATTTATATGCGGACAATAAACACACAGAAGTTGAAATTAGGGAAGCACACCCATTCATAACTACATCAAAAGTTATTAAGTACCTTGGAGTAAACCTAACCAAGGAAGGGAAGGATCTCTACAGTGAAAACTGTAAAAAGAAAAAAAAAAAAAAAAACTCGAGCAAGAAATTGAAGAAGACACTATGAAATGGAAAAACATCCCTTGTTCTGGGATCAAAAGAATCAATATTGTGGAAATGGAAATCTTACAAAAGCAATCTACACATTTAATGCAATCCCCATCCAAATACCAATGACATTCTTCATGGAAATAGTAAAAACAATCCAAAAATTCATTAGGAAGCATAAAAAATACTCATTGGAGGAAAAGACAGCCTCTTCAGCAAATGGTTCTGGGAAAACTGGATATGTCTCTATAGAAGGATGAAAATAGATCCTTAGCTCTCTCAATGCACAAGAATTAAGTCCAAATGGGTCAAAGTCCTTAAAAATCAGACCTGAAACTCTGAAATTGTTAGAGGGAAATTAGGGGAAATCCTTCAGCATATTGGTCTTGGCAGGACTTTCTGACTATAACCCCAATTGCTCAGGCAATAAAACCACAGATTAAACGCTAGGACTTCATGAAATTACAAAGCTTTTGTACAGCAAATGACACTGTGAACAAAGAGGTTACCTTCAGAGCAGGAGAAAATCTTTGCCAGCTATACATCTGATAGAGCATTTATATACAGGATATACAAAGAGCTCCAAAAATTAAATAATAAGAAATCAAACAACCCAATTAAAAAATGGGCTATGGAACTAAATAGAGTTCTCAAAAGAAGAAACACAGATGGCAAATAAACATCTAAAAGATGTTCTACATTGCTAGACATTGGGAAAATGAATATTAAAATTACATTAAGATTACATCTAACTCATGTCAGATTGTCTACCATCATGAAAACAAATGACTATAAATTCTGGTGAGGATGTGGAAAAAGAGGAACCCTTCCAGTGAGTTGTTGGACAGTCAGGTCCCTGATGCCCCTAAAACATTACAAGCCACTGCTAGGTCCTTGGTTTCACACGAGGAATAAATGGTAAGAGCATATTGCTGAAGCCTACACATACTTGGTCAGCAAGGTTACTGAGAAATCCTGCTGGAGCTGAGCTGAGCTAAAAACTTCCTCCATGTAGACCAGCTGACATAAAGATGGAAAAAGCCACACTGCATGAAACTCAATTAAAGAGAGAGAAATCACCAGTGAAGATACTAGACACTAAAAGCTTTATATTTGGCTAACCAGGCCAATGAGCCAACAGGTGCAATAGTGGCATGTCTGTTATGGGTGAAACCAACTGCCCTCTAATTTGACTGGAGGCCTGCTATATGGGAAGGAATACATCCCTGATGATGAAAATAGACAACAGGGGTCATCATGAGCCCTAGGTGTGTAACATCTGCTGGTGTCTGACTGAATGTATGGACTATGCTTACCAAACTGCCCAGTAAGCACTTCTCTTAATGTTTATACCCATATATTAACACTACTCTCACCTTTGGCTAGAAAACCTTCTCTTTTCAGATGGCAGTGACCTTGGGATGACTCAGAAGGCACCATGGTGCTGAGAAGTGACAGAGGATTGGTCAGCACTGAAATATCTCAATCACAACTTCCATGGCTCAGGGTCTATTGCAGAAGAGGTGGTGAAAAGAATCTAAGAGCCAAAGGAAGGATAGGACTCCTTACAACATGCTCCTCCAGACACAAAATGGCCTGGACATCCATGACTTCACATTGCCTGACATTACCTACATAAGACCATCATAATAGAAGGAAAAGATCATGACATTAAAATAAATGAGAGACTGATTGAGAGGGGAAGAGGATATGATGGAGAGTATTGTTTCAAAGGGGAAAGTAGGAGGAAGGATGGAATTACCATGTGGTATTTGTTTACAATTATGGAAGTTGTCAATAAAAAAAAAAAGAAAAAGAGAAACTTGGGGCACCAGGTCTTCATCCCTTCATCTGGAACTCAGATGCAGCTCCAAACTATTTGGAGTGTCAGCTTTTATTGGAAACAACCTCATGATGTTTATAGAAAATGATGGGAGTTAAACCACAAATCAGTTATAGGAAGCACATAAAGAGTGTGAGGTAGGCCTGTAACCAGGAATCTGCCAATGCTCCACTTATCTGTCCTTAAGGATTTTGCTAAACAATTTAGGCTCTGGGTAATGCTATTCAGACCAGCAGAGCCTCCTGTTTATCTACCATCCCCACCTGCTTAAACAAGTGTTTCATTCCATTTTTTTTATGAGCAAGCTCCTAAAGAAGGAAGTGACTTCTATTTTTCTCTAAGCTAGGTATAAAGAAATGTGGAGAAATATAACATTTTGCTCACTCTATACTGTTACTCCACTATATTTCTGAGGCAGGGTCTCTAACTATACCTGGAGCTCACAAATTCAGCTAGACTGAGCAGCCACTGAGAGATTCCTTATCTCAGACTCCTCAGGCACTTGGATTACAGGCAGGTGCCACTGTAATTAGCCCTTCATCTAGTCTTCCTCCTCCTTCTCCTCCTCCTCCTCTTCCTCTTTTCCTATTCTTTTTCTTTTCTCCCTCTTCCTTCTTCTTTTATTACTACCACTACAAACGTTGCAGTCCCATATCCCTTATCTCAGTCCCACTTTCCCCAAGGGCTCTCCTCACTGGGGTTGTTGGTGTTCACTGGGGGATAATTAGGGCCTCCATCAGTCTCTGTAGGTAGAAGGGGGCTGTGCCTCATGATATTTCTACCTACTGTCTGCTCTTACAATCTTCCTGCCCCTCTTTTCCACAATAGTGGCCGAGCCCTGGTGGGCATGACCAGTTTTTTATGTGGGTATTGGGGATTCAAACTTGGGTCCTACTGCTTGTTCTACAAGCATTTTAGTCACTGAGCCATCTCCTTAGACCTGGGCATGGCTTTTTGTCAGAACTCAGCACTGGGGTGAAATGGGTGGGTGAACAGTATTAACTAAGTTCCTCCCAGCCAGACTTTATCTTCTGTTCTCTTATCTATTCAAGCAAGAACTATTCCATCACTACCACTCACTGACATTCCTTTCATCTTTCTCCTCAAAGTTGGTGCCCTGTGTGAATCTCAGGCTAAACTCAATGATAGAGAAAGCCAGAGGTCTGGAAGACTGGTTGGCTGCCTTTTAAAATCTCAGCTTTTATTAGCAAATTGGAAAAGTCATTTCATATGCCTAGCACGGCATGTGTTCAGAAATTCTTGTCACTCAAATTTATATTTCAGCTACCTTAAAGTGGGAAATTTGACAGAATCATTTTCTCTGAACATGTCTGTTATGAACTCATATAGCCAAATGTTGTGCTTTTCCTGCAAATTTAAGGTAACACATGAACCCATGCTTTAAATATAAATTTAAGATAATCCATGAATGCTTTGAAGTGTTCTAGTAATACTATTTTTTCTCTCTGGTCTCTATTCTAACTTTGGAAAAGGAGGTTTCAAATGCAGTAGTAAGTATGGAGATTGATATCTAATGTTGTCTTATGCTAAATCACAGTGTGTGAAAAAGAAAATGGTCTTATGTAAGAACAAAAGTGAAAAATAAAAACTTAGAGAATAAGCAAAGATAAATGTATCTTCTTATGTCTTAGAGGAAGATATGTATGAAAAGTTATTTGTTATGTTGCCATGTTTCTTATGAAGGTTCTCTTGCCATTGTGATTTTAGAGACAATGCCTTCTGACAAGAGGTTCTCTAAAAGTTTATTCACAACCTGGATTTTGATGCTTGCTAAATATGACAGTTTTAAATAAATGAATTTTCCAGCTCTATCTGCATGTGCTAATGGAGCTTACAAAGTAACTAAATGTTGCATATTTTCAACATAGTAAAATCTTGATGTTTATTTTTTAGGAAGAGTCAATTAATAAAAATCAAGGTGGGAAATATTGTTAAGTCTTTAAAAGTTCATAAAAAGCATAGTGCAGTCTCTAAGACCTTAGAGGTGAAAGACAGTTTTCTTATAATTTTTAAGAAATTATAGTTTACTTATATAACTAATTTCTTGTAGCTTCCCATTCTCTTTAATCCAATGATTTCTCTTTGTATTATTATTTTAATGTTTATTTTTATTCATTTATTTATGATAGGGAGAGAGAGAGAGAGAGAGAGAATGGGCATGCCAGGGCCTCTAGCCACTGAATGAATTCCAGATGCATATGCCACCTTGTACACCTGGATTACATGGGACCTGGAGAATCAAACCTGGGTCCTTATGTTTCACAGGCATATGTCTTAAACACTAAGCCATCTCTCTAGGCCTGTATAATTATTTTTATAGGACATGATTAAAATATGTTCTTATCGAGGTATTAATTCATCAATGGAATTGAAGATGCAGGGTGAAGAAGGGAAATTAAATTAGAAAGGGAATTTTCAGTGGTGTTGAAAAAATAGTTTAAAAGTAGTATACATGTATATATAAAATAAATTATTTTAAAAGTCTTATGTGTGTATGGGCATGTATATGGAGAAAAAAGGAGCACCTTGGGTTGTTGGTCCTCTTTTGAGATAGGGTCTGTCTTGTTATTAATTGCTGGGAAGGTCTGCAACTCATGAGATTTATCATCACATGATTCTGTCTCCCACAATCACATAGGTACCTTAGTGCGGCGAACCCCCTGACCAGCAGGAAAAGCACGACCAGCAAATGAAGATCCTTCTTGATCACACTTTATTGGAGAGCCTCTTGGTTAACAGGAAAGTTGATGGCGAAGGGGCCGGGGCGTAGGAGTGTAGCTGCTTTTATAGGGTGTAATACTATGAGACACCTACGGATTGGCCGCCACCTGCTCACCCACCACCCAGGGCCACGGGATAGGCCCAGGACGCATTACATCATGTGCACGCACAGCATCAAGCAAGACTGTGGCCAGGATATGACCAAGTAGGGAGTTGTTCGTCACAACCCTCAGCAGGAAGTCAGCGCCATCTTGTAATGGCGACTGTCTTAGCTCCTCACACCTTAGGGTTTCAGATGTGTGTGTTACTTTAATTTAACTTTATGAAGTTGCTACAAATATGATATCTAGTTGGCAGGGTTGCAGATCAAGCATTTTTAATCAATAAGTCACCTCCCTAAACCCACTAACTCTTCTTTATAAAAAAAAATATAGATCAAAAAGAAAAGAAACCAAAAGAGAAAACATAGGTCATTGGAATCTGCCATCATTTAGGAAGTCCTGTTGTTTTTGTGAGACAATTATTAAATCATCTTTATAAGAATAAAAAAACCCAAGTCAAAAAGGGCCAACTGATCTACCTCCCAATGTACTGACTAGGTCCAAAAATCCACTTGCAGTAGCCTTTTCTAGATTGTCAAGAGGAAAGCAAAATGATTTGCAGGTCTTGCTTTACACAGTTCTTTTTAAAATATATATTATTTTATTTATTTATTTCAGATAGTGAGGGAGAAAGAAAGAGAGAGAGAGGGAGGGAGGAAGAGAGGAAGAACATGGTTGTGCCAGGGCCTCTAGCCTCTGAAAATGAACTCCAGATGCAAGAGTAACCTTGTCATCTGGCTTACCTGGGTCCTGGGGAATTGAACCTAGGACCTTTAGCTTTGCAGACAAGCATCTTAACCACTAAGCCCTTTCTCCAGCCCTATACAGTTCTAATAACCATGAATTTCAGTTCTCAAACTGGTATCTCAAAGCACAGTTCAAATTTCAGTTAGCATAACATGTTAAATTGAATAATTGCTCCAAGTACAAATGCCATGGTTTGTTATTCAGTATACAAATCACAAAGTAAATAACAGATGCCATCATGGTCATTGCCCATCTTTTATTCAGTTCATACCTAGACAGCAAAACATATACCTGTGTTGTGTTCTCCTCATCTCCTAGTGAGGATTCCATGTGACATTAGAAAGCGCCAAACAATGATGAAAATGGAGTAAAGAAATGAGTGCTAACTCTGGAAGAGAAATTAAAATTGAACATAAATGGAGGCTTCCTTCATACTATTGGTAAGAGGTCAAAGGGACAAATACATGAGGAGCCCAACAAGGGACTTTGCTGTTTCCCCATTCTTCCACAATCACATTCCTGGATCAGGTAGCACTAGGTCTTGGTGAGGTCTTTGATTTCCAGGTAGAGAATGAGCAATCCCCTGGAAGTCAGGCATAGAACCACTACTTGTCAATGCACAGAAAATAAGCTTGACATTTATAAGTTACTCAAGGGAAGGGAAACACTATAAAATTTCTCTTTCTAACATTTTTTAAAAAGAAATATTTTTTTTAATGTTCACTGCCCCGATGTTTTAAATATGAGAACATAAAATAAATATTTACTTTTTTTCCAGGCTGACATTATTGCTCAGTGGTTCAAGGTGCTTGTTTGCAAAGTCTGCTGACCAAGGTTCAATTTACCAGTACCCATGCAAAGCCCGCTCCACAAAATGATCATACATTTGGAGTTTTTTTTTTTTTATTATTTTCTTTTTATTTTTGCAGTGGCATGAGCCCTGGCCCATCCATACTTTCTCTCTCACTCACACTATCTCCTCTTCAATAAAAATAAAAATAAATTACATCCCTTATTATACTTCTAAGCGGGACTAGGTAGGGGTTTCAGCTTTTAAAAATATTAGTGTGTGAATTATATGTATGTATGCAGAACAGTTGTATGTTCCTCTATCGCTTTTTCATTTCCTTGCATAGTTGTCACCTTGCACACTGTTGTTTCTACGGTCCTGGACTGTTGTACAAAGAGCTGCCTATAATCTTGTTAAAGTAAAAGCAATGATACTCATGTCTTGTATGGCACACAAATTAGACATCATGATAGCTTGACTGACAGAATTCAGCCACTTGGGAACCCATGGATATAGGACATACATAAATTTGTCCTGGAATTTGACGCTCATGTAGAAAAGTAGAAAGAGCATTTTTTTCTTCAGACCAACTTTGGAATGATGAGAGATCCTGGAGACTTACATTGAAAAGGGAAAGCACATCACAGAAGTTTGCCTAGGAGGACAAGGAGGTCTGCACGGATCGCCAGTGAGCCAGGCGAGATCATGTAACTCATCAGTGATAAGGACTCAAAAGGCACTGAGCTGTCCTGACTTCTGTTTTACCCCTTTCTTCACTGAAAGTGGAACTGGAGCACATCTTTTATGAGACCAACATGGAAGATGTTCAGTCTGCGGCTTTGAGCAGTACCACCAGTTCCCTGCATGGCCCTTACAGGTAAGCTGAGATGAAACACAGAGACTCCCAGTGCATTCTTCAGTTTCCTCACAGTGTTTCCGTTTGGTTTTGTCCAGCCTGTCAACTACCTCATGAGAACATTTGAAGAAGGGCTAGATTTCCCCTGATGTGATAAAATCAAGGTGCTTTCCAAGGTAACATTTAAAATGCTATGTAAGTTGTCCCAATGGTAAATAACTGCTGGTGACTATCCTATTCACTCACCAACTCCACAGGTTTTCTCTGCTCAATTGTCCATTTAGCTAATAAAATTGAATACCTTCATGTCACACTCATCTCAATTTTCTGTTGTGTTTCCTTCTTATAAGAATCATGCACATAGATAAGAAAGAATCACTTTTGAATCTATCTAGCTTGAAATTGCTGTCCCTTTCTGCTTCTGTTTAGAATTTTAATTCAGGTGTGTGCAAGTATATGGATTGGTTCCTTAAACAGATCTGGAATTTGGATATTTTCAAATTCAGTACCAGGGCTGGAGATATGGCTTAGCTATAAAGATACTTGCCTGCAAAGCCAAAGGAGTAAGGTTCAAGTCCCCAGGACCCACATAAGCCAGAATCACAAGGTGGCACATGTGTCTGGAGTTTGTTTGAAATGGCAAGAGGTCCTGGTACATACATTCTTTCTATGTCTCCCCCTGTATCTGCCTCTCCCTTTCTAAAATAAATAAATAAATAAATAAAAATAAAATATTTTTAAAAATTAGTACCAAGTCAATATGTTGCTATGAGTCATGAATCTAATATTCCATTAAGCAAACATATATAATATTATCTTGATTTGTTCTTTATGAGAGGTTGTTTCTTTTTTAAAAAAATTTCTATTTACTTATTTGAGAGAGAAAGAGAGAGAGAGAGAGAGAGAATGAGGCAGAGAAAGGGAAAGAAAAAATGGGTGCACCAGCGCCACCAGCCACTGCAAGAAAACTCCAGACATGTGCCCCACCTTGTGCATCTGGCTTACGTGGGTCCTGGAGAGTTGAACCGGGATCCGTTGGCTTTGCAGGCAAAAGCCTTAAATGCTAAGCCACCTCTTCAGCCCTGAAATTGTTTCTTTAACAATACTAAATCTCTGGTTTTATCTTGTTCATTTGGTCCAGTCTGATTACCTGGGGCAGAAGTAAGACATCTAAACATTTATCAAATAATTAATAGTTAATAGTAATAAAACAGAGCTATGCATGGTAGTATATGTCTATACTCTCAGCACTTGAGAAACTAAGGCAGGGAGATTATAACTTTGAAGTTAGGCTGAGTTCCATAGTGAGTTCTAAGCCAGCCCGATATACATAGGAAGATCTTGTCTTAAAAAAGAAGGAGGAGAAGAGGGGACTATGAAAGAAAAAAATACAATTATCAATAAAATAATAAAATGTAAGTGAATAATATGGAATAAACTAACAATAAACTAATTAAAATATAGGGGCTCTCACTGGAATTGGGATACAGTAGTGAATAAAATAGAGTTCTTGAAGAAAATAGCTCCAGTCTACTTGGAGGAAGGAAGTGGATTCTAATGCAGTGAGCAGGAGAAACACAGCAGTGTGTTAACACAACAAAGAAAATGCAGTGAAGAGAATAATTCTCTTTCTGCTGGACAGCGAAGCTCAGGTCAAGCTTGAACACTACTATAAAGAGGACCAGGGCTTACCAGGCAGACACAGCTTAGGGCAGAGGAAAAGGGACTTCCCAGGGGAAGAGCAAAGAACCAAACCATACCACAGAACTCCCCTTGCCTTGTGGTATTGTTGGGTCATCAGTGAAGCCAGAAGTAGAAAATGACTACCAGTTCAAAAACAACCGAGGCAAAGTCAGAGTAGGTCATAAAAGCTGTTTGTTACTGAGTTTCTTCTCCTTGGAAGGCATTGTGCGAGTATGAGGCATTTTGATAGGTGCAAAGTATGGGGTTTGCAAATGACCATTTAGTTAGACAACTTGAGATTAATTTAAAAAACTGAAAATGACAATAAAAGTTAACATATTGTATCAAGTGATCTTATCTCCATGGCAATCTCTCTTCTGTTCTTTCCACTTCACTGATCTTTTTGTGTATATGAGATGTGTGTGGTTCTCATGTTTGCATGTACGTGCATATGTGCACTAGATCTGAGAACAACCTTCTGTGTTGTGGCCACCAATTAGGCTAAACTGACTGACTAGTGGGCACCAGGAATCCTCATGTCTCCACCTCCCTAGCACTGGGATCACAGGCGTTGGCCGTTGTTCCCAGGTTTTTAACTGGGTCCTAGAAATTGAATGCATGTCCTCATGTTGATAAAGCAAACCGTTTACTGAGTGAGCTATCCCTTCAGCTCCAACGACTCTTCTTATTTCTCTGTCTGCACACTCTTCCTGACTCATATGGCCCCTCTCCTCCTGTGGGAATCCTGCTGTTGCCTCTTAAAATGGCTAGATGATGCACGTTGTCTGTTCTTCCACTGTCCCGTTCCTCATATCTTAACTTCACGCCCCCTGTGCTGATGAAGGTATTCTCCCACACAGCCTGTCTCGCCCAGGAGCTGTGGTCCTGGCTCTGGTGGTGCTCTCCTGGGAAGATCACTTCACTTCCTCAGCTGTTTGAGTTCTTCATCTTAATACTCAAGAGACACTTCTCCAGAATTTCACAGGAGAAGAACATTCTTTAATTGTTGTTTTCTTTAAGTTGTGAAAGCTCATTTGTTATGGTATGTGCCTGTAATACCTAATAGCTTGGGTTCGATTCCCCAGTACCCACATAAAGCCAGATGCACAAAGTGGCTCATAATCTGGAGTCCGTTTTCAGTGGCTGGAGGCTCTGGTGTTCTCTTTCTCTCTCTCTCCTTTTCCCTCTCTCCCTGTAAATAAATAAATAAAATATTTAAAATAAATCTTGAGAGAAATTCCCTAAATAGCTTCCACTGTGCTTGTGTGTATTCATGTTTGCATGTCCACACATGAACAGTAGGCAATGTGCATCAACTCTACCGCTATGAGTCAAAAGACATTCTGTGTTGAAGAAAACAAAGAGTAAATAGAGAAAACTGAGTAGTGTGACCAACACTCATAAAAGCATACTCATCAAAGGCAGCAACTCTTGTTGATTATGGAAACAATGTAGTTAACAAATAATGTTTTAGAATTATGCATATTGCTTTGCATCCCTAAATTCCACTGCTGAATCTATATTATTAATTTATTAATACATTTATTTGGAAATATAGTCTGATGTAGCTCAGATGGGCCTCAAAACATTTAGCTTAGCTGAGGATGGTTTTGCACTGGTAGCCCTTTTGCCCTACCCTCACAAGCACTGGAGTTGCAGGTATGTGCCACCATATTTGTTTTATGCTGTGCTGAGGATGGAACCCACAGCTTCATGTGCATTAGACAGTCTATCAACTGAGCTCCATCTCTAATCCTGAGAATCGTTAATAGCAGGAAAATCTAACATCATGCCTGGCAGCTGAGACTATTTTTAACACTTATGCAAAGTGACATTAAATATTAAAATGTTTCATGATAATTTATTTAATACACATTCTTTTTATTTTACATAAGCAACTCAGTTAAATGGTGTAAGACATTAAGCTGGATATTCAACATGTTATTTCCCTATAGCTGTTGTAACAAACTCCCACAGTGCTACTGATTCTGAGCAAAACAAATGTATTACTTCATAGTTCTGGAGGACATGCATGCCAAGTAGGTCTGACTGCACTATAACTGAGGAGCAGGCATGGTACTATGCTCTGGAGGCTCAATGATAAAACTACCTTTTTTGGATATTTCAGTTTTGAAATGCTGCCTTTGACCCTTGGCTCCTGGTCCTTGAAACCTAATAGCATGTGGCATCTTCAGGTCTCTTTCTCTGACTTTGACTTTCTCTTATGCCTCTCTTCACCATCTTCAAGGACCCTAGTAATTACATCAAGTCACCTGGATAATCCCCAAGAATCTCCTTATTTACATCTTAATAATTAGCAACCCCAATTCCACCTGCAAATTCAAATCCTTCTTGCCTCATAGCACACATTCACAGGCTCTGAGGTCAAGAAAAGGAGCATCTGAGGTGGGGGTTTAGGGGTATGTCACTCTGCTTGCCACATTTGGTTTCTTATCTTTTTTCCCCTAACTGGCAATGAATCTTTACTCCTTTCTTCAGCATCTCGTCTTGGCTCCTGATGTGGGGGCCTTTGTTTGGGATGTTTGGGTTTTCCTTCTCAGTCCAATAAAGAATCAGAATGCAAGAAGTATAGTGAAACAAGTATATTTTACTCATGGAAAACTGTAAGTAAACAAAATCTCTCTTTAGCATAGGGAGGTTCCCCTGAGCAGGATGACTACTCTTGCCACCAGTTTATATCTATGCTCATAGCCCCTTCCTCAGCCTACCTTACGCCTGTCTCTGTGAAGTTTTACCTGTCCATGTCTTTTCTCTCTTTAAGCTGCTTTTGTCAGGTATTTTTGCCAAGGCAATGGGAAGAGTAACTAATAGTCAGAGAGATGAGGTACAACATTAAAGGACTGTTTGTAAAATGAGTAGATTAGTGAGAGAAAATTTTTCTAGGCTCTCATGGCTTAGCAATAGTGTGTGTTATGCCATGTAATGGACTTTTAGAGTCTTATCTTGGGAGAAAGAAAGGTAGACCTGGCAATGGAAAAGCAGGTGGCTTATGCAACTCTTCAACTGTTCCTGGGTCAGTGACAGTCTCTGCTTGGATTCTCCTGATAGTGCCTCAGAATCAGGATCCTGGAACACCTATACTTTGTTCAGCCTTCTTTCATGGGTCTGAATCAGTGGATTAGACACCTTACTTTTGTCCATGAGAATGCGAGTGGGCTTCTGGTTGTATCTCAAACACAGCCCCCACCTTCAGTAACAAACAGAAGCACTAACTTACCTAGTAGCTTTGGCTGTGGGGTATGAGGAGAGGCAGCATCTTTTCTCTAGGAACCTTCCCCTACCAGACTTCTAGGAAAAAGTTTGGATAAGGTCACTGCTATATCCCCACGACTCAAATTCCTCCCCCTAACCACCCATCACCCCTGTCCTTGCTGCTCAGTTCCCTTGCTCTCTTACAGAAGGTGCATAACCAAAGTGCACAGCAGGAATGTCAAGGAGGAAGCCATCACTCCAAATGTGTGGTGTTGGAAAGAAGGCATTCTGGAGGGCAGGAAACTTGATTTTTGACCCTGATAGTGAAAATAGTATTTTAAGAAATGAGTGTGGATGCAGATTATCTAGAAGCAAGGCCAGTGTGACCATGTTTCTTGTCAACTTGACTGTGTATGGAAGCCACATCTGGGTGTGTCTCTAGGATGGCATTAGCTAATTTCTCATTAATGTGGCAAAATACCTGACAAGAAGTAACTTAAGGAAGGAAAGGTTAACTTTGGCTCTCAGTTTCAGGAAATACAGTCCATCATGGTGGGGAAGGTATGGCGGCATGAGAAGAAGAGAGCTGAGCACACTGTGTCTACAGTCAGGATGAATACTGATGCTCAGTGAGCTCAGTCGGTACCCCTCCCAGCCATGGTTGGTGGTGATTCTAAAGACCATCAAGGTGACAGGATTAACTCTCACAAAGACCTTATCAGAAAGGTGTAACTGAGGAGAAGACCTACCCTAAATGTACATGGCACCATGGCAGTGTCTGGGGTCCTGGGATAAATACAAAGGAGAAAGCATGCCAAGCATCAGTATTCCTTTTTCTTTCTCAGCTTCCCCACTGCGGACTCAATGTGAATAACTGCCTCTGCCTCTGATGGGCTGTGTCTTCCAACTGTGAGCCAAAAGCAACCCTTCCCTCTTTAAGTTGCCTTTGTCAGGTATTTTGCCAAGACAATGGGAAGGGTAACTAATATAGTCAGAGAGATGAGGTACAAGAGAACATTAAAGGACTGTTTGTAAAATGAGTAGATTAGTGAGAGGAAATTTTTCTAGGCTCTCATGGCTTAGCAATAGTGTATGTTATGCCATGCAATGGACTTTTAGAGTCTTATATTGGGAGACAGAAAGGTAGACCTGGCAATGGAAAAGCAGGTGGCTTATGCAACTCTTCAACTATTCCTGGGTCAGTGACAGTCTCTGCTTGGATTCTCCTGATTGTGCCTCAGAATCAGGATCCTGGAACACCTTTACTTTGTTCAGCCTTCTTTCATGGGCCTGAAAGCAACCTTCAGCTTCTGTGTAGCTAAAACACAGAGCTCGTGGCTTCACCCTGATTCCTGAACCATGAGAACCACACACTTATTAGTATTACTATTATTATTGTCATTGTTGTTGTTGTTGTTGGAGACAGGGCATCACAGACCGGAGATATATTTAAACTCTCTCTGTAGCTAAGGATAAACTTGACTTCCTAATCATCCTACCTCTACATCCCTTGTACTGGGTTTATAGAGTGTGCTTACATGCTTGGTTTATGTAGTGTTAGGGGTAGAACTCTGGGCTTTGTGCATGCAAGACAAACACCTCAGCTGAACTGTATCTCTAGCTACTCCCTCATTTCTATGAACATTGACATTCCAGATGCCTACATCCTGGGGAGAAACATTTTAATTCTACTTATTTATTGATATTTTATTTATAACAACATTTTAGATATTATACTTATTAATGTACTATCATGCATTACTTGATGCTTAAACACAGTTACAAACATATATCTCCTTATACATCCATGGTAGTTTAATTCAAGTGTCTCCCATAAACTTAGGTGTTCTGAATGCTAGGTTCCTAGCTCAAGGAGATTTTGAAATTAATGCTTTCTTGTGGGAATTTATTATTGGGGATGGGCCTATAGATATTATACCTGTTTCCCCTTGTCAATATTTGGCACACTCTTCTGTCACTGTTGTCCACCTGAAGTTGTCTAGGAGGTAATGTCCACCCTCTGCTCATGCCATTGTTTCCACTGCTATCATGGAGATTCCCCTCAAGTCTGTAAGCCAAAATAAACCTTTTTTTCTTCCCCCAGAAGTTGCTCTTGGTCAGGTGATTTTTGCCAGCAATGCAAACCTGACTGCAACAGGAAAGTTCATACCAGAAGTGGGGTGGGATTGCTGCCTAACACCTGACTGTGTGGCTTTGGCCTTTTGAAGCTTATTTTCAAGAGGAATGGAAGGATTTGAAACCTTGGCCTAATAGATGTTTTGCAGTGCTCTAAGTACAGCTTGATGGACTATTCTGGCCAGAGTTAAAAGACCTGAATGCAATAAGAGCTATGGACTGTGAGGTTTGACTTATGAGGGTGAAAAAGAGCTTTTCTTGGACTGGGCTAGAAGTAGTTTGTGTGAGAGGCTTGTGGTTATGCCTGTGTCCTGAGAATTTGTGCAGGGTTGGTTGCATTGCATAGAAATGGACTGGTGTGAGCAGAGGGATGTGGTATAGAAATGAAATATTTGGGCTGAAACTTCTGCTTAATTAGCTGGTTTATGAGTGATTACAACCTTTGAGATTGGGCCAGCTGACCTGCATTGTAATAAAAGAAGAATATAGACTCTTTTGAAGGGGCCTGAATGCTCAAGGAGTGTCTTGTTCTTCAAAGTCGGCTTTATTCCTCCCTAGATTAACAAATTGGCACCCCACCTGGTATTGTGGAGTGTGAGAAATGCAGGGAAGAGAGGGTCATTAAATTTGCAACACGGTCTTTTATTTTGGCAATGGCCATTGCCAGTGTGAAGCAGGTTTGCTGTATGCTTGCGTGGAAACCCAAGAGAACCACAAGGGTGGATCGTGGGTTGTAATGAAGACCCAGTGAAAAGGCCAGGACCACGATATGGCTGCCAAGGAGAGCTGTTGGCCCTGGATGAAATTTTCCAGGACTGTGATTAGCCTAGCTGGAGGGGAGGAATTGGAACTCCAGAGAATTGTCAGTGGTTAGAATTATCAGACTTGGACATTTGTCACTGACTAGAGTTGTTGGACTTGTAGCTACAGAGTTTCATGTTTACCCTGTTTCAATACTGTATTTGTTCAATGTTTCTTTGCTATGCCCAATGCCATCCTTCGCAGTATGAATGTTTATTGTGTACTGTTATGAGGGTTTTTTTTTTTTTTGGAGGAATTTTGGTATTATGTCTCAGTAAAAAGACCTTGGACTAGGGGGATGTTTGAACATGATTAGGATTTATAAAAACCATGGGGACTTTTAAAGATGGACTGAATGCATTGTATTTTATGTCATATATGGTTAAAAGTTTATGGGGGTCATAGGCAGAATGTGGAGGTTTGATTTAGTTGTCCTCCATAAACTTAAGTGTTCTGAATGCTAGGATCCCAGTTTATGGGAATTAGTGAATTAGTGCCTCCTGGAGGCAATGTATTGTTGGGGGTGGGCTTATGGGTATTATAGCCAGTGTCCCCTTGCCAGTATTTGGCACACTCTCCTGTCACTGTTGTCCACCTGAAATTGGCCAGGAGGTGATGTCTACTCTCTGCTTATGCCATTGTTTCCCCTGTCATCATGCAGCTTCCCATCCAATCTGTAATCCAAAATAAACCGTTTTTTTCCCACAAGCTTCTCTTGGTCAGATGATTTCTGCCAGCAATGTGACAATGACTGCAATGACATCCATTATTTTTATATATTTTGTGTGTGTATACGTAATTTGTGTGACTACAGGCACATGCTCATGCTACAGTGCTCATATAAAGAGCAGAGGACAACTCTGGATGTTGGTCTTGCCTGAGGCAGTGCTTCTTATACTTTGCTACTAGCCTATAAGCAGTTGGGGATGCTTTTGTCTCCACCTTCCTTATTACCACACAAGTTCTGGGTTATAGCTGCATCATGCCCTTCTGTATGTGGATCCTGATGATCTAAACTCAGGTTAGCTCATTCCTGTGGCAAGTGCTTTGTACATTGAGCCATCTTCCCAGCCCTACATATGTCTCTTTTTAATGATAAAAAAAATACTTTCTTCGAGCTTTTTGAAATATACAATACATAATTGTTATCTATGGTTTCATGTTGTAAACTTACATACCTGAGTTTCTTACTTCTAAATAATTGTGACTTAGTAGTTAAGATTTGGGGAGGGGAGGGAAATGCCGTGGTTTGTTGTTTGTAAGTATAGAAGTTGTCAAATATATATATATGTATGTATATATGTATATATGTATGTATGTGTATGTATGTGCATATATATATATATATATACATATATATATATATATATATACTAAAAAAGATTGTAGGTCAAGTTAATTCCTCATGGATGTATGATTTCCCTGTAACTTTCAGGTGGTATATGAAGAGAGGGCACTTAGAGGTCTGTTTCTCAGCTTGTCGACATGAGCTACATAAGCCACCAACAGAAAGAGCCATCTAGAGGCTACAGAGGTCTGAGCTCCATAGGACATATCTATGTGGTCTCAGCTTCTGCTCTGATGGTTCACATTGGCACTCACCTTTCAGTGTGGAATCTCCTTGAAATTTCTACAGTCTTTCTTTGCCCACTCATTAATCCAATGTCCCTTGACTCAGCAACCTTGTAGTAGGTGTGAATTGCCCTGGGGCTTTGTGGACCATCTGGCAATCAGCATGGCCAGCATGTGTGAAGACAGGTGCTAGGCTCACAAGGATTTGCGTTTATCCTCCATTAGAAGGTACTGATGGAACCGGCAGGCTGGGCCTTTCTTTTTTCTCTTCTTTTTTAGCACCTTTTCCATTCTGAGTGCTCAGGTTTCTTTCTGCTCCCTAGATTCTTTAAATATAAGTAAGAGTGAACAGTCTGAAAAGAAAAGAATCATTAATATCTCCTTGAGGGGATGGCTTGGGGATAAAGTGTTTGCTGTACAAGCCTGAAGACCTGACTTCAAATCCTAAGAACTCTCATCACTTGAGATTGGTAGCATGGGCATTTATAAACCCTGAATGTCCAAACAGAAAGAAGGCAGAAAACAGAAGAATCCCCAAGCTTGTACGTCAACTAAAGATGAAGATGAAGAGATGCTTTGCCTCTAAACAAGATGGAAGGTGAGGACAAGCCCCTGAGACTGCACACTGACTTCTACATATGGGTGTATGGGTATGGCAAACACACACCTGTACACACACACACACATACACACACATGATTAAAATGTCCTAGTCAGGATCTACAAGGGCAATATTTGGAGAAAAATAAATTCCTGTGTGCATATGTTTGTTTGTGATGTTACACGTGTACATTAACATGTTAATGAATGTGTAGAGGTGCACACTTGTCATATGTGTGTGGAAATCAGAGGACAAATTCAGGTGTCGGTCCTCAATTTCTGCTTTGTTTGCATCAGGGTCTCTCAGCCTTCTCTTCTGCACTTACCAGGCTTCTGGGACTTTTTTGGCCATGCCTCCCTTTTCACCATGGGGGCGCTAGGGTTACAGAGACTTGAAAGACAGCATCTAGCTTTATGTGGGTTCTGGGGACTCATTTGCATGGCAAGTGCTTTACCTACTGATCCATCTCCTCAGTGGAACAAGATTGGTTATATAGGAGATACCTAATTTTCTTTGCTTTCATGCCTTAATTATTGCTCTTCTTGCAATGACAAGCTTGATAATTCTTGAGGAAGTCACCTGCTCAATTTGGATACATTAGCGTTGTGAAATCCACATCTCATCAAAATACTCTATGTTGTCTGAGAGAGCATCTTGTCACTTTGAATACAACCTTCTTGCAGGGACATATACTGATTGAATGGCTAGTCTAATAGGTAAGCTCATCTGATCATAATTTGTTATTAAACCCAAGCATTGGGATTTCCTGTTTCTTAAATACCCACTTTAGGCTTTACCTGCTCCAACTGGACCAGAATGAAACTTGCAAATGCTAGAAGCCAACCAGGGGTGCAAAGATATGCCAATGTTTGTAAAGGAGCCATCACTTGAGTGTCCAGCCAGATTCATGCATCTGTGAATTATAAACACTCTCTTTGGTTGTGAATAATTTAAAACATTTCCTAGAACTTTGAGGTAGATATTGGTCCAAGTCACTGCAATACAAGTTTTATGAATCTTATTCCATGTGCTAAAACAAAAACAAAAATAACGGCTGACATTGTCTTCCTGTATCCTTGTAAGATAAAAAAGTATTTTCTTAGCAAATGTAACTGAATTTCCTGTCCATGGCCTACCATATGGAGGACATTAGATGACTTTGCCTAAATCTCTACGCCTCCTAACAGAAGTTGAATGTTGGCCTTGGGGATCACTGACAAAACTGGTGTCATCTGTTTATGGCATCTTTCTGAGCAGAACCCTAGGTCTTGATTGTTTGGTTCCATAATGAGTTGCAGGTGTTGAGAAGAACTGGCAGTCCTCTTCTTAATTGCTTGTCATGGGACATCAGTGCAAAGGAGATGCTTTAAGCAGCCAGCAACTTGAAGTTTTCTCATTTATGAATCAAGGCAAATTCTTTGGTTTAAATTATGCAAGATAAAAAAGGTAACAATTTCTTACATAAATAGTCTAAGAATATTAGTTTGGGAGATGAAGTCTGGCTTCATCTTGTGAATGCAATGAAAAAAATAATGACAGATTTCAGAGAACAAAGGCTTTGCTGTAGGAGAGTCCCAAGTGAGAATTCTAGTCATTCCTCATTAGCTGGATGCCTTTAAACATGACGGCAGACGTTCTAAAGTCTTAATTTCAATACCAAGCATTTTAAAGTTTTTGAACTAGTATTAACAGAATTCTATCACCTAAGTACCTGGGATCCTGAGGCAAGAGGATCAAGACTTCAAGGCTGGGTCATAGCTCAGTGTATAATGTACTTGACAGGCAAGAGTGAGTATCTGAGTTTGGAATGCCAGAACTCATGAAAAGCAAAATGGTGCTAGCAGCTATAACCTATGATGAAAGGCAGGAAGCAATAGGAGAATAATGCAGAATCTTGTGGACAGATATCTTGGAGATAGCAGTGTGAAGAACAAGTAGAGACCTTGACTGGATAACAAAGTAGAAGGTGAAGACTGACCCTGGAAGTTGTCCTTTGACTTTCACATACCCACCAATACATTATTGCACCTACAATCCCTGTATGAACATATATATATACACATAACACATGCACACACACATGCCCTGACACATGAACACCTGTACAGGCATACCAAACACACATACATATAAAAATACCTAGTCTTTCATAATATGATAAAAGTATTTCATGGCTTGTTCTTTAAGGAGAATAATTATTAAATGACATTTATATAAATTACACATAACCTTGTCTTCAAGTCTTTCAATGAAGAATATATTTCATCAACATAAGCAAAGTTAAAACATGACATGTATTATCAATATTATTGACAATAACTATATGCCACTTTTTCAGATTCCAAAATATCTTCATATAAATTACTAAAAATGACTGCTACTCATGGCAGATCAAGAAAGTGACTTTGATTTTGGCAAGCTTCACCATCTTGAGGATATGGCTTTACAAGGATGCAGCATTGAGACCACTGACATGTGGACATCAGTGACACTGTGGTGCTCTGTGTCATTGCAAGACTAGCAACACCTCTATAGTCACCCATAATCCTGGAGAGGAAGAAGATGCCTCACACTGTTTGTCCAGGCTCAGCCAGAAACAACTGCTTCTACAGTCAGCTGGAGTGCCATCCCCAACCTCCTGGAAGTGCTCCAACCCTGTAATTGTATTCTGCCTTTCAAAATCAGGCTTTGTCTTTCAATTGAATAATGCTCCATTTCATCATGTTAATTTCAAATGCTTTCTCCTTCCTTTCATTTCAAGAGCTTAAATAACAGGCATCCATCACAAGCCTGAAAGAGGTCTGTGAGGTCCAGTAAGCCCCCTCCAAGAAGCATCTCCCAGTGAGCCTATAAGAGATCTCCTGCACCACCTCTTCCATGCCCAGTTACCAGCATATCAAAAATGTAACTGATAGGCAGTGGTAAGCCTGCAGGATAGCACTGCTCACGTAACCATTCTTGTTCACTAGGAAAGAAGGAAGGATAGCATCAGATTTTTTTTTTCAGTTTCATTTCTAACAACTGTTATTTCTTCAGCTGCTCAAAACAGTATTCCTGAAAGAAGAAACTTACTGATGAAAGTTGTTAGATGGTGCTCATGTGTTGCCTCAGTTACTAAGAGGCAATGTAGAAGAAAGAGACAATTTAGCTCTTCCCACTGCTTATTCTGCTCATAATCCTTGGCCACTAAATATATGTAAGGCAATAATGACTGTGAAACCATTGGTCATACCAAGAACTAACCCATCAGGAACATGGGATAGAAGAACAGGTTCTGTTTACTATTCGGATCACATGCCTTCCCCAAAACCACATCCTCCATGATGGAAAATCAATGCAGAGGTCAAGATCCTCTGATGGTTTAGAGTCAGGTCTGAAGACTGTGAAAATGAACCTTGGAATAAAGCTACTTCAGCTGACTTGAGTGTGTCACCGCTAAGATAATTAGACTGCAGAACTGGCTTGAAAAAGGCATTTGAAACTCAAATGTGTTGCCATAAAAATTAAAAAAAATTTCCCAAATTTTAAGGCTCAATCAATTGTAAGTGTAGGGCAACAGCATAGGTTAGAAGGGCTGTTTATGTTCAACCCTTCAGGGATTCATTCCTACAGACTATAATGTATTGTGCTATATGTAATTTGTATAGCTATATGTGGTACCTCCCAGTGAATCAAAAATCATGCAGACATTATTTGAAAATATAATAATAAATATAAAAATATAATATAAGTGTTAATATTTTGGGATTTTGTAGCACAACCAGATTTCTGGTTGCTTTAAGTTTATTTATTTATTCTTAATTTTACTCTTCATTTTGGTGGTGGTGGTGTGTGTGTGTGTGTTTATGTGTATGAGCGAGGGAGCATATGTGCCATGGAATTCATATAGGTAAGAGAACATCTTTTGGGAATTGGTCCTCACCTTCCCTCTCATTTGATGTAGGTGTCTCTTTTTTCATTATTTAAATTGTTTTTGTTTATTTTTATTTATTTATTTGAGAGCGACAGAGAGAAGGAGAGAGAGAGGAATAGAGAATTGGTATGCTAGGGCTTCCAGCCACTGAAAACAAAATCCAGACACGTGCACCCCCTTGTGCATCTGGCTAACAGGGATCCTGGGGAATAAAGCCTCGATCTGGGGTCTCTAGGCTTCACAGGCAAGCGCTTAACCACTAAGCCATCTTTCCAGCCCTTGATATAGGGTGTCTCTTGCTCTCACAGTTGTTGTTTACTGATTTGATGGACAGACCAACTGATCCATGAGCTTCCAGGAAGTTCTCCTGTCTTTGTCTTCCATCCTGTTGTCAGCATTGTGATATGACAGCAGCCAGACATGTTTCTGGCTTTTGCATGAAGTATGGAGATCCCAGTGGGTACTCAGGCTTGAGCAACAAATGCTTTATCCACAGAGCCATCTTATCCTCAGATTTCTCTTCTTATTTTGTCTGTTTTTTTTTTTTTCTCAGTGCTTTTGGGTTCAAACCAGATTTCAAATATGGTTTGACAAGAAAATTCTATTCTCAATCTTTTCATGGAGGCCCTGACCCTCACAGTTTAGTAGTAATCTTAGGCTCACCATTTCCATAGAGATCTTATTCAGAAAAATAACTTTGGGACTTTCCTCTTACCGTCAATGTTCACATGAGTTAGCTTCTCCTGGCTGTGAAAGAATATCCGACATAAACAGTTTAGAACAGGGGTGATTAAGGAGGTATATGAGTTCCGAGGGTCCAGCTCATGCTTTTTCAGTGCCGTGAGCTTGGGCAGAATATCGCTTTCAGCAGGAGTGTTCCAGGGGCTCCTTCATATCTTAACTGTCAGAAACAAAAGAAGAGGGGGCCAGAGATAAGCTCCTACTGCCATTCCCCACCACTCGCTTCTGAGTCCAGGATATGAATCCATCAATGAGAATATGGATTAGGAAAGGGCCTGTTTAATTGTCTCTGGAACCACCATCCCAAATGCTCCCAGAATGCTACATTCATTTCCCAGGCATTTTGTATTTAATGTTTGTATGAGCATATATCAGTTATACATAAATATGGGTTTCATGATCACATGTTCATGCGTGTATGTAATGCAGGTTGATCATTTTCACCCTCTGTTGCCTTCTCTTGCCCTCTTCCATTTCTGCTTCTCCCCTTCTACCTTCATGATTGCCTTTCACTGCTTCTTGTTGTTTGCTGTAAATAAATTTATCTAGGTTTCTTTAGAGGAGCACAGATGAGGGGTATTTTTACAGGAGCACAGACACTTTACTAGTGGCTAGACCACTGAAGAAAATGACTCTTTCTCCCCCATCTGTATGAATCCTAAGGGTGGAGGACTCTAGGAGCACCTCCTTCCTCATGACAGCATGTGATAGGCCCAGTCTTCTCAGATGTTGTGCAGATAATCATAGTTGCTATGAGTTCAAGAGTACAACAGTCCCAACTATTTCTGAATCCCAGCGTGTTTTCATTCAAAGTTTACATTTAAAAAAAAATTTCCGGGCTGGAGAGATGGCTTAGCGGTTAAGCGCTTGCCTGTGAAGCCTAAGGACCCCGGTTTGAGGCTCGGTTCCCCAGGTCCCACGTTAGCCAGATGCACAAGGGGGCACACGCTTCTGGAGTTCGTTTGCAGAGGCTGGAAGCCCTGGCGCGCCCATTCTCTCTCTCTCCCTCTATCTGTCTTTCTCTCTGTGTCTGTAGCTCTCAAATAAATAAATAAAAAAAATTAAAAAAAAATTTCCATGGCCAAACTTTTCAGTTTATATTCTGTTCTGCTTCATAACTGAAACTGCTTATAAAACCAGGTTGGAGGCATCACTGTGTTTCATCAGCATATGGAAGTTGATGCACTCACACTGGTGGAGCATACCCCTAGTACTCAGGCTTGGATTTTTGCAATTTCCTGTCATAACTTTTGTGTTCTGATCTTCCACTTATCCTTACTGTGAATCTGCCCTTCATTACTTTAGGGGTTTCTTTCACCCTAATGAAACTTTTGGGTTATAAATCATGATAGTTTCAAGCAGGTAGAACCAGCAAACTTTTGTGTTCACAGGTGACAGTAACTTGCTAGGAGGAGCGTCTCTTGAGGGGCTGTATCACTGGAGGCAGACCTTGAGTTTTATTTGCCCCCAGTTTGCCAGCGCTACCAGGTTCACCTTTTGTTGCTGTTTCCACCCATTGTTGCAGAAGTGATGCCTATCTTCTGTTCATACCATGCTTTTCCCTGCCATCATGAAGCTTCCTCTCAAGACTAAGCCAAAAATAAAAAAGAAAAAGAAAAAAAAAAACAAAAAAACAAAAAACAACTTTTCTTCCACTAGCAGATTTTTGGGTTGGATGCATTGTCTCAGCACTAAGGAGGTTATTATATAACACATCTCCACATTTAATCATTCCTCCAACATAATCCTTTGGAGAGTTCAGGTTGAAGAAAGATACCAGGTGATATAAGGAGGTCCAGGAAGGACACTTGGAGATGGCCTTTGGGACTCAGTCCTTGAAAGTGAGGTGGTGTAAGGCATGTGAAGATAGAGTGACATTGAGACTGGCTTGGTACAGTCTCATGAGAGAAACAAATTTTAAAATTTCCTTTATGACTCCAATTTCAAAATATAACTTTTCTGCCTGGGTTGCGTGCATACTCTTAATTCATATTTCTCAAAGGGTAACATTAATTCTTCCTACAAACCCAAGAAGAGGAAAAGAAATCCTCTTCTGAATGCCTTGTAATTTGTCAACCCTCTGCTTTTCAGTAGAGGTAGAGTTACATCATTAAAGTACTCACTGGCGTTTAACACTATGTGTGAGTACAGGATGAAGGAGTTAATATGAGCACACCAGGGGGTGATAATACTTAAATGTCATTGCTGTTCCATTTTAAAAGAGAAGCCATCCCAGGTTCATCTGCAGTAGGGTAAAACAAAAAAGGATTTGTCTGCTCACTCCTATATCTTACTAGTCAAAATTTGCTCCATGGAGAGTTATTTTTTTTTCTTTCCACTAATAACCCATATGTGGATGCTATGGAGTGTTCTTGTACGCTTTAGCTGAGAAACTTAGGGTGCAATGCAATGCAATTAAGGAGCTGTATAAGAAAGGGCAGGAGGAAAGCAGAATAGCAGGCTCTAAGGAGCACTGGGGAAGTGACTACTAGGGGCCCCACCAAGGGAATCAGTTAACAGCTTTGTTCTTTGACTTTGATCATTCCTCAAGTTACATCTCCTGACCCATGAGAGCAGTCAGTAATTCATTACCATATCATGAGCAATCTATTCTTACCTTTTCCATTTTTCATTTTATAAAAGAAACATACCAATATTTTCACACATGCCTACATTTCCTATACTACCATATAGCTGACAGTAGACCTCTATATTTGTGGATATATATTGAAATGGTAGGTACATAGATATAATTTATTGAAATAGGATAAGGATTCCTAACTTTATTTAATTAGCATTTTTATTTTTACAAATTTCACAAAAGAAAAATAAACATTGAAAACAACTATATAAATTCAAATTGGTATTTTAATTTTTTTATATTTTATTTAATTGATAAAGAGTGAGAAGAGGGAGACAGAGAGAGAGAGGGAGAGAATGGGCACACCAGAGCTTCTAGGCACTGCAAACAATCTCTAGATTCATATGCCATCTTGTGCTTATATGGGAACTGGAGAATGGAACCTGAGTCCTTAGGCATCACATGCAAGTGGCCTATCTGTTAGACCATCTCTCCAGCCCCAAATTGCTATTTTTTTAAATCACAATAGGCTTTTATTAAACTATGTTGAGTCTTTAAAAAAAATTTTAGGTAGGTTCTCACTATATAATCAATGCTGACATGAACCTGTGTATGTAGCCCATATTACTTTTACTGTTCTCAGCCTCTCTATCGATATAATTGTGGGTATATACCACCAAGCCAAACAAAGATCCATGTCTAAGTAAAACAAAAATGTTGACTATAATAAGATTTGCAATAACTATATTCTTTAAAACTTTATGCTAAAATTTTATACTGTGTCAATTAACTCTATTATGGAATGAGTAGCAATTAACAGTACAATCTTTTCCATTTTTCTGTCTTTCATTTTTTCCTTGTTATAGTGATTTTTCTTAGAATTTCCAAGTTTGTAACACCATAATTCCCACTGGTATGCAATTTTACTGCTACTTAATTGAATCGCAATGCCTTTTCTACTCTTGAATTCTTTACTTTTACTGTTACTCAATTGGCTTGATTTCAGTATCAAAGTGGCTTTTAAGAGTGATATTCTCACAGCCCCTGTGTAATCAAGACCATCTGTTTCTTGCCTTTATGCATAAAAAAAAAGAAAAAAAAAACTTGCTTGGTAGAGGACTTCCTCTAGGATCCCCAAAGCCACTATGCCTTTCTGGAAGGAGGGACTGTGAAACTAGCCCTCACAGTACACCTTTTCAGATCACCTTTTGATCGAAAGGTTTTGTTGGTGAAATGTTTTCTTTTTTGTTTAAAGAAGGGTCCTTGGACACTGTCATATGAGCTATTTTATATTTGAGAATATCTGCAAAATTGAGGCAACTATTGTTCTCACAAAACTTGGGCAGGGAAATGGCTCGGTGGGTAAAGTGCTTGCATGCAAATTGAGGACCTGAGTTCAGATGCCTAGAGCCTATGTACAAAGCCTAGTGTGATCATGTGTACCTGTTATCCCAGTACTAGGGAGGCAGAGGCAGGAGAATGCCTGGGGCTTTGCTTGTAAATTCCAGGTTCAGTGAGAAGCCTCATCTAAAAAAATAAAGTGGAGAGTTATTGACAAAGACTTCTGATATCAATCTCACACAATCACAAATAAACATATTCATATGCCCAGACACATGTGAACAAACATACACACACATATATGCAACACCTACATATACCACAAAAATTACTCAAGATCTTTGGCCTAGATAGGTTGTTTCGTTCTTACCATCATAGCAATTATAGGAAAGATTTTCAGATATATTAGAATGCAGTATACTCAAGTGCATCTTCACTTAATTTTGTATAGACCACACTGTCTTCCCCATTCCATTTGTGGAGATGTCAACTCCACTTGGATAGTATATTGATTATTTTCTCATGGCTGGAACAAAATACCTGACCATAAGAGTTTTAAGAAGGAGGCAGTTTATTTGAGCTTACAGATTCAGAGTGTAGAGTCCTCCATGGCAGGGAAGGCACAGCAGCAGGAGCAGGAAGCCCGCCTATCACATCAGAAGGAGGGAAGCAGAGGACTCGCAGGAAGTGTGCCCAGGCTATGAAACCTCAAGGACCACGCTCAGTGACCTACATTACTAGCAAGGCTCTACCTCCAAAAGATTCTGTAGACTTTTCCAGCAGTGATATCAGCTGAGGACCAAGTACTCAAACACATGATCTTTCAAATCATAACAGCAAGGTTAATGAGTATGAAGGTCATTAACAAACAATCTTGGAGTTCTGATGCATGAATGTGTCAACCTGCTGCCTTATACTCTCTTTTCTGCCAGCTGACTTCTTCTGAGTGTGGAGAAGCTGGGAAGGAGTCAAGAATGAGACATCAGGAGGCACATGATCAGTGTAGTAGAGGGGAAAGAAAGAAACAGCAATTTTGTCTTCTGAATTCTATTACCAGGCTTGTAACCAAATGTTATTTCCAAGTATCTTTAAGTCAAAAGTAAATAATGTCAATTACACTGGAGGATATTTCTTAGCTGTATGCCCTGTTGGAAATTTTCTTTTAGGTTTGACAGCTTCTTGGAATTATAATGGCTGAGCATAATGTACTTTGTTCTCTCATGGTACCATAAAAATATATTCTGTTCAGGAAAATTAAAGGCATTATATTAAGATACATACTCTCATGCCAGCTCCATTATCTGTAGTTATATTTAATAGTAATTTGCCATCTGCAGTTATGAACTCTCCCCTTTGTTGGTATTTAAAAGATTCCCTCACAGTAATCAATTCTTGTGATTATCTACCTGCGATCTGCTAGGAATAGTCGTCATGTTTGCATCTGTATAATCCGATAAGAAATAATGGTTCATCTATCACAAGTAGAATGCCAAAGCCTGGTAAATTATGGTCATTTTATTAAGTATACTCTCAGGAAAAAGAAAAAAAACAACATAGAGTAGAGATGTTAAATTATACAAGGTACCAAGCTGAAAGGATGTCTTTAGTACAGGATAAGGTAAAGATTTTGACTCTTCACTGTGCATATCCTGAAAGCCTTGCTGCACACTCACCGTGGGGTTGAAGCCAACTTGACAACTGACTGGTACCCTTATCCTTCCTCCTTTGACCTCCCAAAGCACTCACCCTCTATTACTTCTTGGCATGCTATCAGCCAGTGGTATTAATTTTGTAATTCATTAACTCCCTAGTTTTTTGTTTTTTTTTTTGGCTGTACCATATACTGCTGCCCTGGTGGTAATGACATAACCTTCACATTATGTAGTCCTTGGCACATAATGAACACTCAATAAATATTTTTAAAATATTGTTTTCTTGCAAGTCTTATCTTCTGAGCTAAATTATAATCCATCAAAATGCAGGTTTCACAGTTTGTACTCCATATGGTTCATTGGGCCTACCAACCCTGAGCAGACAGCAGGTGTCAGAGACTGACTGAGTACCAGGATAGCCTAATTCCTCACGGGATGAAATGCCTTCCTGGCTTCTGGCTGTGTGGCTCGATACAGAACTTTGTATATATACTTTTTCCTAATATTTCATCAACTCTTCAGTCCGTTACCAATGGTCTCGGTCTGAGTGTTCTCAGGTTCTGAGAGCCTTATTCAAAGGCATGAACACAAAATGCTAAAAAGCAAGAATCTTTATTTGGAACAAAAAGAGAGTGTGTTGCCAAGAAAGACAGCAAGGCATCTAAGTGGAAGAGTTATCAAGGGCCTCAGGAAATAGATTGGAACATTATCTAAAGGAGTCCATGAGAAAGAGGGATGGGTCAGTAGTGGGTACGGTAGGTGTTGCTCTAGATTAACAGTCAACAGGTAGCTCAAGTGCATTGTGAGGGCAAGGGATGTATTTACTGTCCAAGCCAAGTAGTGTTCTGGGCAGCTAAACTATTTTCTTATGCTTCCTGCCTCAATTCGTGGTTCTCACATCTGGATGCCTCTGAGATCTATTTTCTTTTTATTTCTACTTTGAAAAATTTTGCACATATCAAGGGATGAATGAGGAAAAAGAACTAACATTCGATTAATTGGCTCCTATGCGAGGCACGTTGGCTGGGCTTTGCAGATGGTAATTCAATTAATCCTTACAAATCTTGTGAAGTTCCTAACTTAATCTCCATTTTATAGTTACAAACAATGACACTCAGATATTTTTTGCCTGCAGTCATATATCTGGAAAAGGCCAAAGTGGAGGGGGGAAGCCCAGATCATGCTAATTCCAGTCTTTACTCATTCTTCCACTGGGCTTATCCATTTTGCATTATTTAATGAGACAATGAATGAGGACATCCATGGTCAACAACAAGAGCAGCTCTTTTGTACACACTATAATAATGTTTAAATACTTAGTCATTCACATAAAGAATAATTTTCATTGTAAGCTCTACTTTTGCCAAAGGTCTCTGGGTGTTGGCGGGCTCTTGGTGCCTTATTCAAAGATGCACACAGAAAGTAATGCACTCAGAAATTTTACTAGGGAATAAGGCAAAAATACAGAAGTGGGGGGGGATATGCTGCAAAAAAATTGCTCCCTGAGCTAGACTTTTCCAAAACATCACTGTCTGTGGCTTCTTTTATAGGTCTGGATGAAGGAGGAGCTGATTTCTATAAAGTATATCTTGGATGTTTCTCTACTTTGACTTCCAGGTTTGAGTACTATAACCTTTTTCTCAGTTGCACATGTCCCATCACATGATGCACATTATTTAAACGATATGTACACCCAATAATGTATAACCATAAAATGACTTAAAAAAAAAAGACACAGTTTGCCTAACTACATACACTGAAATCCAGTCCAGGATGGTGGGCTCCTGTCTTCTGATCCTAGACAAATCTTGGAATCTATTTAAATAGAAACTGATCATCATAGGGTAGTTTTCTAGTGAGAAGATACTTATTCTGTTGTTTGAAGCTATGTATATATGCTGATCGGTATAGGGAGGATGTGTGCCAGGTTGTTAACCAGTTAATTGGTGCATGGTTAGGAAAGGGGTGTGTTTATTGCCTAAGCTGAGGGAGATATACCCTCTTCTGGAAGCGGTAGCATTAACTTTGAATGGCTATGGGTGACTGGGGACAGGAAGGTTGGGGCTCTGAGAGTTCAGGGCTCTAGTATTTCAGTTAGAAATATTGTGGTTGGAAGTAACTAATGATGTTTCAGTGATCAGTATGCCCTGTTCCATGTTACTTCCTCAACACCATTTTTTTTTTTTTTTGGTTACTATTGAAAAATTCTCAGTCAACAAGCATAGGACATCTTCAACCACAGGTAGAGACACCCCAGTACACTTAATTCCCCTAAATTCAGACTTCAGATGAGTCCCCACCTTGGGGCTCCCACCTATTGCTGATTGGGTGCTGTCTTGCTTGTCATTAAGCCTGCCTGCTGTTTCTATCTTTGCTGTAATCCTGATTCCTGTGCAATAAAGCTTGTTGCATACATTTCTCTACTGTGGATTGTCTCATGGCTCAGGTATGGTAATTCTTTGCAACTCCTTGGGCAAGAATATATTCCAGCTGAGCCCACAGACAGCAGAACAACTCCTTCCCATTACCAAGCCTAAAATTTCCTAGGTTGCTAAGATATTTCCCTTTATTTCCCTGTCTTAATACGACTGGGATAACTTGGGATGAGTACCTCAGCAAGTCAAATTATTTTTACTTTTATTTTATTTTTAGAGAGAGAGAGAAAGAGAGAGGCCAAAAGAGAGATAGATAATTACAGCACTAGGGCCTCAGCCACTGCATTCTAACTCCAGATGCTTGCACCACCTAGTGGGCAAGTGTGACCTTGTGCTTGCCTCAACTTTGTGCATCTGGAGAATTGGGCATGGATCCTTAGGCTAGACAGGGAAGTATCTCAACTGCTAAGCCATCTCTCTAGCTCCCCTGCCCAAGGTTTTCTTTTTAATATTTTTTTTGTTCATTTTTTATTTATTTATTTGAGAGCGACAGACACAGGGAGAAAGACAGATAGAGGGAGAGAGATAGAATGGGCGCACCAGGGCTTCCAGCCACTGCAAACGAACTCCAGACGCGTGCGCCCCCTTGTGCATCTGGCTAACGTGGGACCTGGGGAACGGAGCCTTGAACCGGGGTCCTTAGGCTTCACAGGCAAGCGCTTAACTGCTAAGCCATCTCTCCAGCCCCCAAGGTTTTTTAATGAGAGGAGTAGCTTCACTCAACAACATAGCAGAAAGACCCTTACCAATTACTGATGATAACGTTCCTTGGCAGAGTTAGTAGGCAGCTCATATTCAACTTGCCTTGTAACTTCTAGTTTTGTTCCAGACACCAGAGTCAATGACTATCTCACAAGACTGAGAATAAGCAAGGGAGGCCTGGAGGACATTTTTTAAACTCACTTACCACAATTAGGAAACAGAAGAAGCTAGCACTACAGCCATTTATGTATGACTGAATAGTACTAGAAGTCCTTTAGATCTGGGGCCCTCATGCTATCAGAGTGCATGAAGTATTATGCATGTGTTAATTGAATTAATCAATGTATTTGTTATTCCTTATGGCAGGGAATCACAATAAGATAAATGATTATGTTATGTCCATGTCTCTCAGTGACCCATAGCTTGTAGATTAAGGTCTAATATCATTTTTTCCTAATCTTTACAGAGACAGAATAATGAACCAAACTTTTGTATATAAGCATTTTTACTAGTAGGCTCTGTAAAGATGAAGCAATTGAAAGCTTGAAAGAAATACAAAATATCTGGGTAGTTATTCTTTCCCCATAAAAATGCCTGATAAGCAGGAATAGTCTATGTATATTGAAACCTCATTATTTGAGAAATTGTTTGATATAAATTACTGGACAGGGCTACCAAAATTATCTGAGACCTCATGGTGGACTCTTCTACAAGTTACTTTACTGGACACTGTGACCAAATACCTGATTAGAAGCAACTTAAAGGCAAAAAGGTTAATTTCTGCTTACAGTTCCAATGGATACAGTTCATCCTGGTAGGATCACAGGGCAGCATGATCAGGTAGTTGGCTGGCCACATTGCATCTACAGTCAGGAATCAGAAAGAAAGAAAAGAGGAAGTGGGGCCATGCTATCAGATTTCAATCTTCCCCCAGCAAGGCTCCACATCCTAAAGATTCTACAACCTTCCCAAACAACACCACCAGCTGGAACCAAATGTGCAAAACCATGAGTCCGTGTAGGAGGAGGGAGCTCACACAGTAGGCCTGAATGAATTTATAGAGCATTTGCACTCTTTTAGATCAAGGCCAGTTAAGGAATAACAGAAATCACACAATAGGATGCTGTGGGATTAATGATGTTGACTGTCATGTCTGGCTTCATGTGGTTTCTGGGGTTCTGAACTCAGGTACTTGGACTTGAGTGGTAAGCATTTTATTCACTGAACTGTCTTACAGCTGATGTAATTCTTTTGACAGGAATACATACAAAGAAAGGGAAACTTACTCTCTTACTAACCGTTCTGTTGGAAAGGTCATAGAAAGACCAGCTCAATGGTCAGCTAGGTTTGCTTCTTTGAGATTATGGAACTCACCTGGTTGGAGCCTCATGCATTGCATATTCCAGTAATGTTCAAATGAAGGAGAATTGCTATACTGACATTGTTGCATCTTGCACTACCATTTTTAAAAGCAGTAATCAGTTGAAACAAAGCTTTCTAGCCATGACACAACATACAATTTTTCTACCCCAAAGATATCTCTGCTGAGGATTACCTGCACATTTAATTGAATAATCATCCATGTATGAATGACTCAGCTTGGTTTTCCTTAAAAGATTCCACAGACTGTGTAGCTGAAACCAGAGAAGTGATTTCGTTACAATCCTGAATTTTGGAAATTCTACATCAAGAACTCAGTAAGTTTTCACTATCAGCCTCAATTAATGGATGCCATCTTGCTATATGCTTATGTTACCTTTCTGTGCGTATGGGTGGGGGAGAGAGAGAGACAGACAGACAGAGAAAGAGAGAGGGAGGAGAAGGAGGAAAGGAGAGACTGAGGTAGTTGAAAGAGGATGGGAAGGGTGTGAGAAAGAGTAAAATACCACGCTGATGTTTCTTCAATATTTCTTCCCATAAGGACACTAATCTTATTGAATAAGGGCACATCCCTAGGAGCTCATTAAATTCAATTACTATGCATAGGACCAGTATACAATTATAGTCAATTTAAGGATTATCTTTCCAGCAAATTAATTTAGAGCAACACAAAATAAGTTAAAAAGCTTCCCTTTAAGATAAAATATAGGGGAAATTATAATCCACAAACAAAAAAATATTTTTATTCTGGGCTTAATAAAATATATCTTACTATATCTTACTCATAAGTCACAATATCTTCTAACTATAAACACAAAATTAAACGGTTTTAGGAATGTTTGTGAGGGAACATGAAAGCAACCCCAATCTGCTTCTAATTAGGGTCTTCTTTTGGGCTAGAATTATCCATCTTGAGAGGTCTCACAAGAAATGATAAATACCATTAGTCCAAAGGTTGAGTTATTTTCTTATACATAAATGTTAATCAATTTTCTGATTTTCAATTCTTGCTTTAATTAGACATCAGAGAATAATGAAAAATCTGTAATGAGCATTTCTCTCCCACCTTTCCTATGAGAAATGGCTTAAATAATGTAGCTTGCCAAGTGAATATCAGATTTGGATCAAGGAACTAGTTCTGAGTCATTGAATAGAATATTTAAAACTGGAACATAAGTAAGCCCCACACTGACATACTGACATATTGACATACTGATTACTATGATTTAGGGGGAAAATATACTGAAGTAGAAATTTAAGTAAAGTGAAATAAAACAGTAGTTTTACTTGGATTGCTATCTTTTATTTTATTTTGTAATAAATCCCAATGGAAATAATGCTTATTTCAAAATTTACAGGAGTACTTGAGTTGGAAGGCAGAAGGTCTGCATAGGAATCATCACCAATAATTTCTAGATACGTGACTTCCAAAAAGTGCTTAATTTTTCAAAGTCTCAACTTTTCTTTATCTTTAAAAATTGGACTTATTTCTTTTGAAACTATCTGAGTTTGAGTATGGCTTTATTTACTTAATTGGGTCAAACACATCATTCTAAATTTATACTAGATAAGTTTATATGGTCATAACATGTAGCAAACTTATAGTAATCAATTTAGCACATTTCAAAATGTTAGTTAAATAAATAGATGTTCAAATAATGTTTGTTGAATGGATAAGATAATTTATCATAGGCAACTGATGTATCACATAATTTCTATTCTTCTCATATTCATAACCTCATCTAAGTAATTTTCTCAATTCTGGTAAGTTTACAATAGTTTTTTTTACTCCAAATAGAATTCAAACTCATAATCATTTTATTTTATACAAATATTTTAAAAATATTTTATTTATGCATTTGAGGGCAAGAAAGAAGAAGAAGAAAGTGAGAGAGAGAGAGAGAGAGAGAGAGAGGATGAACATGCCAGGCCTCTGCAAATAAACTCCAGATGCATGTGTAATGTTGTATATCTATGGGTACTTGGGAATTGAACCTAGGTCCTTTGGCTGTGCTTTTAAGCCTCTTATCTGCTAAGCCATCTCTCCAGGCCCTTGTAAGCTTTTGCTATTTTGCTTTGCATGTATATGGATGCATGTGGTATGTGAATATGTGTGTGCAGATACATGTGTTCTCTGCACATGCCAAAGGAAGATGTTGGGTATCCTCAGTGAGTCTTCAGCCTGATTTCTCTGGGAGGGTCCCTCATTGAACCTGATCTCTCCATTGTCCACTTGGACTGGCTGACCAGTGAAGTCTAGCACTCCTCTTGTCATCCTCGGCTTCCTCCCTCAACACTGGAGTTACAGGCATGTGCAGCTATGGCCAACTTTTAATGTGGGCGCTAGGGATTGAACACAGGTCTTCATGCTTATGCAGCAAGTACTCGTACCCATTGAGACATATCTTTAGCCGCCATGGATTCTTTAGACGTCCAAGGAGCTTTGGTGAAAGACACTCATTCATTGTATAGGAACAGTCTGTAATTTTGGACAGAGGGATGAGACATTAATGCTCCAGGACTGTGCAGAGTGGGCTCGTCTTAGGATTTCTTTTGTCAGAATTATAAAGTCATACATTTTATGTAGAATATTAGCAAATAAAACAAATCTACCCCTTCTCTCTTTCTTACAGAGATAAAGGGGTCGATGAAGAGAAATTTTATTTACTGAATTATATCAAATAATGGGCACATTCATGATTCATAGAAAATGGAACACATATCAGGCCCTCAAAGAATGGCTGTATCATACAATTGTCTGAATATCTGAATGGGTCTCAGACTAGCCCTGGCGAAACAGTTTTTACCTGAGTGTCTATTTATGGAATACTATAACCCTATGGCATGAAGTATCTCTATCCTTCATGCCAGTATTGCACTGGAGGGCACATCTTGTCTGGTGGTCAACACTGCAGAATTCAGGGTTCACTACTGGGTAGTATTGTTGAAGATTTTTCTCAGCCTGCAGTCTGCATAACATCTTCTTACACGGTGCAAATTAACAAGCAGTTAGGAAGCTTCCACCTTATCTCCAGCTTGATTTCTCCATGTTCTACATTTGACTCATGTAATGTCTTTAACAAAAGGGTCCTATCTTTCAATCTTTATGGCCAAATAGAAGCCATGGCAAGAGCCTGTACTATTTGGGGACCTCAGAGGCTTCATTTTAGGGATATCTTTTATTTTTAAAAGCTATCAAATGGCACAAACCACCTGATTAAAAGCAGATTCTGGGTATACAGGATTTATTTTGGCTAACACAGCTGACATCTATGATGGCAGGGGAAAGCAAGGAATGAACAGAAGCTGGACATCACCTCCTGCCCAACATCAGGTACACCATAGAAGCTAGAGAGTGTACCAAAGACTGGCAAGGAGAAGCAGGTTATAATACCCATAAGCCTTATCCCAGCAACACACTTCTTGCAGCAAGGATACAGTTCTGAATTTGCCATCAGCTGTGGACTTAGTATTCAGACCCATGAATTTATGGGAGAAAACTAATTCAAACCTCTATCTATAGAGACACAGAAAGAGAAAGAATTCCAAGGCCTCCTACCCCTGCAAATGAACTCCATATGAATATGCCGCTTTGTGAATGCAGCTTTATATGGATGCTGGGGAATTGAACCCAGGTAAGAAAGTATCTTTAGCCACAGAGGCACCTCTCCAGGTCTAGTTTCAGGATTTTCAAAGTGGTATTTTTTGTCCCTCTCTTCCTCTTTCTGCTGCCTTTGGTGATCTCTCATTGAAATTGGAAAAGAGTCCTTGGATATCTTTAATATGCATGGAATAAATTGCTTTCATAAACTATATCCATGTTCATAAAATGATGAGATTTGGGCTTCTTTACAAGAATGCATTTGGGGTCATTGTCAAATCTTATGTTTAATTTTGCTTATAAACTCATCACTGAGAGCCTACTTTTCCTACTTCTAATATTTCTTCCAGTTTCTGGAGAAGGATAATTGAGAGAAAATTGTTAGTAGTCATTAGATTAAGGATAAGACAATGTCAGCTCCTGACAAACTGATCAAAGCGATGCTAAGGATAGTCCCTGACCCTGTGATATCTGTGTCTCCTACCTTGAATTCATCGCAACATTGCTAGAAGGAAAACAAAAATCACATCTTTCTCTCCATTGGTTTAGGCTCCTCCATCAGAAGACCATGCATTGGGTGTTGTAGAATCAACAGAAACTTCTTTCTATTCTAAAGGCTGAAAAGACCAAGATCATGGCCCCAGCAGACTGAGTATTGTATAGTCTATTGATGGCTCTCTTGCTGTGTTCTCACATGGAGGGAGGGATCAGACAGCCCTCTCGGGTCAGTGTCTTTTACCAAAGGCACTAATACTATTTATGTTGGAGGAAATAAAATGAAGGGAGAAAGAGAAGAGGGAGAGAGATCTAAATTTTGGTTTCTTTCTGTCATTTAAAAATGCTAGCTTTACTGGAATTCTCCAGTAGGCATTTATTATTGATATTAGGGCTGTCTTTTAACTTTGTCATCCCAGTGACATACAATGGCTGAAAATTGGATCACAACTTGCTGTTTTAAGTTCACTTAATTCCCTCTGTTTCCTAGATTTCATAAATAAAGAATCAGTGTTTCATGAGTGACTACAGAGTCTCATCTCTCTACTGCTGTTTTAAAAATAGAAAAGCTGGGACTTCTGGTTAAGATGGCAGCATAGGTACAATGCCAAAGCAGCCTAGGGAGGAAAAAGTCAAAACAAAAAAAAACTAGCACAATCATAATGTCCATTGTTGGCTCAAATATTACTTGAGAGACTCTACAAAGCAATTAGCATCTTCCTAGCATGTAATAAACTCTAAACTGATAATGACCAATAAAAGGAAAAGGAGATGATGCTAAATACCAGAGATAAGAAGATAATGATAAAGTTGAAAAAAAATGAGAAAAATTCAAGAATCATTCAGGACTTTTTTTTTTTTTCTCTTAGGAAGGGGAAGGAATACTACCAAATTTATTCTACAAAGTCACACATGCCCTAACTCCAAAGACAGATATAGTACCAAAAAAGGAAAATAAGGCAAATTTCTTTTGTAAACATAGGCACAAAAATTTTCAATAAAATTTTGATAAACTGAATACAAGAACACATTGAGATAATCATACACTATGATAAAATTGGTATCAATCAAGGGATACAAGTTTGGTTCAACATATATGCAAAACAATTTTTATAAGACAGTACTTAATTAGACTTACGGGAAAAATTACATGATTTTTTATTGTATATTTTTATTTATTTATTTGAGAGCAACATAGAGAAGGAGGGAGAGAGAGAGAGAAAGAGAGGGAGAGAGAGAATGGGTGTGCCAGGGCTTCCAGCCACTGCAAATGAACTCTGGAAACATGCGCCTCCTTGTGCATCTGGCTAACGTGGGTCCTGGGGAACTGAGCCTCGAACCAGGGTCCTTATGCTTCACAGACAAGTGCTTAACCACTGAGCTATCTCTCCAGCCCTACATGATTATTTTAATGAATGCAGAAAAGGCTTTCACCAAAGTTGAACATTCCTTTGCCATAGAGCACTGAAAAGATAAGGAATACAAAGAACATACCAAGCTCATCCCCTAATAGCTAATTCAATAAATCCCTTGAATCACACAAATTTCATTCAGGAGTTTTATTAGCTACTTTTCTTATTTCTGTGACCAAATAACTGACCAAATGCAAATTAAGGGAGGAAGGGCTTATGCAAGGGTGGATGGCTGACAGTTCACCTTTTCCCTTCTCTACCCTTAATGACATGAGAAGATTATTTTGCTTGTCATATAAGAAACCTAAGCCAGGAAGAGGAAGAAGCAGAGAACTGATGGGTTAAGAGGGAGAGAGAACAATGATATCACTTCTCCCCAATAGAGATCTTAACTGCAGTCATTTCTGTTCATACAATTGAACTGGACATCAAGCTGGACATGGTGGCATGGGCTTGTAACTCCAACACTTCAAAGGTTACACAAGAAGATTGCAAATTCAAGATTGGTGTAGACTACATGACAAGATCTTGTCTCAAAAAGTCAAGGGCCAAAGTATAGCTCAATGTTAGGGCATTTGTGTAGCATGCATAAGGCCCTGAGTTTGAATCTCAGCACCCCACCCCCCGCCCCCACAATGAAAAAAATAAAATTAATGACTTTTTTTTTTTTTTTACTTCAACTACTTTGAGTAGGACCTTTTGTCACTCACAAACAAAGTATACTGGTTGGCATTCTTTCTTTCTTTCTTCAACAGGAAAATGTTCTCTGGCCTTTAAACAAGATCCAGGTATTCAATCATTTACTCCTGTTTTCTATGGACAGTCTCTAAGAGCTGCTTTTTTTCTACTTGCTACACCCAGTGAAAAGCCCACAGAGCCTCTCTGAACCCATCTGTCTGTGGTGGCTAATCTCATGTGCCAGTTTGACTGTGCTGAGGGATAACTTGTTAGCTACTAAACCATTTCTGGATGGGTTTGTGAGGAAGATTTTGAGAAGGGATTATAATTTGAATTGGTACACTGAGAACGGAAGATCCACTCCCCAATGAGGGTGGGTGTGATCCAGCCCATTGAGGCTGGATGGAACAAAATACAGGAGCACTCTTGTTCCTTCTTTCTTAAGCACTGTGAATGGACAGGAAAGTGATAGTGTGTGTAATGTGCATTTAAATATCATGGGGCATCAAGAATCTGTGATGAGAGGACTTCGGGTTAAGATGGCATCATAGGTACCATGCCAAAGCAGCCTAGGGAGGAAAAACCCCCAAAAAAGAAAAATCCCAAGCAAAATACACACTTCTACTAAAAAGTGATGTGTATAAGAAATTGAAATAGCAGCGGAGAAGTCGGAGAATTCCAGAGCACCCAGAGCCCGCACGGGCCTGCAGAAGCTGCTCCGGCAGGGTGAGTCTGCATGCCAGACTGCAGCGGCAGTGCTTGGCTTGAGCTGCAGGAAAAGCCAGGCGAGGGGATTTTCCACTCACACCAGAGCTCTCCACAAACTCAAGAAACTTGAAAGGAGAATGGTAGTGAACAACAGAGGAGCAGATCACAAGGTAGAAGAACATGTGGAATAGCAGGGAAGTAGCTCCCCTTTCCCACTGTTAGTGCCCAGCCCTGGGGAACCCAGCCATGCCTACTTGAACTGACAGCAACAAAGAGGGACCCAATCAAGAGTGCAGCTGAGACCAAAATCATCCCAAAAGGTAACTGGGATTACACTAGGTAAGTACCTGCCTAATAAACCTGGTATATATGCCTGCCCCAGAAGTGCTAATTGCACCTTCCAAATCAGGATAAACTAAATGTGAAATCAGATGGATGGTCAAATTTGCCATTTTTAAATAAGCTGTATTTTGGGCTTGTATTTGTTGCTTCTGGGATTATAGTGGCTTTGTTTACTCTTCTGTTATACATTAGGGAAGTTTCTCACCTGGTCATAAGCTGACTTGGAACCCTCTACAGGCCAGAAATCTTAACCACCTTGTCAGAATTAAGGGAGTGGGTGAGGCACCACACAGCCTAAGGGACAGACAGAAGACCTGGTTGTCATAATACCTACTCTTGGATAAATACAATGTGCTGTTGTGCACTGACTGTGTACATTGTATAGTTAAATTTTAGAATCTGCCTGTATTTTGTTCCACTTAGCCTACTTGAATACTCTCATAGAAGGCACACCCAATACCTAGAGTCACTTTGGTAGATACTCTGAGAGTCTTCAGAGCCACACCTAGTGCCTTAAGCTCCTGCCCTAAAGATATATAAAATCGGATTGATTGATACATCTCATAATACCCAGCTTACTGGAAAATCCAATTATTAAATAATCCAAGAAGAAAAAATATATATACATTATAACACAAAAAACAACAAAAATCAAGACAATATAAATCCATCCAAAAGTATTAATGCATCAGATATGACCTCCAGTGAGAACAAGTTAGAGGAAATGCCTGAGAAAGATCTCAAAAGAATGATTATAAATATGTTCAAAGAACTCAAAGAAGAAATCAAAGGAAGCAAAGTATACACAGGATGCCAATCTAATGAAATAAAGAGGTCAATACTAGACATAAATAAGGAAATAGAAATAATAAAGAAAAGCCAGTCAGAATTACTAGCAATAAAGAACACAGTTAATGAAATAAAAAACTCTGTAGAAAATCTCACCAGTAGAATGGATGAAGGAGAGGGTAGAATATCTAAGCTAGAAGACCAAGTGGCAGATCTAATACAGTCCAACAAAGAGAAAGAGAAACTTATAGAAAAGTATGAGTGGGAATTTCAAGATATTCGCGACACTATGAAAAGATCAAATGTAAGAATTAAGGGCATAATAGAAGGAGAAGAATTTCATTCCAAAGGCATATTTGTCTTCTTCAACAAAATCATAGAAGAAAACTTCCCCCAGATTGGGAAAGAGGTGCCAATGCAGATACAGGAAGCCTTTAGAACACCAGCTGGACAAAACCTGGAAAGAACTGCTCCTTGACATATTATAATCAAACTACCAAACATACAGACCAAAGAAAAAAATACTGAAAGCAGTCAGAGAGAAAAATCAAGTTACCTAAAAAGGCAAGCCTATCAGAATTACAGCAGATTACTCAACACAAACTTTAAAAGCCAGAAGGGAGTGGAGTGATGTACTCCAAGTTCTGAAAGATAACAACTGTCAACCAAATTTACTTTATCTTGCAAAGCTATCCATTCAAATGGATGGAGAAATAAGGACATTCCACAATAAAAGCAGGCTAAAGGACTATTTGAAGACAAAACCAGCTCCACAGAAAATACTTGAAAGAACCTTCCATGCTGAAGAAAAAGAAAAGCACAAATATAAGGAACCAGGAAAAAACAAACAATACTCAAACACTAGCTAACACAATAGAGCAAAGTTAAAACCAGAAGAACTACAAAAATGGAAAAAATGAATGCACACCTTTCAATAATATCTGTTAATATCAATCGCCTCAATGCCCCAACCAAAACACATAGGTTTGCAGACTGGGTTTAAAAGCAGGATCCATCAATTTTTTTCCTCCAAGAAACCTACCTTTCTACAAAGGATGGACACTATCTTAGGGTGAAAGTCTGGAAAACAACTTTTCAAGCAAATGGATCTAGAAAACAAGCAGGGGTTGATATCCTAATATCTGATTAGGTAGACTTCAGTCCACCATTAGTTAAGAAAGATAAGGAAGGCCAGTTTATATTGATTAAGGCACCCACCAACAGGAGGACATTACAATCCTAAACATATATGCCCACAATATGGGGCCTCCCAAATACATCAAACAAATACTATTAGAAATAAGGTCACAGATAACACCAAACACAGTGGTAGTGGGTGACTTCAACACCCCACTCTCATCAATTGACAGGTCATCACAAGAAAAAAAATAAACAAAGAGGCATTTGGACTAAATGAGGTCATAGAAGGAATGGACCTAACAGATATATACAGGACATTTCATCCAAATGCTGCAGAATATACATTCTTTTCAGCAGCACATGGAACATTCTCTAAAATAGACCATGTATTAGGACACAAAGCAAATCTTAATAAATACAGGAAAATTGAAATATTTCCTTGCATTCTATTTGTCCACAATCGAGTCAAACTACAAATCCATAGCAATAAAAGCTATAGAGCATACACAAAATCATGGAAATTAAACAACACATTACTAAATGATGAATGGGTCAATGAAGAAATCAAGAGGGAAATCAAAAAATTTATAGACTCAAATGATAATGAGAATACAATATAAAAATATCTCTGGGACACGATGAAGGTAGTCCTCAGAGGTAAATTTATAGCTTTAAGTGCATATATTAAGATATTAGAAAGGTCACAGGTAAATGGCCTAATGCTTCACTTTAAAGCCTTGGAAAAAGAAGAACAAGGCAAAGCCAAAATCAGCAGATGGGAAGAAATAATAAAGTTTAGGGCAGAAATTAATGAAGTAGATACTAAAAGAAAAAAAAAAATCCAAAGAATCAATGAAACAAAGAGTTGGTTCTTTGAAAGAATAAACAAGATTGATAAACCTTTAGCAAATATGATCAAAAGAAAGAGAGAAGAGACACAAATTAATAAAATTAGAGATGAAAAAGGTAACATCACAACACATACCAGAGAAGTTAAAAAAAATCATAGGGTCATACTATAAAAGCATATACTCCACAAAGTATGAAAATCTGAAAGAAATGGATGATTTCCTTGATTTATATGACCTACCTAAATTAAATCAAGATGAGATTAATCACTTAAATAGACTTATAACAAGCATGGAGATCTGAACAGTTATTAAAAATCTCCCAACTTAAAAAATATCAGACCCAGATGGATTCACTGCTGAATTTTATCAGACCTTCAAGGAAGAGCTAACACCATTGCTTCTTAAGCTTTTCCAGGAAATAGTAAAAGAAGGAATTCTACCGCACTCTTTCTATGAAGCCAGCATCACCATGATCCCAAAACCAGGCAAAGATAGAACAAAAAAAGAACATTACAGACCAATCTCCCTCATGAACATAGATGCAAAAATTCTCAACAAAATATTGGCAAGCAGAATAAAAAATATATCAGAAAGATCATTCACCCTGACCAAGTAGGCTTTTTTTTGCATCCCAGAGATGCAAGGATGATTCAATATATGCAAATTGATAAATGTAATACATTATATAAATGGATTGTAGGACAAAAATCAGATGATCATCTCATGCCCCCAAAACATTATAGGCCCTTGGTTTCCCATCAGAAATCGATGGTAAGACCCTATTTCTGAAGACTCCACATACTTGGGTTGCAAGGACACTGAGAAATTCTGTTGGAACTGAGTTGAAAACCTCCTCCATGTAGACCAGCTGACAGAAAGCTGGAAGAAGCCATTCTACATGCCGTTCAATGGGAGAAAGAGATACCACCAGTGAAGATACTCAACAGTGGTCACTGGAAGCCTTATAATCGGCCAGCCAGGCCAAATGAGCCAACGGGTGCAACAGTGGCACGTATGTCATGGTGGAAACCAATTGCCCTCCAATTGGACTGGAGGGCTGCTCCAAGGGAGGAAATACATCCCTTATACTGAAAACTTAAAACAGGGTTAGTCATGAGCCCTAGGGGCGTAACATCTGCTGATGTCTGGAAAGTATATACATTACACTTACCAAACTGCCCAATAAGCACTTCTCTTGATATTCATACCCTTATATTAATGCTACTCTCACTTTGGGTAGAGAATCTTCTCTTTTCAGATGGCAGTGACCATGGGACGACTCAGAAGGTATGGTGCTGGAAAGAAGTGACTAGAGTACCGAGTAACATCTCGATCACACCTTCCAAGGCTCAGGGTCTAATGTGGAAGAGGTGGTGGAAAGAATGTAAGAACCAAAGGAAAGGTTGTACTCCTTACAATGTGCTCCCTCCAGACATAAAATGGCCTTGATATCCATGACCTCATAGTGCCTGACACTACCTACACAAGACCATCATAAGAAGAGGGAAAAATCATGACATCAAAATAAAAGAGAGACTTATTGAGATGGGGAGGAGATATGATTGAGAATGGAATTTCAAAGGGGAAAGTGGGGGGAGGGAGGGTATTACCACGGGATATTTTTATAATCATGGAAAATGTTTTAAAAATTGAGAAAAAATAAAATAAAATAAGATTAAAAAAAAATAGAAAAGCTGTACTCTTGGGGTCTGTAACTTGGCCTGAAAACTCTAAATCTCATGTCTCACTCAGCACTGGCTGGGTAAATCTTGACCTCTCATGTCCATCCCTCCATATGATGAAGACCAAGTTTTTAGAGGAAGAAAAATGGACACCTGTACATTGTCATGTCTTCCCTTTGTGACTCCTGCCCTTGTTACATTCGAGAGAACGTTTTGTCAGAAGAACAATGATCTTTTTAAAATCATATTTCATGAGGTTTAGATCCCTTAAACCCGGTTGGGAGGTGATACATACCATTAGAATCCCTTGTTATTTTCTAGCACCTTGAACATAATGCTTCTCAAAGAACATTCACAATCAGTAAATACCAGTTCTCTCCATCACTTCAATAGGAACCTAGTCAGAATTCTTCATTCCCCTGGGTCACTTACCTCATCAGTCCAAATATTTCTCCCCCATTTTCTGCAATACTTACCTTTGTGGATTTCCATTAATTTGATCCTTTTTATTACTACTTTTATAGTCAACAGCTCTGGTCTTTTTAACCACACCTAGAAAACATTCTAGAATATATGTAGTAAGGCTTTCCTATAGTCTTTAGTATGTAACTGCACTTGCCTTCCAGCAATAAAATCATAATAAGTTAGCTGAGAGTGCTACAAAATTGTCTCTTTTTTTCCCCTGTAGTTTCTCCTCTGGGGCCTTAATATGCTAACATAACCTGGAGAGGGTGCAGTTATCAATTTCTGACATTATTCCTGTCATAGACCCAATATTTAAAGAGTTTTCCTTAAGTAACTTGCCAGATACATTCTCCTGGGATGACTTTAAATCTTTTTTCTCTCTGTGTGGTACTTGTGAGGATAGTGTGTGTGTGTGTGAGTGTGTGTGTAGATGCATGCACCCCATGTACACATTGTGGAGGCCAGAGTAGAAAGTGGCGTGTCCTCATTCCTCATTCATCCTTATTCCATCTTTTTTTCTTTGAGATGTAGTCTCTCACGGAACCTGGAGCTCCATGTTTTTCAGTTCAACCTACTATACAGAGTGTTCCAGAGACATTTCTGCATCTAGTGCCCTTTCCACATTACAAGTTACAGGCATGCTTAGTCACATCCAGCTTTTTCTGTAAATGCTAGGGATGGAACTCAGGTCCTCTTAGTCTCTGAGCCTGAACTGGCTTTGTTCTTAGTGGCATCACCTTATACATGTCTAAATTTCCTTTTCCTCAACTGTAAATCAGAGAGACCTAGTGTTGTATTATGAAAATCAAGAATAATGACCTCCACACAATATCTTTGCTCCCTGAAACCAGTTGTTCTCAATTGTTTTGTTCTCAGAGACACTTAAGAAAAATAAGGTGCTTAAAGAACTTCATTAGTATGAGTGAGTCATAGCTATTAAAATTGTCTATTGGAAATAAAAATGGGCATATAAAAAATCTACAAGTTGGTGGAAAATCACAATAACTGGCTCATTATGTTCTAACGCAATTAGAATAATGCTTCAGTTAGAGTGACATATTTTTATGAAAAGAAACTGTAATTTTCAAAACAAAATAAAATCTCTTTAATGTGTGCCTTAGGAGAACACAGTTGGGTAGCCCTACCTATTTTTGTGTTCAATCTGCTGCATTCTGTGGTTTACACTGACGTACACGAAGAGCACTCACACCAAGTTGCAAATGGAAAAGATGGGGGCATTTTATATTCCTCCCATATAGTCGGGGTTCTTAATTTTCCTACATACCAGACCAAACCTCTATTAATGGTAGTTTCTTAAAGATTATTTGCAGGGTGGAGCCAGAAGTTTAATCAATTCACTTTTGACCAGGGAAACTTCATTGACACATTGTGCATCTTTTGCCAGTTTTTGAATTTTGACAATTCTCTTTTTTATCCCTTTTCTACTCCCACTAAAACTTTCTTTCCACCATTTATACCACTGAAAAAACTCTCTCTCCCCTAGCAATCTTTAGCTGCCAATAGCTCCTTGGGAAGGGATAGTGCCTTGTGAGCCCTTCCCCTATCCCTGATGGGGTATTAATGGGTCCAATCCTGTGAAAGTTTTACGGAGGTAGCAACAGTATGGAGTACTCATAACTACAATGGCCATGCCATGCCCACATAACAGAGTTCCACTTCACTCCTCCCCATCCTCCAGCTCTTGCTTTCTTTCCACCACTCTTTGATGATGTTCCTTGAACCTTGGAGGAGGTGACATTGTATAATTTTAATGATTCTGTTGCTTATTCATAAGTTTATTTTTAATTTATGGTGCGTGTGTATGCATGTGCATGTGTAATGTGATATGTATGTGTGTGGTGTACATACGTATGTGTGCCCTTGCCAAGCCCCATACACTTGCCCATGGGGCGAGGATGGAATCTTAGGTGAACTACTCCCATCACTCTTGCACCTGGTCTTGTTTTGATCCAGAGTCTCTTTTTATTGATTCTGGAGTTTGTGGAGCACTGAAAAGTCAAGAGTCTCTACTTCCGTGTAAGATCAGGGTTATAGGCACACATGGCCAAAACCTAGTTGTTTTATGTGAGTCCTAGAGACCTTAACTGTGGCAGTCCCATGCTCCAACAGATCTTCATGCTTCCACAGGAAGCTCACTTAAATATTTTATTATTTATTTATTTATTTGACATAGAGGAAGAAAGAAAGAAAGAGGGAGAGAGGGGGGGGGGGGGAGAGAGAGACAGAGACAGAGACAGAGACAGAGAAAGGTCATACCAGTGCCTCCTGGCACTGCAAACCTACTCCAGACACATGTACCACTTTGTGATTCTGGCTTACATGGAGCCTGGACAATCAAACCTGGGTCCTTTTGTCAGACATATGCAGGGCCCTGGGTTAAAGCAAACTTAAGCTCTTTGGCACTAAGGCCCCAGGCTATAGAGGACTCACAGCAGTCTGAACCACTGGTCATATCTTAGGATGGACCTGCTGAGGAGATCCTCCCCCCATTCTTGGGGTTGCAGTGAGCCTGTAGCCACAGACAAAATCTTGGACCCTGAGATCTGCATCAAGTAAGGTCACTCACTCTCAAAGTGCAGGATAACTGGACATTCTGATAAGACTTAGGATTTGCCCATAACCCTGTGGCCTTTGACCAGTTGTCTAGTAGACTCCTTATATGATATCAACTAGCACCTTGCAAAGCCCTTCCCCCTGCCATTGCCTACATACTGGAATTCATGTCCCCATATGCTAATTAGGCATCAGCAAGCAACTTTGTGCATTCAATCTCCTTAGGAACCTCAACTGCTTATAAACCCATTTCCCTGACAATAAATGGAGAGCTGTTCACTGCAACTGACTCCTGGGAGTGATTCTCTCCTCATGAGTGCACAACTTTGGTCTCCATTGTTGCCTGGGACACCTTTAGAGGAACTGCAGCTGGGTCCTGGAGGATCCAGGAGCCCACATCCTTTGGCTTTGCACTAAAGTGCCTCAACCATTAAGCCATCCACACAGCCCCTCACTTTAAGTATTGAGCCATCACTCCACATACACTCAGGAGATTTTAATAACATGCAATGACCACTTGGAAAATACCAGCTGACTGACTATTTTTAGATCTTCCTAATCTTGACACTTTAATTAAATAGAACATGTTAATATAACCCAAAATATCATCAGAAACATCTTTGTGAATTGGGAAGATGCTAAGTTCACGTTCTCAGAGTTAAGTTACTTAAATTTGATCTTTTCTTGAAAGTCATGATCTTATTAGTTGTGATAGTTATTGCTAATTTTTCCTAGTAGTGGCAGACTCTTTTGGTTCATTTCTGAGCATATACCTCTAAAATATCATGAATTAAAAGAATTTGTCTTACAATTGTTCTTTCAAACAAAAATGCTATTCCACTTAAAAAAACAGCTCATAACTGACAATTTAATTGAATAACTATTGTACTTTGATGAATAATAGAAGTACTTTATGTACTATTTCATCAAGGATTATCTTTTGATATGCACATCCACAGAAATACTGTGAGAAAGAATATGTGGAAGGTAAATATTTTGTAATATGCATGTCTGAAATTACCTTCATTCTGCCTTCCTACTTGATTGCTAGTTTGGCTAGTTACAGAATTACATGTTAAAATATTTTTTCTTTAGATATATCATCTAACTCAGGCTTGTAGCTTTCAGAATTGCAGATAAATTGTGGATATCCTTATTTCTCATAGCCCACACATTATTGTAGGAGTCAAATTTCAGTCACTGTGACAATGTACCTGAGGAAAATTAACCTAAAAGGAGGAAAAGGGAAGTTGGTGACACAGTTTTACATGTTTCACCCCCTATTCTAGGTGTTGGCTTTGGACCGGAGAAGATGCAATGCATCATGGCTGAGAGTGTATTGTGAAGAGAAATGTGCATGCACAGCTAGTGAGTGCAAGGAATGAAGAGCTGGAGGAGTAGAAGGAGGAGAAAGATAGGGAGGAGATAGACGGGGGGAAAGGAGTGGGAGTGGAGAAGGAGGGAGCAAAATTCCAAGCATACTTGTCTTGACGCTGTTGTTTTGTTTTTTTCTCATCATTTTTGAAATGCTCCCTTCTCACGCAACTGCTTACCAACACCTCCATTGCCCAATTAGCTATCGTTCTGGTCCTCAACCCCAAAGGCATGACTTTCTCTCTTCCCATTTATCGATCTCCCTCTTCCTAATAGCCATTTAGATTTATTTTAGTTTTTATTTTCATTTATTTATTTATGAGAGAGAGGGAGAGGATGGGTGCCCCAAGACCTCTACCACTGCAAACACACTCCAGATGCATGCAATACCATGTGCATCTGGCTTACGTGGGTTCTGGAGAGCCAAACGTGGGGGTTTAGGCTTCTCAGGCAAGTGCTTTAACCACTAAGCAACCTCTTCAGCCCACCACTGAGATTCATAGCTTGCTTTCTCTACATTTTTTTTTTCCACAAATGCTAATGAAATTGTCTCTGAGATTTCCAAAATAGGATTACCAAATTTATTTATTTTATTTGCATGTGCAAGTGTGTGTCATTGGCACATATGCTTGTATTTTTGTATTCATTTCTGTGTGAGCAAAAGTTTCTTTGGATGTTCATGCTCATATGTGTGGAGGCCAGAGATTGATGCCTGGTGTCCTTCTCAGTTACCTTCCTTTCTATTCTTCAAGACCTGGTCTTTCTTTGAACCTGGAGCTCACCAACATACTATGTTAGCGATATACTATACTAGCAATTACTGTACTGTACTGTACTGTACTGTAAAACTAGCCAGAAATCCCTGTGAACCTCCTGTTTTGTCCCATCAGAGTTGCAATTACAGGCCTGTGCCATCATGCTCTACTTTTACAAGGGTTCTGGGTTTCTCTCCTCAGGTCCTCATGCTTGTGAAGCAAGCACTTTACCTGCTGAGCCTTCTTCCCAGTTTCCAGAAGAGATGCTTTGAATGGACGTCTTTTACGAGCCCTCCCTCAAGTATATACACACTTAATTTAAGAATTCTGTGAAGTTTCGTTATAACAAATTTGTTTTATGACTGTAATACTATTTAGATGTAACACAATTTTGTAACAAGCTTATGAAGCATACGAAGAAATGAATTCATGAACCACACCTGATATAGTAACTTTGTGATGTTGTGAAGGTAATCAGAGTTGGGGATCAATACAGGGGAAGGTGATTTACTATATGGAAAGGGATGCATTCTGAGAAGAAAAGTCAGTTATGCACTATGCTGTTTAAGACGTAAGGTGCAGGCATAGTGCTCCAAGACATGGGTGACTGCCAGAGCTCCAAAAATTAGTACAATGATTGTTTCATTGAGCTCATCTATTGCCTACCTTACCTGTAAATTCCTTGCAGGTTAAGAATGCTGGGACAATACTCAGAACAGGAAGAAATGAGCACAGAAGGAATGGGTGGCTAGGGAGAAATCAGCAAAGTTCCCAACAGTGAAGTCCTGGAATTTTAGAGTAATGGAGAAAGGCTGGGGGGAGATCTGTCACTAAAAGCTGAAGCAGATGAAGTGCTCCATTCCTGAGTGCCCAGGGAACTGTCGTGAAAGGGAATGCATGTGATAATTATGTCTTCACTCTGACTGATGATGTTGACCACAGGGAGAAAAAATTACTAGAGGCCTTTGTCGGGGAAGGTAGATCAGGTTGCTATGCTGACAGGAAGAGGTACCTCCCGTGTGTTCCTGTTGTTCCTGAGTGTTCATGGAAATATCTGCGCGGAGAACTGGATGTTTCTAAAGCCCTCTATGGGATCTTCTTTGGTGACTTATTGGACGCTGGAAAGATGAGGGCTAAGGAAGCTCCCAAAGTACCTTATGAGGGAACCATAAAACTTTGGGGTCCTATAAACTTAGGGCTTAGATCACATTGTCACATCAAAATAGGGCAAGGCAATTATCTTCCAAAGCAGAACTACATCATTGATAATGAAAGCGTAACACCGAGGGACATTATAAGTAAAAAGGTGGGAATCCATTCGTGTCAGTTGTATTTGTACAAGGAGAAGATTTCCAAAGACAGAAGATATAACTCAGTTGTAGAGTGCTTGCCCGGCATGCATGGAGTACTGAGCAACACACCCAGCATTGCATAAACTCACTATAGTGCCATATGCCTGTGATCATCATAGTTAGGACCTAGAGACAGGAGGATCAGACATTCGTGGTCATCCTTGGCTATGCTGAAAATTTGAAGCCAGTCTGGGAGACATAAAACTCCATCAAAATCAACAAACAAATGTAAAATGGATTGGTATAATGTTTGCATTTGTTTCAGATTATAGTATTGAGGAAAAGTCAATTTTCATAACATAGGATTTATAAACCCAGAGTGTTTGGGAGTATGTTTCAACTTTGGCGGGAGGATAATTTATACCCACCTGTCAGCCAGGGTCCAGTCTGAGAAGCCAGTAGTGATAACCAAGGAATGAAACAAAAATGGAGGATAGAAAACTGAGGAAGCCGAATGCAGTAGGAGAAAAATGAAGGGAAGGTCATATTGATACTTTCCTATTGAAGATAGGATGGGCATCACACTGGCATGGTCTAGATGGTAACTTAGTTTCTGTGTCAATTCTCATCTCTGCTCTCATATTCTCTATAGCTTAAGGGAAGATGAATGAACTACTTTAGTATTTAAATTGGAGTATAAATAATCTCCATGAATTCATGGTTCCTTGAATATATTTTGTGGTTGGAATTTTGTGGGACATAATTATATAGAGGTATTGTTTAGCTAATTACAGTAGAGTAGTTGAGCATCCAAGACAAGAATGAGTTCATAATGCTATCATTGAGTACCTTTTGACAATATTTTGAAATGATTCTATTGAAAGAATGAAAAATGTGTTTTGCTTTTATTTTATTTGTATCTGCTTAGGTATAATTCTTAGTGTATACAACAAAATTTTCTATTATTTATACTATACACAATGGTTGAGCATGGATTCTTGGATCCAGTCTGTCCTTCTGACTGCCATATTCCCTGACCTTTGCAGAGTTAGAAATACAAGAAGACCAAAATACTGCATCCTGAACTCATTTAACTCAGTTCCCTCCAAATGAGGATTTTTACAGGTCTGTGTCCTAACCCCAAGTAACCCAGGAACATATGAAATCCCTATTGGTCCCCTTGATAAGACAACATGTGGCATAAATATATATATTTACATATATATATATAATTTATTATTTATAAATTATAAATTTATTTATAATTATTAAATTAAATATAAATTATATATAAAATGCCATATATATATCTTCAGTAGCTTCAAAGTGAATGTATCATCATCTATGGTGTCTTAAATATGAGAAGGTTGGCATCTAGAGACTAAACAAAAAAGGTAGGCATAGGACTCTTATGGAAAAGAAGCTGCAATGAGGGTGTGGTTATAATTAGGAGTGGTCACTGCTTCTCTGAGTATACTCCTATTAGGTAAAGGGGACCACCCCTTGGATTGCTTATTTTACTCAAAGCTGAAGAAGATACCTATCACAAGCAATTTAAGGAAGAAAGGGCTTTTTGACTTATAATTCAAGGTGGTAAAGTCCATCATGGTGGGGTTGGAATGGCAGCTGGTCACATTGTCACCATAGTCAGGAAGTGTAGAAAAATAAATGTTCATGCTCATTTAGCCTGCTCTTGTTCATCTGGTCCTGGACCCCAGCCCATGGAGTGGTGCCACTCACATTCAGGGTAGGTAATTTCACCTCATCTACTACAGGAAATTCATTACAGACCTGCCAGAGACTTGTTTCCATGGTGATTCTAAATCCTGTCCATTTTACACCTGAGATTAACCATCATAGATCCTTACCACCTAAATTTGTGTGTGGTCAAGATAATGGCGTTAGCCAATGAAATTTAGTACAACTGGTATATGTATGCCATTATTTGACAGGAGGTTTTAAGTGAAAATATGATTTTCATGTCTATTTTTCTATGATATATTGATGGAAGATTATGTTGACATGCAATCTCTAATGGCCTGTGTTTTCTAAGATTGGAGGAGTGTTCCCCACCAGTGCTAAAATATTCTTGACATGCAGCCTCATGAGAAGGAAATTATCAGTCTAGTAAGACATTGAGAGTTTGGCTTTGGTTGTTAACATAATTTTGCATGACTGGAATCATATAACCAGCTTCTAGAAAAATAGTTCTTAAAAATAGTGAAGGCCAGTGTTGTAGTCTGGGTTGCATTGCTGTTAGAAATCACCCAACAAAGAGCAGCTTCTGGGAAAAAGAGACTTATTTGGCTTACAGGCTCGAGGGGAAGCTTCACGATGGCAAGGGAAAACGATGGCATGAGCAGAAGGTGGACATCACCCCCTGGCCAACATAAGATGGACCACAGCAACAGGAGGTGTGCCAAACACTGGCAAGGGGAAACTGGCTATAAAGCCCATAAGCCCGCCCCCAATGATACACTCCCTCCAGGAGGCATTAATTCCCAAATATCCATCAGCTGGGAACCTAGCATTCAGAACACCTAGGTTTATGGGGGACACCTGAATCAAACACCACATTCCGCCCCTAGCCCCCATAAACTGATATCCATGCATGATGTAAAATGTAATGCATTCAGTCTGACTTTAAAAGTCCCCATAGTTTTTATCAATCTCAATGATGTTCATACATCCCCATAGTTCAAGATCTTTTAACTGAGCCATAATACCAAAATATAACCTCAAAAAAACCCAGAATGGCACAGAATAAATATTCACACTGCAAAAGATGGCATTGGGCATAGCAAAGAAACATTCAACCAATACAAGATTTAAAACAACTAGGGAAAACATCAAACTCTGTAGCTTCAAGTCCAGCAACACTAGCCAGTGACAAGTCTTCAAGTCCGATAATTCTAAGCAGCAACAAGTCTCTGGCATTCCAATTCCGCCCCTCCAGCTAGGCTACTCACAGTCCTGGGAAACTTCATCGGGGCTGGAAGCTCCTTGGCAGCCATCTCATGGTCCCGGCATCTCCACTGGGACTCCACTGCAAGCCACGGTTCGTCCTCATGGCCCCATGGTGTCTCTATACAGGCAACCAGCAAACCCGCTTCACACTGCCCATGGCCATTTCCAAAACACAAGACCGTGTTGCAAACTCAATGACCCTCTTTCCAGCATTTCTTATACTCCACGATACCAGGTAGGGTGCCAATTTGTTAATCCAGGGGGGGAATAAAGCAGACTTTGAAGAACAGGACACTCCTTGAGCACTCAGACACCTTCAAAAGAGTTGACATTCTTCTTGTTGCCCTAGCGCAGGTCAGCTAGCCCAGTCTCAAAGGTTGTAATCTCTCAGTTGCAGCTGAATGGGCAACAGTTCACCCAAAGATTTTCCTTTCTGTGCCATATCCTTCTGCACACACCAGTTCATTTCTACGCAAAGCAACCCTGCACAACTTCTCAGGACATGGGCATAAGAGCAAGCTTCTCACACAAACTGCTAGCCCAGTCCAGGCACAGCTCTTTCTCACCCTCTTAAGCCAAACCTCACAGTCCATAGTTCTTACTGCATTCAGGTCTTGGAGCTCAGACCAGAATAGTCCTTTAAGCTGTACTTACAGCACTGCAAGGCATCTCTTAGGCCAAGGTTTCAACTCCTTCCACATTCCTCTTGAAAATCAGCTCCAAAAGGCCAAAGCCACATAGTCAGGTGTCTAGCAGCAACCCCACTCCTGGTACCACTTTACTGTTGTAGTCTGGGTTGCATTGCTGTTAGAAATCACCCAACAAAGAGCAGCTTCTGGGAAAAAGAGATTTATTTGGCTTACAGGCTCGAGGGGAAGCTTCACGATGGCAAGGGAAAACGATGGCATGAGCAGAAGGTGGACATCACCCCTGGCCAACATAAGATGGACCACAGCAACAGGAGGTGTGCCAAACACTGGCAAGGGGAAACTGGCTATAAAGCCCATAAGCCCGCCCCCAATGATACACTCCCTCCAGGAGGCATTAATTCCCAAATATCCATCAGCTGGGAACCTAGCATTCAGAACACCTAGGTTTATGGGGGACACCTGAATCAAACCACCACAGCCAGAATCAGTGACACTTACTTGGGTGTAATTGTAATGATCTGAGTTTGAGCATATATCAGAAGGAGAGACCATTCATAGAAAAAGAGGGAGAGGTAGGAGTTAGCTGAGGGCTTTAAGGAACAAGTCATTTCCTAGCTAAGAATGGAAATGACTTCTCAGACAGTAGCTATTAAAAGAACATCATGGTACCCACTATCTTTCTTGCATTTTTATGTAAAGGTATAAGGGAATTACCCATCACTATCCACAAACTGTGGCATCTGACAGCATATTTTATTTTATTATTATTGATATCAATAAAATATGAAGTTGGCCTTTTGAGTCAAATCCATAGATTTCTTATTTTCTGTGATTCATTGTGTAGTGTTTCCTAAGTAAATGAAGCATTTAAAAATATATTCCACATGACAAATTGTGATGCAATTCCACAGCACTTTTAACAATGCATATACTAAACCCAATATATCCCAATTAGAAGAAATGGATATAAATTAGCCATATAAACAAGAGTTGTAACATTCTAGTATTTGTCTGTTTCTTGGGTCTCTATAATCTTTACCATTTGAACTGAATGTATTATAATATAGCACATTTTTTAAAATTGTGAAAATTTCTACATGTTTTAAATGATCAGGTTTAAAATTACTATGGCTTTTATTTCCTGGATTTGTTAAATAAAAATGTAACAGAAGGGCTGGAGAGATGGCTTAGCGGTTAAGCACTTGCCTGTGAAGCCTAAGGACCCCGGTTCGAGGCTCGGTTCCCCAGGTCCCACGTTAGCCAGATGCACAAGGGGGCGCACGCGTCTGGAGTTCGTTTGCAGAGGCTGGAAGCCCTGGCGCGCCCATTCTCTCTCTCCCTCTATCTGTCTTTCTCTCTGTGTCGCTCTCGAATAAATAAATAAATAAAATTTTAAAAAAAAATGTAACAGAAAAGGAAAATGGAGAGCTGGGTCATATTTATCTCTGAACAATTTTTTTATTTGGGACTTTGAGTTTAATGTGGTAGGCTATGGGGTATGGACAGGGAGAATGCTATGTATATTAGACATTCTTTTTAGGTTAATTTCCTCTATTTTAATTTCAAAATCCAACTTTAGAGGTGGGGGAGTCTCTAGATGAACTCTTCTCACTTATCTGTAGACAATGTTGACATTATGTTTCTTCCATCAAGGTGGGGATGGAACATAGATTTGAAGAACTGTTGGAGATACCAAAGTTTTTTGTCCCAACAATTGCTTCAGTCTGGCCACTGTCTTCTCTTTGTGGTAAGCCTGAACATGTGAACTGTGCTGGAAATAGTGATAGTTTCTTTCATATTTTACTTTTCTCTGATGTGAATGAGAACTCTGTGTGAACCAGTGCACCTTGCTTATGTCTTCCATTTTAGGTGAAATACCTAGATAATTTTATGTGGAGTTTCCATAATATTTATTATTTAGTACCAAATACTACCTAAGACAGAGGAGAAGAGCCAGCTGTAGTAGTCCAGCAAATTAACTTCTTCTGAAGTTATCAAATTGCTAATTATATGTTCATATGTTTGTGGCATTTCTCACTGAGTTACATACTTTGAATTGTTTTTAAACTTCATTAATATGTCCTCTTCTGATCATTTCTTTTCCTATATTTACGTTGGTTTAGTCCATTATTCTTTTCCTAACTGCCTAAGATGAATGCATAACTTATTAATTATTCATGATATGACTTTCTGCATCTTAAATATAAGCACTTAAATGTATACTTTCCCTCTAAATATCATTTTGGCTCATTCTATAAATGTGATATGTTGTTTTCATTACCACAAATATACACTGTTTTATAACATTTTCAGCTATGACAGCTTTGATTTGTAGATTATTTAAAATAGTGAGTAGAATGGAAAGATAATATAAGCTATAAAGAGCAGTCACATTTGTGACTTAAAATGCTGAATTTTGGGGCTGGAGAGATGGCTTAGTGGCTAAGCACTTGCCTGTGAAGCCTAAGGACCCTGGTTTGAGGCTCGGTTCCCCAGGTCCCACCTTAGCCAGATGCACAAGGGGGCGCACGCGTCTGGAGTTCGTTTGCAGAGGCTGGAAGCCCTGGTGCACCCATTCTCTCTCTCTCCCTCTATCTGTCTTTCTCTCTGTGTCTGTCGCTCTCAAATAAATAAATAAAAAATTTTTAAAAATGCTGAATTTTGAATCCATCACAACATTTGTTGGAGCCCATGTTTTTGATGGTGCAACTGGAGCCCAGCACTGCTGCATCAGGATTTGAACTTGGCCTTCCTGCCAATGTTTACAGTTTGCATGTCTTTGCCCTGATTTTTCTTTATTTCTTCAGCATTCACACCATTAATCTTGTGGGTTCAGAAAATGTATATATAAAATGTTCATAGTTAATCATTTTACCATACACATTAATTTTATTAAGTAATTTTAGTTATACATGTCTGTATTCATTTATTTGCAAGGAGAGAAAGAGAATGAATTTGGGCATACCACGGCTTCCAGCCACTGCACATAAACTCCAGATACATGTGCCACTTTGCACATATGGTTTTGCATAGGTACTGGGGAGTCAAACCTGGGTTGTTAGGTTTTGCAAGCAATAATCTTAACCACTGAGCCATTTCTCCAGACTCACATTAGTTTTAGTTTATTCATTCATAAGAGAGCCTTTATCTGTGATATTCTTGGCCCTAGTATAAAGGTTTTTGTGAAAGCCTTACACACTTCAATCTTTTTTTTTCATTTTCTTTCTTTCCTGATTCAAATTTTGTTTTGTTATTTATTAAAATTATTTTATTAGTTATGGACATACTTACAATATAAACAATACATCATGGTACTATTCTTTCCCTCATCCCTGCCCCTTTTCCAAAGGGGTCCTCCTCTTTGGAGATGCAGGTCATCCCCATGGGGATTGTCGATCATGCAATGTGGGGGTAGCAGTTTGTTATGGGGAAGAGGCAATGTTTCTGTGCAGAATGCCCCAACTTGTGGCTCTAACAATCTTTCCACTCCCTCTTCTGCAAATTCCCTGAGCCATGTTGGGTGCTTTTTAAGTCTAATTCAGTGGTGGATTCTTAATGCCCCTGGATCTCTGGTTTGGTAGGAGTTGAGTGTCCTTAGTGTCTATCTATTTCACCTATGTGCTGATACCAGGTTCATGGTAAAAGTAGCACTCTTGCTCATTTCTCTAATTCCTCTGTGGTTTCACCTGGGGTTGGCCTGAAGTGCAATGAATGGTTTATCTCCTCTCCTGTCTAAAAATGAGAAGCAGATTCTCCAATGGAGAGTGAAGTCAGCACAGGTTAAATAGGATAACCATTAATAATTTAGAGAGAGTTTAATGGGTGTACACCATAGCCCAAGATTAGTGGGAGCTTGGTATTGTAAAGCAAAATTGTTATCTGGATATGATTCTGACTTATTTTCCAGTCCTAGATATGGTTTCTTTTGCATTGAGTGGATCTGTTAGCTAACACAAGAGCAGTTGGTTGCTCACCATGGATGTGTGCTACTATTATACTTGTGTGAGCATCAAGTCAGGTTGTTTGATTCTGAGTAGCTTAGGCCTTGAGTTGCTCAGACAGATGTTGGCCACTTTCCCCTGGTAGCTCATGTAGCACCTTCTATCAGTAGATGGTCTAACTATCTGGGGATTTTCTCTCTTCTGGACTCCAATTAGGACTCTCCATGTTCCCTGTTGCACTACGGTCTTACCATCAACCTCTGGTGGGTAATAAAGTGCTCTGACAGAAGTTTTGGGAGACCTTGTAGGTCTCTCTGATCAACAGCTCATTGTGGGTGTTATCCACATCCTGTTACTTGGAGTTACAGACCAGACCCAAAAGAAAAGAAAAAAAAATGAAAAAGAAAGAAAAAGAGAGAGAGAGAGAGAGAAACAGAAGAAATTTAAGGTTAGGCTACATCACACACTCTCCAGGGTTCTTTGGTTCAGGGCTCCCCCTAATAGTTCAATCTCTTAACTTGACATTTCATAAGCAGGATATGTTGCTGGTGAGTGAAAAGTGTTAATCTTCAAAACACATGAGACATAAACATTTACAGTGGTCCACATCAAATATTTCACAATACAGACTGAGAAGAAATGTTTTATATTTCTCAGGCTCTTTGGATCTCTTATTTCCAACTGGGATATATCTTTTCTACTCAGTGTTGCTATGAACATGAGGAGTGGTGGGGATATTTTATCCGTAAACATGAATGATTTACTTTTCCAATGGTGACTTTTGGGGAAAATAGGTGACCATAAGTTAAGTGGCAATTTGTCCCAAGTAATCATATATATCTCTTCAATGATCATATGGTTAAAAAAAAAAAGGAAACCATTTTCTTTCTTTGGTGCAATATCTAATAAATATTTTGTTTGGAAAAAATATATACTTTCATTTTTTTCCCTTGCTTAGTGAAAGACCAGTTTCTTTGGTGGCATATGCTGCAGAATTTCTGAAACATCCCTGGGGATTTACACCACCATAAGCTCTTCACCACAAAGATTTAAAACTCTAAAATCTTAAAAACATCAACAGGTCTTTTTCAGTATTTACTATTTTTTTTATTATAAGTGCTACCAAGAAATTTAATATAATAATAATAATTTAGTGTTAGAATGAGAATAGACTGTTGTGGAAAAATTACTATGTTTGGGAGAATTGTTTTATTGCAAACAAACAAACAAACAAAAACAAACCTGTAATCTGGGCAGAAGGTAGAAGCAGATTTGATGAGAGCGCCCCTTTAAACTGAAGGACTACAATTGGTCTCTGTATTTTTTCTGGTAGTCGTCCCTCTGAAGGAAGAATTAGAGCCAAGATCGCTGGCTGCACTGTGAATCTGTCATATCTCAGCACTGAAAAGATACAGAGCAAGTGAATTTAAATAGTCTCTGGCTTTCTGTTCCATGCCGCGGAGAGCTTTGAGAATGATGAACGAAGTAAATGCTTTATTTAGGGCTAAGTGAGATACAGATCCCTCCAGCCTGACAGCGTCTCAGCCTGCGGAGTAAGGAGGCAGTGGAAACAGAAGCCGCAGCAGCAACAGCAGCAGCTCCTGCTGAAGTCCAACAGGGGAGACCTGATCTCGGGTGTATCTTGGCACTGCTTCTGTGGATCGTGTCCTGTCCAGGGTCCTGAAACATGAACCAAACTGCCAGCGTATCCCATCACATCAAGTGTCAGCCAGCAAAAACCATCAAGGTAGGACCTAGATTTTTCCCTCAGACCTTTGATCCTGTCCATGTGTTTTCAAGCAACTAACTCTCACATGGACATGGGTGCATCAGGGCACTGCTAGGGGAGAAACCATGTGGGCTTGGGTTTCAGTTGAACAAAGTGTTTGGCTCTGTTTGTATGTGCATGTAGGCTGAAGAGAAGAGTTTCCAAAGAATCTACCCTTCATCCTCATGACTTTGAGTACCTCTTTTTGATTGAGAACGTCTCTGTGATATATTTCAGAATGAACTTTAGACAACATCTAGATGTCTGGAATGGTTTCTAATCCATGTCAGTTTTCTCAGTGGGACTAGTGAGGAATTTGCAAACTGTTTGAAACAGAAAACATTGAATTGACCACAAGCTTGAGTGTACTATTTTACAGCCCCAAGAAAAGCAATTTCTCATTATGTGCTTTGAAATGTTGGTTATAATAATGTGATTTTAAAACTTGCTAAATGACTATGGAGAGTATAAAATGCATGCTTTAATAACCATATGACTCAAAACAAGTGAAATGACAGCAGATTTGTTCCAAGTCTCAGATTTTTTTCTGACAAAAAATAGTTAAATGTAAATTGACAAGCTCAAAAATTTGTCTTCTGTTTTAGTTCTTAGTACTGTTTGCATCACTTTCGTTGGTCTTATTTGAGATGACTATGTTTCCAATCAAGGTCTTGTTCCATCTTGTTGACTTTCTGAACTGGTTTAATTTTTGTTTTATTATTTTGTTTCTTCAGTCAAAATCATGGGTTTCTCTGAAAATCTGTTATGAAGATCACTGAAAACCTGATGGTTTTTCTTTAATTACACTCCATCTCTCACTTTCTTACAATGCATACTTTTTACTAAGATGCTGGAATTTTTAAAAGCCTGACTTTTTATGACTTACAGCACAGCACTTTTCTGGTTTATATCTCTGCCCTTTGACAATATTGAATTTACTATAATGGCAGAAAGAATCTCATTTTCAGCAATCTCTCTTTCTTATGAACTTTCCTACCCTTTATCTGAGTCTTATGATGGTATATTATGAACTTAATATTTTAATTCACTTATTAGCACTGACTTTTCAAAGCAATGAAGTCTCCAAGCTATAACAAATGGTGCATAGCTACATAGCCATCAAGCATAACCTGAGGAGTTAACTGGACACATATAGTCCCAAATTCAGATAATTACACTTTCTGTAATGGCCACTACAGAGCAATCACTTTTTTTTTCAGAATTGAGTTTTCTGTACTGTGTCCAAGCTTAGAAACAAGATGTTGGGCTTTAGAATTTTTAAATTGTTCTATGCATGTAAGATTCCCATATATATCAATTATATAAGCATGCCACTGCTGAACAATGCCAAGAAGTAAATATATGGCATTCAGTCTTGTGATATATAAACTCTAGTTGGAAATATGTGTTGAATCCAAATTGGGATAGAATTACAAAGTACCTATCTTTAGGTAGAAAACTATAATATGCCCAGCAGTTTTCTGTTTAAGTGGAGGTCACAGAAATTAAGCATTTTTATTTGGCCTTTTCTACATTGGGTAAGCACAAATGCATATGACTTTCTGGGACTCAGAATCACTTTCCTTATTAGTTTCCTGGCATTCACTGCTCCCAAACTGTGGAGCAGGGGAAATGTTTCTAGACTAACACTTTTATACCATCTTGCTGATCTTGCAGATGCTGGTGTTTTATTCTAACTGCAGCCATTGAATTGAAATGAAAGACATCATAAAAATTGGACAAGTTACCACTTAGTAATGTATTGGATTAATGACTTAATGAAACAATCTTGAGACTAGGCTGTGGGTGATTTGGTTAATTGTACAAGTTAAGTTCTTTTGTGTACTCTCCATATTGCTCTGGGGAGCAAAGGATGCTTGTGCTGTTCATAAAGTACATATAGTTGCAAGCATTGAACTATTAAGGGAGTAATTACTTGAGTATTTTCCAATTTGCATCAGTAAAAGGGAACGAGTGGTAAAGCGCTCTTACTTCAAATTATGTGTTCAATTATGAAACATTTATGGCTTCTGGAATTTATACTAAAAATGGCTATCTATATTTAGGTAATGCATTAGCTTCTGAACAAAATGCAATAACAACTGAAGGAAAAACCCTATGATGAAGTTTGTGGAAAGCTATGGTACATTGGAGCTTAAAAGATACTTTGAACTTTTAGAAATGCAGTTTCTACAATGGTTTCATAGAGTTAATTTCCCCTCACTGTAAAACTTATGATCTGAGAATTTAAAATAAAGCCCCCTTATGGAATTGTATTAGCCTGAAGATAACAATAACCCAATTTAGAACTCTGAAAATATCTAGATGCTTAAAAGCTTGACTACTGCTCCATTTTAGAAATTCTAGGCCCTCTGGGGGCTTTTCCTGCATAGCTCAGTACAATGACCCTGTAGGGACCTTTCTTATCTTGTCAGTGTAGTAAATGCTTTTTTTTTTTTTTTTTTTTTGTCTCAACAGTGTAAGTACTATTAAGAGGATGCAATAAGGACAGAAAATAATAGCTTGCATAATCTGAAAATAACAGAAAAATCCATAGAATAGAACAGGTGTGTGTTTGTGTGTTTTTACCACTTAAATTTTGAAAGCAATAAAATCTGCCACAGTGGGTCAAATTCAGCAGTTGTTGCCAAGGAAAGCTCTTTGTGGTCAAGATAGTGGTAACTTTGGAGAAAGAGGAATGGGGAAGAATCATAACAATAAAGTGGCCAACATTATTTGGATTGTTTGGCATTTGTTTTTGTCATGCTGGCCATTCTCCAGTCTCTGATATAATTTTGGTCTGATGTGATTCTGCAGGCTTGATCCTATAGTCAAAACTGATAAGAGAATGGAGTGAAGTAAGTTTAGTGAAGGTGACAAGCATGTTCTCAGGTTGCTGTGGTTGGAATGTCGCACAGAGTTCACTTGTCTACCTCTCTTGTTGCAGAGCTTCTAATGCATTGTCTGAAATGATAAGTCTTCCCATAAAGTTAATGGAATTCAAAGATTAAAACAAAGTAGGAAAAGAGGACCTTTCACTCTGAGATTTATAATGGACAGTTTTAGAGACTATCCATGAATGGTAAACACAAATCTAATCTCAGCATTATGATAAATTTGATTTCAGAAAAAAATTCCAACTTGTTTTGGCTTTATATGTCTTGATTCCTTCTGGTCATCCTGAAAGCAAACTGAACCTTCCAGCCATATGTTAACTTCACTTCTAATTTATTTTTTCCTCATGGAATTGTAAATTTAAAAAACTTGGTTTCTTTTTATAAAATTTATTTTTATTTATTAGAGAGAATATGTGCACCAGGACCTCTAGCCACTGCAAACAAATTCTAGATGTATGCACCACTATCTGATTTTGGCTTACATGGGACCTGGAGAATTGAACCTGGGTCCTTAGGCTTTGCAGTCAAGTGCCTTAACTGCTAAGCCATCTCTCTAGTCCCAACCTTGGTTTCTTAAATGTGCAGAAAGTTTTGTGCTACTTTAGCTTTGACAGTTTCATAGACGTCTATAATGTGCTTTTATTATATTCCATCCCAGTAACCAACTTTTATCTCCCTCGCAATTCTGCTGAACTTTCTCTTCTTCCCAATTAATTCCCTATTTTCCTGATTAAAAATAATGCATTTCATATCTCAACATAAATTTGGCAATCATGAGGGTACAAAGTAAGTAGCTGACCTCTGGCATCTTTGATATTAGTTTTGAGTGAATTAATTGGGATAGGTGGTATATAAGTCAGCAATCATGTGCACTATATTTTATTATGAAAACCAGAAAATACAGCATTGCTTTCCCCATGTAGTACCATTTCACACCACTTCCCCTCACTGCCTTTACTCTTTTTAAGATCTGCTTGGTGTAGCTAACATCTGCCTTCACACACAGGTTCCCATTTCCATGTAGCAAAGAATCCTATAATCTAAAATTCAGACTTCTTTTCTTGTAACACTGTGTAAGTAGTTGTTAGTTTGAATGAAGCATTCTAGAAAGGGGCTCTATTATTTTGACTTGTCTTCAGAGTGTATCCCAAGCTGATAATTTTTATAACAATTTCAACTAACATTTACATAGTAGTATTTTTATTAAACTTCCCCTCCCCTCTGCTTAGTACGTCCAACCCATAGCCTCATCCAACTTGATGGATAGGAAACAGAAGATAAAACAATTAGGTAAAATGATCATTACTGAAATCCTTAAATTTGGACAGATATTATGTGACAATAAAATCATATTCAATACAAAAATAAGTGGGTGAAAGATGAGAAAATTCTTATGATGATATTTTGTTAAGTCTAGAAGGGTCAAGGAGCTATGGTAGTCAGAAAATTTCCATGTTTAGAAAATTGGTGCTTTGTAAAGTGACACTGTGACAATTTGGTGTGGACAGACTAGCTTGGAATGGCTTAGCATCTCGCTGCTTATTAATTTCATCCTCTACCCTAAAAGGTGGGCCCAATATATATCTTACATGATATTTCAGCTAATAGTATAGTTTAGTTTTCCAAATTATCTCACAGTTAAATACGCTAATAACAGCCACATAAATTTATGAGTTAGGGAGTACAGAAGAAATACTGCTTTTCATGCCACCCTACGACACTATACAAAATGCAAGTTCCCACCAAACTTATGACTATTTGAAATTATAAATGCAAAAGTTATGCCTCAAATACTTCCTATACCTTCCTGTGTGTAACAGATTCTTTCTGGCTTCAACCTTAATGATTTTAGAGATAAGGGGGGAAAGAAAGAAACAAATTATACTCAAGTGTTATCTTATCACTGACTCAGACGTGCAATGAAGGCAGGGCTGCCATGGGCCGATGACGGAGGACAAGATGAACACCCCACTCCCATCTTCACCCTTCAGGTTCCCTTTCTCATTTAAGAGACTGGGCTCTCCTCATAGGTGGTGATGAATAAGAAGAAGCACAAAGAGAAGGCAACAAAAATTATATATGGACACAATAGCATGTATGTGATAGTTGTGTATGGTAATTTTGCTTTCTCCTAGAAAAGGTCTATTTTTTCCCATTACTTTCGCATAGCTTCCTCATATCCTTAAAGCAAAATCATTCTGTTTTAAGCTTGAAGAGGGTCACAAGATAAAATTTCTGTTAATGACAAATTTATGGTAATTTACAATTCTCATTTATGGCTAAGTATTTAAACCTTAAATGGTTATGGGAAAATTTTATTTCTAAGGGCTATAAATTCAACTTTTTTGAAGAACCATTGAAGGCTTTTCTTTTTCTTTTTAGTATCAGAAGGACAATGTTAAAAATTGCCACTTTGATGTTTTATTAGACTTTCTTTGAAAAAGCAGTATCATTTTCATATGTTTATAATGTTTGAGTGTCAATTTTGAAGAAGTACTATCATGTAGCATATTGTTGAGGTCTTTTATAAAATTTTTAGAAGACATTTTACATTAAATAAATTTTTCTTCACGGAAGGTTAAGCTTTGGCTAACCAGTGGAGACCAGTGACGAAGCTGCATCTCTTAAACATCACTGAGGGTGTGCACAGGAAGACTGGAGTTAATGAACTATGGCCATAGTTCTCAGTGCTTGGTTCCTAGACCAGGAGAATAAACACCTTCTGAGAACTCATTAGAAATACAGTTCATCCCTGAGCTAGTACCAGGTTCACCACAAAAGCAGCACTCTTGCTCATTTCCCCAGTTACTCTATGGTCACTGAAGTACACCTAAAACAAACCCAACATGGCTCAGAAGAATTCTTGGAAGAGGGGGCTGAAAGGTTGTTAGAGCTACAAGTTGATATGTTATGCACAGAGACATTACCTCTTCCCCATAACTGACTGCTGCCCCCCACAATGCATGACCCACAATCCCCAATGAGGATGGTCCCTTCAGAGGGGTGGAGAGGGAGGAGGCTAACTATAGTATCAACATGGCTGTTTACAAACAGAGTATATACATAAATAATAAAGAAAACTGGGGTATAGATTTTAAAAAAAGAAATACAAATCATTGGGATACACTGAGTCTGTCTTTAGTCTTTTAGGTGGTTCTATGCAGAAAGTTTTAGAATCTCAGAGCTAATGGGCTCCACAATAAGACACAACTGCAGCAAATGCCCACTAGAATTGTTCATGGGGTTAAGGAAAATAGCTCAGTGGGTACAGTGATTGCCATGCAAGCACGAGGACCAGAATTCAAGTCCACAGAACGAACACAAAGGAAGAGCATGATTGTGTGTAGCTGTAATATAAGCATCGGGGGATGACCTCCACATGCATGTGCACATGTGCAGCCACATACATATGATCGCACATGTATACACACTACACATATGTGGAAGATAATTAAAACAATTTTCCATATTTGGGTACCGCAGAAGTCTGAGAAATTCAGAATGTTACTGATGATCATATAGTAACAACAACAACAACAAAAATATGTGAGAGCCAGGATCTTATCTGTCACAAACACATCTGATGCAAGGATGTCTGCATGGCAGGCATTTGACAAATATTTGTGAGTTGTTGAATGAGTATTAAGATTACTTAGTTGCAACGTGAGCTAATTTCATTCTTTTAGAATTTACAATAGGAGCTTAGGATGGAAGCCTCTCCTCCTGTTTTAAATTCTTAGTAAATACCTCAAAGGAGAATATTGATGTTTTTTTTTTTTTTTTTTTTTTTTTTTACTTTTGGTTTTGTTCTCAGATCTTGCTTAGGGGTCATTTAGGAATCAACACACTAGATAAGCATGAATGACCCTGAGTCATACTAGCAGAAAGACAATAGACAAATGCCTCCTTCTTCTTTTAAGAAAGAAAGTATTATTGTTAAGTTAAAGCACATGTATGTCTCTGCAGTTTTATCAAACTCATTCCCCACTGTATTCCTCTGTTTGTACCCTGTCTCTCAGGTCCTCTTTCTCTCTCCAGATGGTCAATATAGGTATTTTTAAATGGTATACATATGTGAAAAAAATGGTACCTTTTTATGTTATCACACTGTATAAAATCCAAGGTCTCCTTAAGCTCTAAGTTATTTGAAATTTTAAATGCAATGATTCCAAAATTCCATATGACAGTCACATATAACATTTATCTTTCTTCTCCTCATTACCTTCTCATGTTTTGCAGACTTTTAGACTCATTCCTTCCCCACTTATTTCCCTCTGCTTTCAAGAGAAAAACAAACAAACATGCAGTATTTGTCTTTCTGAGTTTATTTTGTTTTGCTTAACCTAATGATCTTCTGGTTTCCTAAAAATGCAAGTGCCTCTACCTACTTTTGCATTCTTTGTAAAAACATCAGTTTCCATGGTTAGCATCACTAAGGCCTTTATTCTTTATTTCTCCTCTTCCTGAAAATCCTCTGACCCTGAGTACAAGCCAGGGGGTAATGTACATAATTAGCAGCTGTTCTCAATAGGAATAAAACCTATTATCAATAACAAAGCTGCCTCCCCCACACTCATGGACACAGTGCGTGGTTTCATTAGCAGAGCTAGAGTTAAGCTAAGAGGTCTACCATGAAATAAGTAATATTTACCTTCTGAAAAAGCTTATTTCTTGGAAATTTGTCATATAACTTTTTTGATGTGTTTATTTGCTTTACATTGGCAAAAAAAAAAAAAAAAAAATGCAGCTGAAACTATTCCCTGTAAGTAGAGTGCAAAGTAGATCAGGTAGTTTTTCCTTTAGAAAGACAAACATCAGGAAATGTTAGTCCTGTGTACCACAGTGACTCATATGGCCATGGGCATGTCAGTTAGCCCTGGTAAGACTTTTCTTCCCACTAACAGACAGGCAATAAACTTAAATTATCTCCCCAAACAAAAATGCTATGTAAGTGCTTTGTATTATAATTTGTTCTACTGGCAAATTTTAAGGGATGTGACATTTTCATAGTGGTGTATAGTAAGAATCAATTTTTATGACATAAAAGCTGAGAATTTTATTTGCAATTATTATTAACTATAATGATGATAAAATCTCATTTTGACATCTCCAGGGAACTGAATACTACCTTCTCATACCATAGTATCATCTGCAGGATTTCACTGAAAACTTTTAACAAGAATGTGGAGAAGAGAAGGAAATTGTGCTCAAATGTCATCTAGAAACTGATTAATTCAATAACAAAGGTACAATTGTTCATCCCAGTACTACATAACCAAAATGATAAGTACCTTATAGGTTCTTGGGGTGTTCATATGGTTCATTTCAGGATCTGCATCATGAGTGAAAATTATCCTTTTTTCATTTGTATGTATTAATGTGTAGTGTCATGTGTGTTCATGTGTGTGTGTGTGTGTGTGTGTGTGTAGGACAGAGGACGCTGTTGCATGTCATCCTCTATCACTATCTGCCTTATTTTGAGGCAGGCAGGGTTTCTCTTTTGAACCCAGGGGACACTGATGCAGATAGTCTTTCTAGCCAGCTCCCCAGTGCTGGAATTCCAGGTGAGCTGCCATGTCATTCTAGCACTTACATGGGTGATGAGGATCTGAACTGTGATCCTCATTCATGTGCTCTGAGTTCTTTATCACTGGACAGTCTTCCCTGCTTGGAAGCAGTCTTTTAACTATCTCCGTACTTGGTTCCTTTGCCTTTGTGACCCTTCAATTTCATTTTCCTCCTGAAAACCTGCATGCTTACTTTGAGACTCAGGTAAAAATTTTCTCCTTGAGAGTTCTCTGGCTCCTTTCATCAGAATCCATTTTAACCAAATCACCTATTCTGAAGGTTTTCACATACCTTCCTAATAACTATTGATTTTCTGAGTGATACTTATATTTACTTCCATTCTGTTTCCCCCTTTGTGTGCAAAAGACACCTCAAAGGTCTCTGGATTTCACTTTTGTTAATTTCAGTGCTTATCTCAATATCTGGCAGATAACAGGCACTCAAATTATCTTCCTGAGAGATGCAGTCTCCCTTTTGCCTTCAAAACCACACTAGTACTCATATACTTTTGAAGAATTTAAACCACTTACTTTAAAATATGTAGACAACATTTTGCAGAAGTACAAGGTACCTTAGAGTGTATGGCAATAGATATGCTAATTACTCTGGCTTTAGTAAGTCAATATAAATTTTGCATTATAAACAACTTTCTCTACTGGCATAGAAGGAAATCTTGCATCAACAGAGACAACTTCTGCCCATTGGTTTTGGAAACAGGGTTAGCATGGCAGACAAAAGTTACTGTTAATTTCAATGGCTTAGCAATTCCAGAGGGACAATTATAAAATTTCAGGCAGTCTCAACCACCTTAAAACTTTAGTTTGAAAGATGAGTCACTGTTTGAAGATAGAAAAGCACATCATCTCACATCTCTGGTTTTTAGGATTTTGCCCTAAGAAGAATGGGTTATACTTTATTTTATTTATTTATTTATTTATTTATTTATTTATTTATTTATTTATTTATTTTGAGGTAGGGTCTCACTCTAGCTCAAACTGACCTGAAATTCACTCTGTATTCTCAGGGTGGCTTCAGACTCATGGCAATCCTCCTACCTCTCCCTCCAGATTGCTGGGATTAAAGGCATGTGCCATTATGCCTGACAGTTCTACTTTATTTTAATGGAAAGTAAATAGCATGAGAGTAATTGTTGTCTTTGATAGGTGAGCCTTTTACTTAAATCATTTTTGGAGACAATGATCAAATCCGGGTACAGAAATCATATGCATGGCAGGTTTTCTTTTTGGATCATGGAAAAATAACTATGGAAAGATATATGTATATATAATCTCTTCTGAAAACTATGAAATGGATAAGTGTGAACAAATATCCTCTGAAAGCTATAAAATAGAGTAACAGATAAATTTGAGAGTTGCTAGTGTTGGCAGACCAGTGAGCCCAGCATGGCGTGATGTATTGGAACCTTAGCTTTTTCTGCCACTATTTCAGACATTCAATGTTTAGTGCCAGAGTAGGGTAGTATCTGTTGGTTTCAAACAGCTCAGTTGAGGATACAAAGTAATTCGTTTGCAAATTCAAGTGACAAATACTACGTGCATTAAAAAATATATTTTGGTAGAGGAGGTGCTCCAAAGCTCAACTCACTCTGTACATAGGAGTTATTGAATACAGTAATAAAATATTTTTGATGGAGAAAATGAGTAACAGGTGAAGAAAAGAGGCACAAAGTCATCACAAAAGTATTTGATGGCTTAGTACAGTGAGATTACAGAGTGTAAATGGTAGAACGCATGAGGAAAGAGCTATCAAGCACATACACGAGGCTGGAGTTCCTGATAGCTTTCAGAATTTAATTGTATTTTCGGTGGGAGGCAGTACTCAAAGGGCAGATCTTGTTCTGCATTCTAGATGTTCCTCTCTGACATGGTAATGTCTTCAGGTTGAGAGTAAGGTTAGAAACATATTCTTGTCGGTCTTGCCAAATACCACGTTTGAGAGGTTTTAAGACTATGGGTAAATTTCAATGAGAACAAAAGGTTTCTTCATTAGCTTGATTTAGAAAGGCACCACCCACTTGGCTGAGTGTTAATAACAGCTTAATAGCAGGTTTTTATAGGTCTTTACCTTAGTGGCATTTTAAAAATCTGAAATCTTTTGCTGACTAATGCCAATAACTTATAATAAATTTCCTCTTTAGTATTTGCAGAAAATATATAAGTATTTATTTTCTTGAATGTGGTTTCTGGTTCATCATCCAGTGACACCTGATGGCACTTGGATGACCTCAGTACTTTAGACTTAAGCATCCTGGATATCTGAAAATTTCAGGCATGGAAATATAAAATCTTTCCCTTTTCTGTACTCCCGCTTGTATGAGCTGTATAAAGATAGTATGGATCTTTTGAAGGATGAATTCTGAAGGATTCCCTCAACAGCAAACATCACCGCTCAGAGGGCAGAAGGAAGATTAAAGTGCATTTGATGCTCTGTGATTCAATAAGCATGAGGTTTCAAATGTTTCTTAGAGATGTGAAACATAGTCTGTCTGCACCTCACTTTTCAGTAAGAAACTGAGGAGTAGAAAGGAAAAATCAGTGAATGGGTTTCATGACTAAAGAAACATACTAGACACAAATCATGCAGAATTACCATAGAGCACTTAAGATGACAGTGGTCTATTATTTTCTCACCTTTCTAACTTTCACCTTTTAAATGACCTTTGCCTTTGAGGTCTAGGGTAAGTTAAAGAACATGTAGATCTTTTTAATTGATATAGTATTGGCTGAAAATATAAAAAATGGCAATACAGGGGCTTAAGAGATGCCTTAGTGGTAACAAGTGCTTGCTCTGCAAGCCTGCCAACTACTTAAATTTGTGCTTAATATTCTCATTGTCTGGGAACTTTTTTTTCAAAACCAAGATTAACTCTGTTTTGTTTTTTCTTTATTTTTTTTTATATTTGAGAGATAAAGAGGCAGAGAGAGGGAGAGAGAGAGAGAATGGGCATGCTAGGGCCTCTAGCCACTGCATACTCCAGACACATGTGCCCCCTTGTGCATGTGGCTTACATGGGTCCTGGGGAGTAGTACCAATGTCCTTTGACCTTGCAGGTGAATACCTTAACCACTGAGCAATCTCTCCAGCCTGCCTGGGAACTTTTTATCGTACCAATTTCAATAACATCTTTTCCAATTTTAAGTGTAGAAAGAATTTTCCTATAGAACTTGCCCATCTAGGTTATGGTCACTGATTTTATTACTGTAAACCATATAACCAGAACTGGTGAATGTTTTTTTATTAATCATATGGTCATATTTCCTAACCTAGTAATAGGTATGCCCAACCTTCAGTCCATGGGACACATGTGGCTGAAGATATCTATGAATGTGACCCAACACAAAATTATAAACTTACATAAAACCTTATGAGAGTTTTTTCATATGCATGTGTGTATGGTATGTACACATATGTATGTGTATGACTGCATGATTGTTCAGAAGAAAGAAGTCGGTGTCAGATGCCTTCTTTAATTATTTTCCACCTTTTATTTTTGAGACAGTGTCTTGTGCTATACCTAGAGCTCACATGTTTGAGCATAAGAATTGTCTATAATAATAAAATCTCTTTGACTACTTACGATGTGACACCTATTCTAAAATTCACTCCATTTTATTTTATATTTTATTTTCACCACTTCCCTGAAAGTAAAATAGTGGGACCTACCATGTAAACAGCCAGTCTTCATCAATCCCTCTGTGTCTGTTTTATCTTTTATTAATTGATGTTGTAATTAATATCTGATACTGTCATTATTTAACTCAAACTATTAGGCTTAATAGACTTATCTGAGTAGGTAATTAGAACTGTGCTTCCAACCAGTTCTTCCTTGACTCTTCAATGTAAGCCCTTTCTATCAAACAATATTGATATGACTTAAGGGAAACATGCAATATAGCAATCCTTTCTTTTGAAAGATATTGGCATTTGCCTTTTTAGGAAATCAGGATTTGCTGATGGGTTTGACTTTTCAAACTTTCCTCTTCACCCAGGCACCTAATTGATAAAATATGCTGAAATACACAAAGACATATAAAGTACTCGGCTAAGAAGAATGGCAATGTGTAGTGAAGTGAACATAGATAATTTTATGACCTTCAGTAGATCTTGGAAAGACAATTGCTAGTGATGTTTCAGTGCTTCTCATGTGTTACTAAAAGACATGATAAGAGGATGCCAACGAGGAAGCTTAGAACCAGAAATCCAGAGTTCAATTTGGCAGGAGAAACAATATAGCATCCTGACCATGCATCAGATAAAATTATAAACAGAATACTGAATTATGAGCAATGTGACTTCAAAGATAGCTTGTGGTCTGTGAGAGGTAGAATGTTCAAGAGCAAATTTATGCAAAGGTGGATTAAGAGTGATTTTAAGTCTTTTTGGAGCAATGACTTCTTAATACTGGAACACAGGTATAGAACACTGGAGAAATCTAGGTAGGATCTAGTATCCGACTCTGTATGTTATGGAATATTTAACTGCAACTCTGCCCTCTGCCAGTTTAGAAGTTCATTCTTAATTGTGACATCAATAAATGCTAGGTATTTCTAAGTATCTGTGGGAAAGAAAATCAAAGGCAATGGAAGCTGTGTTGCAAGTGAGAAAAGCCTGAGCTAGGCATGTGTATGGGTCACTCTGGTCTTATGGCTTGGAAATGAGTCTATCATTGGGCCTTTTCAAAACTGTGAATGGATAATGGGTCACTCAGAGGATGCTGAAAGGACTCAACATTCATCAACTAAGATTTACAAATGGAATAATTGATTCACAGACTTTGCTATCTGCCACAATCACATGGAGGAAGGAACACTTGAGCTCCAGCCTCTTCTCTTGCACAAGTGTTTTTTATCCCGTGCTTTGCAAATTCACAAAACTTATGGATTCAGGGAGAGGCAATGGAGGTTGGATTTCTGCCTTGTCTGCATTTGAACCCCACCTCTTCTGCTGCCTTGGCTAAAGCAGCATGATTTTACCACCCTATACTCATGACATTTAACATTCCTATTAAAATCCTAATGGATGACATCTGCAGTGTTTTACCTTTATGCTTGTAGTTACAAAACAAAACAGAATCAGCTTTAATCCAGATACCAGCTCAAGAAAATTCCTTCTGTACTGATGAAATTTTGTTTCAAGTCTGGTTGGGCAAAGGCTGCAGGAGAACTCAGTGTGCCCATCTTTAAGGTAGAAAGATTATAAGAAGCCTGTGACCAAGGAAAGGATCCATATCTATTTCATCATTCATCCCTGGTTTCATTCAGAAAAAAAAAAAAAAAAAGTCATCTTTTTGCTTCTATAGTTCTCTGTTACAGGTTATCTTGAGCTATTCCAGCAGAGATTCTCCCAGGAAGAGTCATATGAAACTACACTTGATTTTTGAGCCTCTAAATCCTCATCCCACACCATTTTACTGGCAATCTTCTAATTCTATGTTAATCCAGGAATTTACAATTCTTACCTTTTCAATAAAATAGGAAATTGCCCCAGGGCTAGAAAATTATAAGTAGACCACTTGCAACTCCCCTCATTGCCTATCATGATATCTGAAATTCTACATTTCCAGATTGACTCATTTAAATGAAACAGTTGACTTTTCTAACTATCATTTTCTTAAAAGTGGATGAGCTAGAAAATTTTGACATATGTATATTTTTTTCATCCAAGGGGAAATCATCTATTTCAGGACTCAATATTACATACTTGTTAACAGTGTGCACTTAGGAATCAAATTGCTGCCTGATATCATATTGCAACCTGTTACTTTCAGCAACATAATCTTAGGCAACTCTACAAAATCTTTCTGAGCCTCCTTTTTTTCTTCTGTAAGGTATGGTAATAGTGATGTTTATATTGGAGTGATGGAATTAATTGATACAATATAAAAATATGTTTACAATGTACTCAATAAAATAGCCATTTTGAGTCTTACAGTAACTCCTTTATTCATAAGGGTCATTATGCATTCCTATTACAAGTTAGACAGATCATTGATAAAATAAATGCAATCTTGGAGGATAACTTGTCAATTTTGAAATGATTTCTGAGTTATAGGGAAACAAGGCTTACAATGAGTCCATCAACAAAGATATAACTTCAGCAATGAGAAATGATATGAAATGGATTATTCAGTACTAAATCATTTTGATAAAAATCAAACTCTTACTGTAAGAAGCCCATGCAACCCATATATTAGACATTTTAAAATATGTTTACCCTCTCCTTATTATAAACTTAGCACTCAGAGTACTTTTTATCACTGAATTCCCACAATATCCATGGGGATAACCTGCATCCTCAATGAAGAGGCTTCCTTTGAGGGGCTGCAGGGATGAGGGTAAGGATGGTACCAACAAATACTGTTTACACACTGAGTAATTCCATAACTAACAAAAGTGTTCAATCTGCTATGCTAAAAAAGTGAAATTTACCCCTTACATGTTAGTGGTAACAAAAGAATTGCATATGTTATTGAAAGCTATCTCTATTAATTAGAAATGAGAATGTTTCTATAAGAACACATAATTTGCATACTTGTTTAGATGAGTATCTTTATTCATTTTATTACTTTTAAAATCTGGATTTAGGGCAGAATAATATAGATTGGTTGGTTACTCGTACTTAATGTCTTTGTTTTCTGCTACCATAACAGATACCATCGACTGGGCAATGCTAGAAATGCAGGTGAGAAAGGAAATCAGGCAAACTGATGCTTTCTAGCCAGGTGTTCTCCACTATGATTAATCCATGCCTGAGGGAAGATGCCTTATGTCATAGTCACCTCTTCAAGGCTCAGAGCCTCTACTCTGTGTCAATGGTGGTGGAATCTACGTGTGGATTTCAAGGATACATTGAAACCTCTGGCATTCTTTATAGCTGGCATGTCCTTACAGTGGATGGAACTCTTCACTGTTTGCTAATGGGACACTGTCATGTGGCTTGTACCATGTGCTTTCGGATGATACAAATGTGGATATCATTATTCCAAGGTGTGTTCTTCATGGGGGAGGGGTTAATTTATTACTGCCATATCAATTTTCATATCTATCTGTGGTCCATGTAGTATGCTGTACAACTGTATCAAAGGTCATAATCCTATTTTGGTCCAGAAAGATGGATATGTGGATTACTTATAGATATTAGTGCTAAAAGATTCCAAAGATTTGGAGAAATCAAGTATTTTTTCCCCTTCTACTTTTCTAAGTTTTACTCATTTCCTAATATAAAAAGACAATACAATTATCTTGAGATATCAAATAATATTACCCTTTCAGTATTACACAAATTTTACAATGAGATAAATTTTATTCCAAAGGGAAAAAGTGAATTTCAGTCAAAAATGACAAATAGCCACTCAATCTCTCATAAGATTTTATCATTTTTTAAAATATTTTAACCATAGAATATTTATGTCACTCATTTTTTTCTTCCCCTACATTTCAGTTAGCATCATACTTCAAAGTAGTACCTTAATAAACCTGAGTCTTACTCCCACTTTGGGTAACAAAGAGAGCAACACCTTGCTTTAGCTGTGACTTCCCCATGCCATTAATTCAAAGAGCTGCCTGCCAGCTTCTTTGGCTTAAAGATGAGTGACAATAGTCAACATAAAAGCTAAAGGATACAGTAACATTAAATCCATGCTCATCTCCTGAAACTCTTTTACAGATTACCTACTGAGAAGTGTTAACTTAAGGCAAATTATCTTGTTTTTGCTCCTGCAAAAGAGAATCGATGATATGAGGGAATGGTAGTAGGGCTGGGTATGAAAAGGAGTACTTCATATTTTGTGAAAATCATTCCATTGCAACCAATGCATTTTGGATGATCTTTACTTATTTATTGAATAATTAATATTTTAGGTTCTATGAGCATATGATTTAAAATTCCTTCTTTAAATATCTTTTAGGCGACTTGAAATAAGACTCAATGGTTAAAGGCCCTTTCTTGCAAAGAATAAAGTCCTGGCTTTAGTTAATCAGTTCCCACATAAATCCAGATGCAGAAAGTGGCACATACTTTTGGAGTTCATTTGCGGTGGCATGGAGACCTGGTGTACTCATTCTCCCTCACTCTATCTCCCTCTCAAATTAATAAATGAACATTTTTATTAGATACCAACAAAAAGTCTAATGATAGTAAAGCTCAATACTTTCATTTTATAATAGTACTGACATTTTACAAACTGTACATATTTTATACATAATTCAAGATTATTTGATATGTTCATAACTTAAACCACTTCCCAAACAAAAAAACAATCTCATTTGTGTGATCTACAATTCTAAATATATAGTGATTTGTATGTTCCTGTTACAATGACATATCAAAAACAAATATTTGAATAAATTAAAAAAATATGTAGATTAAACACAAGATGGATTTGCAAATTAACACCAGGTGTAGACAATATATGAAATAAACTTTTACAAGTCTCCATCTTATGACAAAAATACAACAGTATGCATATTGTTTAGGTAATATCTTTTGGTAACACTTTTTTAGGTGTTTCCCTTCCTGGTTGAATTTCTGTAGCTTACTTTGTGTTACTTTATGTATATGAAACTAATAAAGATGCATATTTTCCAATAAACACCAGTATTTCACTAATTCTGAGTGACTCTTCCTTTAATCAGTCCAAATTAGGGATTACGTTTCTCTCCAAATAAAATGCATCCTTACATCAATTAAATAAGAGATTTTGATGAAATGTTCCCTAACAGAGAGTAAGTAATTGAGATATAATTGTTTGTAGATGAAAAATAACTGCCACTTTCATGGCAAATGTGAGTTTAATGCAGATGATTTCTGTGATTATGATGTATTTTATGCTGCTTTTTATACCACTGTTTTGGAAGCATTCATACAAGTTGAAGCAAAGGCATTTTAATGTTTGTTTTAGTGCTTGGCACCAAACATAGTCTATAAAATATGTAGTAGTTAATATTAAAGCTCATGCCAGATTGTAACATAAAGAGTTTATTCAATATCTCAAGGCATCATTTTAAGGCTGCATCTGAATGAATCTTCATTACAGCATTTGAAGTACTTCTTGTGATTTTAAGCAGGTAAGGTTTGGAGAAGTTAGGAGTCATATCTTCCCATGACTCAATCAGTCCCAGGTTGACTCAGCTACCAAACTCTTAATAAGGATATAGGTTCCTTTGATGTTGAACACCTTCCATGCCGTTATTGGCGTTGAATGACCAGAGTACTGTTAGCAATGATTCCTCTTAAAATCTTTATGGGAAAGAGGATATGATCCTAAGCTTGTTAATCCTCTCCCTAGTTCCTTTGATTCACCAGGGAAAAATGATAGTATTTGTCATGATTTATTTTATTCACAGTTACCTTCATTTAGGATTTAGTTACTTGCCTCCTAGCACCAATCCACCTCCTTCACCTTCATGTGTGTGTGACAGAGAGAGAGAGAGAGAGAGAGAGAGAGAGTAAATATTGAAATGTATGTGTCCACACACGTGTGTGTTTCTTTCTCTTTCTGTGTGTGTGTGTGTGTGTGTGTGTGTGTGTGTTTGTGCACATAGATTTGGTAGCCAGAAGTCCATGTTGGGAGTCTTCATCAAACCCTCTACAATCATTCTTTGAGGCAATATCAATTGCAGAAACGAAAGATTATTGATTCAGCTAGACTCTCTTGTGAGCTCCAGGGATTCTCTATCTTGGCCTCCTCAGAGCTGGAATTACAGGCATGTGCCACTGTACCACATTTATGTGGGTGTTGGGAATCTAAACCCACATAGTTATGCTCTTGTGACAAACACTTACACACTGACCCATTTCCCCTTCCTTCCACATGCACACATAACTCCAAATAATGATCAGATCCCTGCTAAAAGTCAGGTGTTACAAATCGTTTTTACCGTTTTGTAGAAAGAGAATCTCAAATGATTTCAGAAAAGCAGGATGAGGCAGTTCTTTCTGGTGCAGAGTACCTGCTCATGAGGAATCAAGCTACACCCTATTTTGATCAGATTTCTGTATTTCATTGTCTCTTTGTCTTGAACATAGGATTTAGACATTTTGGGGCTGAATTTTCTCACCTGTATATTGAAAGACACCAAGAACTTGTGAAATTTTACAGATAGGAAGAATAGGAGGTGAAAAGAAGAGATGGAAGATAGAGGAGATAAATGCTGCTTAGAAACTGTACTGGCCAGAGAGCTGTGTCCTGGTCACAAGGCATTTAAAAATACATTTTAAAATCTTGTAATAGTTTCACATTTCTAAACAAGTTGAAAAATAATAACTAAACCTTAACAGTTTATTTTACTGTTAGATGTTTGCCTTCCCATAATACATATTTTACAACCAGTGAATCAACAGAGGTTCAAGGTACTGACTAAACTCCATACTGAAATCCATTTGATTTTATTTGTATCTATTCTCCATTTATTGTTCTAGAATCCATCCATATTATCACATTACATATATGTTTCCATAGACTTCTCTGAACAGTGCTGATTTTTCAGACTTTGCTTATGTTGGGGACCTTAACAACTTTTAACTATTACCAAGGAGCTATTTTGTAGAATGACCCTTAAATTGTATTAATCTGCTCTTTTTTAATCATAAACTGTAGTTATGTGTCTTTGGGTGGTAAACCCCAGAATTGATTTGTGTATATGATACCAAAATCACATGCCGATGAGGCTCGCCTTGGTCACTTGGCTAAGACAGTGTTGTGTGTTTGCCCTTTGCTGTTGCTTCTCCCACGATACTGCTTGGTGGCAGGACATTGGGTAAAACTGCATTTTCACCATGTAAAGACTTATTCTCTATCTTCCTTTTAAATATTTTTTTTTATATTTATAAATTTTGAGAGAGAACAAGAGAGAGTTAGATAGAGAAAAAATGGGCATGGCACAGCCTCCAGCTGCTGTAAACAAACTCCAGATTAATGCATCCCTTTCTGCATCTGGCTTGCATGGGTATTGGGGTTTTGAACCTGGGTCCTTAGGCTTCATAGGTAAACCCCTTAACCAGTAAACCCTCTCTCCAGTCTCCTATCTTTTTTCTTTTCTTTTCTTATTTAAATATTTTATTTTTATTTATTTATTTCAGAGAGAGGGAATGGGTGCACCCAGGTCTCTAGACACTGCATATGAACTCCAGATGCATGGACTACTTTGTGCATCTGGCACACATGGATACTGGGGAATTGAGCCTACACCTTTACGCCTCACAGGAAAATACTGTAACCCATAAGCTCTCTCTCTAGCCCCTATCTATCTTCTTGAGAGATAGTATATTGCAATTGTCTCCTCTCTATTTCCTGTTTATTCACATATTCAGTTATTAATTTCACCAACATAAATTAATGAATATTTATTTCAAACTTTGGCTTGCTTAACTATTGGCTTACAAAAAGATTTTATTTGGTTTTGTTGCTCATATGTCTTATTTGGTGCTATCCTGCTTATCTCTCTTTCTGTCCCAGAATTTTTTACTTTCTGCACTATAAGATGCAAGGACTTATCTGTTATATTCTCAGCTTGCCCCTAGAATCAACTCTTTCTCTAAACTCATTGCTTATGCTTCTTTGTTCATATGTCTTATTGTTTTCAAAGTTATTTAGGATATATAGTTATTTAGTTCAGCCTATCTTCTTCATGAGATCATTTTGTACATCAATCATACAGTTAGGTTCTTTTTTCAAAGTATGCATTTCATACTGAGATTTACTGATGGATTAGGCTTTAAAAATTGCACAATATAAGATTCAGTCTTTGTTTTATGAAAATATTATGTAGATAGAATATTTCCATCACTCCAAAAATGTCCTATGTACTTTTCTTCATCAACACTAACACTACAAGATTTCATGTGAGTACTACACATGTGAATCATGTATACAAGATGTCATGTGAATAGAATCATCAAATGTGTCACCCTTTTAAACAGGCACCTTTTGAGATTTTTTTTTCCTTTTTATTAGTTTTCTATTCAGCAAATACAAGCAGTTTGGTACCATTATTAGACTCATCTGTGGCCTACTCCCTCCCCATAGACTCCTCCTTGTTGAGGTATATGGGTCGTGAATTGTGGAGTTAGCCCACAGTTGTTGGTACAATAAAGGTCTCTGCATATCCTGACCCAACATGTGGCTCTGACATTCTTTCCCCCCCCCTTCCGCAAAATTTCCCTGAGCCACATTGGGTTCATTTTTGGTCTGTTTCAGTGATGAGGTGTTGGGGGCCTCTGAGGCTCTGGCTCTCTGATTTGGTAGGAGTTGATTTTTCTCTGGGTTGGTCTCCTTCCCCCTTGTGCTGGTTTCGGGTTCATCAGGAAAACAGCACTCTTGCTTGTTTCACCAATTTTCCTTAGTTTCAGCCAGGGCCCTTTTGAGGTATGATGGGGTGGCTCTCTCCTTAGGACCTGCATCTATCTGAAAAAGAGAAGCAGGTTCTCCAATGGAGAGTAAGTTAGCTCCAGGACAAATGAAATAGCCCTTACTTTTTTTTTTTTATAGAGAGTTTAATAGGTGTAGGCCCTCTTGTAGCCCATGATTGATGGCAGCTTGATATTGGAGAGAGGGCTTATGTTTGGATATGATTCTGACTTGTTTCTCAGCTCCAGCTATGGGTTCTGTACCATTGAGGGGATCAGTTAGCCAAATCATGAGCAGTTGGTTCCCCACCATGGCTGTGTGCCACTATTGCACAACCGGTTATTTGTTGCTAAGTAGGTTAGACCATGAGTTGCTTGGACAGATATTGGTCATTTCTTCCAGTCGCCCATGTAGCACCTTCTGGCACTAGATACGCTGACTGTCTGGGGACTGACTCTCTCCTGGCTTCCAGCCATGCCGTTCCATTTTACATGTCAGCTGCATATTGTGTCTTCAGCAATAGGGTCTTACCACTAACCTTTGGTGGGTCATCAAGTACTCTGACAGAAATCTGTCATTCATTTAGGAAACCTTCTAGGTTTCTCTGATCAAAAGCTCATTGTGGATGATAGCCCCATGCTGGTTCTGGGAGTTACAGGTCAGTGCCCACTAAGAAAATGAAGAAAAATATAACTAATATACAAATATACAAGAGTTAGAGAGAGGAGAAAGAGAGAGAGAGAGAGAGAGAGAGAGAGAGAGAGAGAGAGAGAGAGAGAAGGAGGGAAGATGTAGAAGGTTTAGGTTAGATTTGATCCTACCCTCTCCAGTGTCTTGTGGATCAGATGTTTCCTGTAAGGTCCTGGTGAAGGTTCAACCATTTGGTCTGCCTTTTAGGAAGTACAAATTTTAACTTATGTTTTATATTTATTAATATACCATAGGCTATTAGTTCATTCCATTTTGTTACTGAGTAACATTCTCTGTGAATATATCATTTGTTTATCCATTTGCCTTTGGAAGAACATCTTGATTTCAGTTTTTAGTGAGTCTGAATAAAACTGCTAGAAACATTCACACTCAAGCATTGTGTACACATACATTTAAACTAATTGGGTAAGTTTCTTTGAGTGTCACTGTGGGTGGGGGGATATAGTAAGACTTTATTTAGCTCAATAAGAAACCAAAAGTTTCCAAAGTACTATTCTTTTTGTGTGTTCTGAGCAGTAACTAATGAGATGGTTTCCTCAGCAGTATTGTTATTATCAGTGGTTCTGAGATTTCAGCCATGTTAACAGTTATGTCATGGTGCTATAATACATTAAATTTGAAATTCTCTAGTGACAATTGATTTTGAGTGTCTTCCTAGGCACTTACTGGCTATGTCTATATCTGCTTTCATGAGAATTTTGGTCAACTCACACAATTTTAATTAGTCCTTACTTTGAGTTTTTAATATTTCAGATAATGATACTGTATTATATGGACATTTGCTACATCACAATGCTTTGGTGAGTTATACTGCATATACCTTTGTGGTCCAATAAGACTGTAACACAGCTGAGAAAAGTTTTACAATCATATATACACACAGACATTGTAATATCATAGCATAAATATAGCACCCATATGTTTATGGTGATGCTGCTAAAAACAAACTTGCTGACTTATCAGTCCCATAATACACAGCTAAATGCTGAGGGAGGTGACTGCAATCTCAGCATATCTATAGCAAGTTGGGATGTGGCAAAAGAGAGTCTCCCAAATATCTGCAGACCAGCTAGCTCTACAAATGCACATGTGAGCCACAAAAGACCCTGCCTCAAGCAAGGTGAAAAGTGAAAGCTGGCACTGGAAGTTGTCTTCTGATTTCCATGTATACACTTCCACATTTTTCTGCTGTCTCTCACACACAAAGCATAATACAATTATGTATACCATATACTACTTGATGACACTAAGAAGTCATTATGTTACTTGTTTATGCAATCATTATTCTACATTTTATTATTATCTTAGAGTATACACTTCTAATCATCACAAAGCATATTATTGAACAACCCCAGGAAGATTCTTCCAGAGATACCTACAAGAAGACATTATTTTCATCGGAGATGAAAGCTCTAAGCATGTTACTGCCCCTGAGGACTTTATTGATGGATGCAGAGGTAGAAAATGGTGCTATTGATGGCTCTGAACCTGTGTGGGCCTTAGATAATATATGTGATTGTGTCTTAATTTTTATGAAAATGCTTAAGATAAAAAATACAATTAGAAAAATATCAAAATGTTTATAGAATGAAATGTAAATAATTAAAAAAATGGAGGCAAGCTCTGTATTTTATGTGAGAAAGTGACAGTAAATATGTACATGTGAGAGAGGGAGAGAGAGAGAGAGAGACTTGGCACACCAGGGCCTCAAGCCACTGTAATCAAACTCCAGATGCATGTGCCACCTTGTGCAAATGTGCAACCCTGTGAGATTTTTGTCACTTTGTGTGTCTGGCTTACATGAGACCTGTAGAGTCAAACATGGGTCCTTAGGCTTCACAGGCAAGTGCCTTAACTGCTAAGCCATCTCTCCAGCCCATAAAAATGTTTTATATATAAATACAGTGTATTTTTGAGCTATAAATTTATTAAAAGATTAAAAAGTTTAAAACTTGATTAGAAAATTAAAGTCACAGTAACCTAAGGTTGTTTATGTTAAATGAACAGAAACAGAGACAGAGAGAGAGAGAGAGAGTATGGGCATGCCATGGCCCATAGCCTCTGAAAACAAACTCCAGATTCATGTGCCATTACTGCATCTAACTTTAGGTGGGTACTGGGAACTTAACCTATGCAGGTAGCCTCTGAAATCAAGCACCTTAATTACTGAGACATCTCCACAGCCAGATTCATAGTATACTGGTGAAAGAAAATTTTAATGTCGTTTAGTGTAGCCCAAGTGCACATGTTTATAATGTCTAGATAAGCACACAGTAATAATGTCTAGGACTTGACATGTACTAGCCCTTGCTGTCTCATGTAGAGCAACATGACATAATGAAAACTTTTGTAGTAATTGTCCTCTGGAGGCATATTGTGTTTTCCCATGCATTTACCTTTTCTGTGGTCAAATATCATATCGCAAATGCCCACTGTATTAGTAATAGTAATATGTCATACCAGATTCTAGGTAGGAACAATAGGATGCAACGTGGGCTAGGGAAGAAATAGACAGTTATCTTAAGTCTGTGTAAGTACATGCTATGATGCTTTCACAATGAAACAATTACCAAAGATGCATCTTTTGGTACATATCACCATTGTTAGGTGAGGCATCACTATATGTGTAATTTACGAATGGTTTTTAACTAACTTGTGGATTTTTAAACTGGATTTTTTCTCAGTGAATACAGTCAAGTTAGTACCATTGTTAGCCTCTTCCCTGCCCCCTGCTCCACAGGGACCCTCCTCATTGGAGAATATGGGTCATGCATTGTTTTTGGCACATAGCATAAAGTCACATGGCTGGAAGCTGGAATAAGTCTCCAGATAGTCAGAGCGTCTAGCACCAGAAGGTGCTACATGGCCGACTGGGAGGTAAATGGTCAATATCTGTCCAAGCAACTCAGGATCTAGCTACTCAGCAGCAAACAACCTGTCGTGATGCTCACACAAGTGCAATAGTGGTGCGCAACCATGGTGGTAAACCAACTGCTGTTGATTTGGCTAACTCATCTGCTCAGTGGAGTGGAACCGATAGCTGGGAACTGGAAACAAGTCAGAATCATGTCCAAAAATGAGCCTGCTCTCCATTATCAAGATTACACAAATTGTGGTTTATCTTTTATTTTCTTAACAGTGTCCTTCCTAGAATAATAACTCTTTTTAAATTTTTTAAAACTATCTTAATGTATTTTATTAAGTAGAAATTTTGTGTTGGTACCCTCCTTTCCCTCCTCCCTGCCCCCATTCCACCAAGGGCCCTCCTCACTGGGATTGCGGTTATTCACCATGGGGTTGTGGGCTATGAGTCGTGAAAGCAGCAGTCAGTTGTCATGGGGTGGCAGTGCTTCAGGAAACCCCTTTGCACCCTGTGATCCTTGCATTCTTCCCACCCCTTATTTTGCAAAATTCCCTGAGCCCTGATAAGTGTGTTTTAAGTCTTCTTTAGTGTTGAGCTCTCAGCAACATCTGGATTTCTGCTCTGGCATTATAATGTTGATTTTTATATTGTCAAGGAAATTGTTCCTCAGCTGTATGACATGAGTCAGCATACTTAATTTCTTGCTGTATTACTTCAGTTTCCTATTGGGTGGCAGGGATAGAAACTTCTGCTGTAATTGCAACAAACAAAATACAGATTAGAGTTGGTTTAGATTATTTGTTTTCTGTGTGATGCTAAAATCCTCCTTAGATTATACTACCCTGCCTTTCTCCTAAGTTTTATATTCGTATTGTACCTGGCCCATGGCTGTCTAGAGAAAAATGGCTCGGTATTTATTTTTATAATAGTTATTTATTTATTTGAAAGCAGAGAAAGAAGAGAGACAGAACGGGTACGCGAGGGCCTTGAACTACTGTAAAGAAACTCCAGATGCATACATCACTTTTTCCATCTGGCTTTACATGGGTACTGAGGAATCAAACGTGGTTCACCAGACTTCGCAGGCAAGTGCTTAACCACTTAGCTACCTCTATAGCCCCCTTTTTTAGTATTTGACTTTTTTTTACTTCAAAACATGACAGATTTATTTACTTTACTATTTGAAACATCAAAAATATGCAATGAGTTTTATTGGACAAAACCCAAGGTGTCAATAGAATTGATTTAAATTGAACTAATTTCACTTTAATCATGAATCTTTCTGACTCTGATCAATGGGTTTTAACATTAATTGTGGTTCCAATTGTTACCAACTAGTTTAAGAAAAAGGTTTTGTTAGGAAGTCTGCATATATCTCTCTGATTGCCACAGTGGTCCCTTAGGTTGTTTTTCTTATTTCATAAGTAAGAAAATTAAGAGGTGAATTACTTTCAAAAGGTTCGAGTTAGATGTCTGAGTTGGCTTTTTTTGAGGGAGCAGGAAGTAAAAATTAGAGTATAACTTCATAACCTATCTGAGGTAACAAAATACATCTTGTTCTGGAAAAGTTTCTTCTAGGCTTACTGCACTGGATGACCTTGTTAAGCATACTGCTTGAATTGCAAAAAAAAAAAAAAAAAAAAAAAAAAAAAAAGTAAGGGACAGAAAGAAATTTTCCTCCTACAAATGGGTAGCTATACAAATGCTCATTTGTGAATTAGTTGTTTGGAACCCAGAATTCATTTTCCTACAGAAACAGTTACAAATAGTGGTTATCTTTCCCCGGAGGCCCATCCACAAAAGACTATTTAGCCTTAATGTATCTGAAATAGTGTACATTTGCCATGAAAATGTGTTGGAAATGAAACTCTTGTAATTCAAGTAATTAAATAAAAGAAAAAAAGTGAAAACAAAACAAGTTTAAAATGTATATTGAATGCTGATTTGAAGAAAGGGAAGACTTACCAAGGACAGGACATGGAACTTTGAAAGTACCCATTTCAAGGCATTTAAGAAATTACTGGAACCATCCTCAAAACAGTGACTTTACTTCATGGCTTATAGACTTCTAGTCTCTACTTCATGTTGTTTCTGGTGCCCACTTCAGATGAAAGAGAAAGCAGGAAAGGGTGGAAAATTTGGAGACAAAAATGTTGTTCATACATGATGTAGAATTTGAGAGACTGCAAGTAGAAAAAATATGAAGTTTATGTCTATAATTTCTATAATTTTCTATAATTATATTATATGTTTCTATAATTTTAAGAAGCAGAAGTAGCTAAAACTATGAGCAATGGGAAAAAAAAAGCAGTACTGGGGAGATGGTTCAGTGAGTAGAATGCTTGCTGTGCAAACATGAAAACTTGAGTTCAAAACCACAGAACCCAGTAAAAAACAAACAAACAAACAACAACAACAAAAAAAAACCCACATAAGGCAGTATGAATCAGCAATCCCACTATTAGAGAAGTGGGGACAGGAGACTTTCTAGTCCCTTTTGCCTACTTAGACTACCAGAATCAATGAGCTCTGGGTTCACTGACAGAGTCTGTCTCAAAAAATAAGATGAAGAGTGATAAAGAAAGCTACTTGATATTGACCTCTAGACTCTACATGTATACACATGTGTACAATTCCACATAAGAACATGCATGCACACATGAACACACACCACACACATATACACATACCTAGAAAAACAACAGCAACAATGCAGTCTTATTTTCTTCTTTAAAAGGAGACAGTGCTGGTGAGATGAAGAGAATTGTTGCCTTAGAAATCCTAGAAGTGGTTGGTGGTTGATTCTATCCTCTCAGAGTCCCTTTACCTAACTTCTTGACAAATGTAGAATTGGTATAGGTTGATCTAAAGTACAAGACTTAGTTCTAATGCCTGAGTAGTTACTAAGCATGAGGGACATTGCCCTTAAATAAAAGTCAAACCAAATTAATCGCCTACATTTTATGTCTTAATATGCATAAGTTTTTGCTTGGGAAGAAAGCTAAGGATTTGTCATAAAATGTGCATTTCAGGAATACAAGTAGATGGACTGAGAATGAGAACAGATGAGGAGAGATGTAATACGTTTTGGAACAATGTGAAAGTCATTTTATCACAGCAGAACCCTATTCTGTGGAACTGCAATCCTGGTGACTAGAGAAAAGTGCCATTGGGAAAGGGGCATGATCATGGCCATTGGACACAGCTAGGGTGGAGAAGATGGAAATCCAAAACACCATGGAAATGGTTATGGTAAAATGAAGAGCCTAGGTATAGTGTTTCCTTGTGTTGGTCTTTCAAGAATAAGATGGGATTTGACCTCTGGCATTCTCAGTCAGCAAGTGTACCTGGGTTAATTGGCTAGTCATACTGTTCTGTTCCCCAGCCACTCAACGCCAAACACGGAAGAATCAAAACATCTTCTATATTGTCACTCTTTTCTCAAAGAATCCTTCTCATGCCTATGAGTGAGAGGGAAGTTTTAATCCAGCCTGTTTATATTTTATTCACTTGAATTTAAGACTCTGGTCCCCAGTAGGAGTCATTATCATAATGTTTAGAAATAATACAAGGAATTGAGAATTCATTTTCTCTGAATTATTGTGTACATTTTGAAAAAATGAAATGAAGTTTGGAGCTTGGAATAGTGGTTCATACCCATAGATCCAGATCCTGAGAGGATGAGACACTTAAGAGTAGGTGTTAGAAACTAACTTGTACAATATGATAATATCCTGTCTTAAGAAAATAGGAATGTGATTATATATTTTTTTAATTTCTTATGTAAAATTGTAGCTTCAAATCACCCTTTATTCTGTGGGATACATATTAGTGATGATTGTAGTTTGAAAGTAGCATGCTTTGTGAATTGACCAGTTAAAAAGTGTAGAGAGTATAATAGGAAATAATGTATTTCTCCCAATTTCTCTTAAATTGTTTATATATTTCTATTGAGCTTTATTTATTAACTACAAAATCTTGGAGCTGGAGAAATGATGAGTGGATATAGACTTGTCACACAGCATGGGGATCCATGTATGGATCTCCGGCATCCACCTAAAAGCTCGGTAGTTTTAGTAGCCCACCTGTTATACTAATGTTCAGGAGACAGGAACAGTGGAACCCTTGAGTAAGCTGACCAGCTAGACTAGCTGAATTGATGAGTTCTGGACTCATTTGAAAGATGTTGTCTCATTAAAATAAAGGGAAGAACAATTGAACAAGACTCTCCACATCAACCTCTGTTCTCCTCATGCATACACACACATACATGCACCAAACCCATGCAGACACACACATGCAATAAAAAGTTACATAGTCATATAAAAGGAAACATTGCAGTTACAGCAATAACTAAAGAAATTTACATATGGGGGAACACTGAAAATTTTGTCTTATATGGTCATGGTTTGTTGAAAGAAAGCTCATTTTCTTAAAGAATACAAAGTTGATAAAACAGAAGTATTTTTAAAACATAAGGACCTGCTTACTGAGTTAATTCTTACTGGTTTGACATTGACCATTCCTAGAGCATAGATTAAGTCATGGGACCACCATGGGCCATGTGATATTGAGCTATAATTGCCCTAGTAAACTTTTAATTGTGAAAGGATAATAAATCTCAATGTCTTTAAATGAACCAACCTGATGATTATCCTATAAATTATCTATCAATCCTGTATAGAAAGTATTTACTCATTTTTATGTAAAGAGCTTAGTGTATTAGAGATGATTTAGTTTATATTTCATGTCTTTTTTTGGTGTATCTAGATGAAGGTACCATATACAGACCCTGTCTAATAAAGACCAATGACCTGAGGTGTAACATCAACCCCATTGACCTTTCTTCCACCTTTTAATTCTTCTCTAGCATATCATAGTAGGTGAGTAACCTACCACTAGGCAACATCCTCAGCCCTTCTCTAATATTCCATGCACAATGAGTGGCCAGAATTAGTAGGCAATTAAAACAGCTCTTAAACACAATCTCACTTATTTATGTCATCTGTAATTCCTCTGTGAACATATTAGAATCTAAGAAATGCTAAGCCTCTAGGATTAATGGTTATAGAGGTGTTTCTTTTGGGTGCGATAGATAAAAAGGGGTACATAGATAATATCTAACTCAAACATTTTTCCATGGTTACTCTTGAGGAATTCATATCCATGTGGCTAAACTACTCACTGTGAATTCTTGCAATTCCATGACTTATTTTTCAAATACTGGCTAAGCCACATATTTGTTGTCATTCCCTTGTAGAATTAAATTTTGAGCTAATTAAATAAGAGACATGTGTTCTATCCCTTACTTTTCCTTCTCTCACAAGTAACATAAGCCAGAACACCTTATTTGCTGATGATGAAAGGGTAATACAAAAAATATTTGAATTAATATGTACTGTTTTACTTTCTAACTGCTTTCCACATGCATCTGTCATCTCAGAAATCAGACTATAAGTGCTGCATCCTTGGGTCATATTATGTACATGTAACAGTTTGGGTCTTTGTTATAGTTTAAAACATTGTAGGGACAGAATAACTTAAAAATCATTGTCAATTACTAAAATATTGGTGTTAGATATTGGAAAGAAATAGAAACACAATTATTAGTTTTAGAGACATCATTTTTGTTTATTTTATTCAAGGTAGGGTCTCACTCACTCTAGCCCAGGCTTGCTGGCCATTCATTCTGTAGTTCCAGGCTGGTCTTCAACTCATGGCAATCCTACTACTTCTGCCTCCTAAGTTCTGGGATTAAAAGTATACTCCATTTATCTTTGACATCTATGATCCATATCATATTGCCACCTAAAGATGGGTATTTACAGTATCTATCACATAATGAGACTTGAGAAAGAATTCTTCCTCAGTATAATTATTTAAAAAATGAGAAAATATAACAAAGATATGATGCTTGTAATATAAACTATTTACTGTATTCCCCCATCTCCTTGGAGTTTTTATTCCATGTACAGCTAATGACTTCTCCATTTTTTTACTCCAAGAATCAGTATCAATGACATGTGTAGTAGGAGAAAAATGATTACATTCAAATAGAAGGTAGAGTAATTGGAAAGAAGAAGGGATTCAGTGGAAGAGAGTTAAAGGAAGAATAGGGAGGATTGTGTGAGGGTATTATTATCATGACATGGTTTTTAAAGTTTTTTTTTAAATTTTTATTTATTTATTTGAGAGCAACAGACACAGAGAGAAAGACAGATAGAGGGGGAGAGGGAGAATGGGCGCGCCAGGGCTTCCAGCCTCTGCAAACGAACTCCAGACGCATGCGCCCCCTTGTGCATCTGGCTAACGTGGGACCTGGGGAACCGAGCCTCGAACCAGGGTCCTTAGGCTTCACAGGCAAGTGCTTAACCGCTACGCCATCTCTCCAGCCCATGACATGGTTTTTATAACATAGAAGTTAACAATTAAAAAGCTTAAAAGGAATCAATTAAAATTGTGGAGGAAAACACTATAAATTGTTTTTTTTTCTTTGTCTAATTTTGTTTCTCTATAATTTGTTTTTGTAATTAACTAATACTTATATGTTTAAACCTAAATTATGACAGAGATATAAGTAACTATAGGACAAATGAGCCAACAAAGAAGTGAGTGAAGTTCTGCTAAGTCACAGAAAACAAAAGAAAAATAGGCAAATACGCTACTTTGCCCTAGAGTTAAGAATTCCTACTTAAGAAATATGATATGGACAGCTATAAGTGAAAGAATAGTTTTTTTAAAAAAATGTTCAAAAAAGATAGGAGTAAAATTTTAGAGGTGAATTCCATACCCATTTCAGTGACTTCAGTGTCTCTTTGGCCCCTCTTTCTATTTAATTGTTTCCACACAACATACCCATCATCAGGCCCATGACAAGAGACAGAGTGGAGTTAGGCAGGCACCTCTCAAGGCCAGGAAGAGTACAATTAGAGGTTCAGACAGGTTCTTATGACAGCTGAGGCTTTTGAACTTTCAGGGTAGTAATCCTGTTAGATGAAACCACAAAAGGTATGTGGTATTATAGGTCAGGATTTGTAGAGTCTGAAAAATTGCCACAACATGATAAATCAAGATTGCCAAAGAGATACAAAGCCAGTTCTTTTAAGAGGCAGAACAAACAGATTTTGTTTAGTTATTGCTAGAGCAATAGAGGAGAAACCACAGTGTAAAAACTCTGCTAAATAAAAGATGGGCTTCAAGATCTAGGGTGTGCAACTAGATCTGTCCATTTGGCAAGGCCACTTGTATCTGATAACTAGCACTTATCTAGGGGAATGATGTAGGATTTTAGATCCAGAAGGGATTCAATCTTGTAAAGTTGCAAGAGATCCCAGGCTCATGGACCCCCAACTTTTGGATTTTTATGTGGGTTAGCTGGAAGGGTAAATTATGCATTATGAAGTTGATCGAAAGGCTCAACCCAGAAGGACAGTCTCCCACTTGCCAGGCTGGAAAGAAGGCAGAGGAGATGGAGAAAATCTCCTTCACAGAGACTTCCCCTGGGAAAAAAAGCCTCTGAAGAAGGTAGGCCCACAAGCACATGGAAAGCAAAGCATGAGAGCTTAAGCCAGGAGGTCTCTGTCACCTTATCACTCACACAGGAGGTCCAAAAAGACTTTAAGAGAAAGTAAAGGACTTAGGACTTAAAGAGAGATCAGGAATGTAGCAAAGTGAGAAAGCATCCAACAGCAGGACAGGAAAGTGGAAAGTACCCAGTCAAGAAGAAACCCTCCCTCTGCCAGCCAGTCTTTCCCCTTCCCAACCTGTCTGGGAAAGAGGGCAGCTTACCAAAGCAAGGACACTGAGAGTCAGGCACTAGGAGAGTGTGAGGAAGGGCCAAAAGATTTACACACATGGTTAAGCTCCTTTATATGTGTCAGATATTTAATTAGGAAGAGTCAAGTTGTTATCAGACTCAGGTGCAGAAGACAGAGAGACTGGTTGGTGCACTCAAGAGGCTGACCTCGTAAGGGCCAGCCCATCCATGCGTGTTAAGCTAAAGAAGAAGCAGGAAGCTGCTTCCAGGGGCAGCTGTGTGCAGCAGCCTTCTTGGATGAGGCTGGCTCAGATTCAGGGTTCTAGTCCTACAAGGGCAGGCAAGGTGGCATCCATGTTCTCCTTGGGCCATTGAATATTATGAGCTGACTGCTCATAACAAATCTATCTTTCTCCTGTTTCTCCTTCAGGAACATACTTCCTATATTTTCATGCTAAATGCTAGTCCTGAAAGCTGGAGCAAGGTGCTTCTGGAAGTTAGATGCTTTTTATTTCACAGGGTCTAGGAGAGAGAGCCCTGTCCCTTAAAGTTTTCATTTTAAACAATTGTTTCTTGGGACCTTGAAGAAACAGCTGTGTATGGCAGAAGGTATACATCTCAAAGGGTCAGAGACTAGATTTATAATTATAGTCTTTCTAAAGTAATTGCCCTAAGGCAGGTGGAGGGGTGTCAAAGACATGTTGGCCTATTACCCTGTTCTGACTGAGGCAAATTGAAAATTACTCTGGTAATATTGAGCTTTCTCAGGTAGGTATGCTTAGTGAGACTCTATGAAGAAGATGAAAAAGCAGTCATTCTGGTACTATCTTAACTCATACAAACTGCTGCTTGGCCAAGTATCTGTCTCTTATTATCTTAGAATAATCCTAGCCAGAAAGACATGGTAAAGTGGTTTTCAGACTTTCATCATCTCTTGATTTCTAGTTATATTCCTAAAGATGCAAGGAAACTTAGTTGTGATATAAATTCCCTTGTATCTAGACAAAAAAAAATCCATTGGTATATTTCGCTAGCTTTGTGATATATTCTATCTAGCACTGTGAAAAGAGGCAAAGAGAAATGTCAAAACTAGCTCATAAAAATAACTTGGTGCAAAATCACATATGGTCTAGGTTTATCTCAATAACACAGTGCTTCTAATGGCCCTCTATCTTAGCTGTTTCTCCCAATCACCATAGCAACCATCATATGACATTCCAACTTATAGAATGACTCAATACTATTGTAGGCACATGATGGTTGGGAGAGCAGAGATGGAGGCACGTACCTTGCAAACAGCATGCAGCAGTTCAGGTTGATCCTTGGGCTGTGTGAACCACTTTATCTGCCACAGTGATTTTATTTTTCTCCTTTGGTTGGTTTATTCATCTAGCAGTATTCTACATTAGGTCTTTACATAAATTCACTACCACTCGAGCCCCAGTCTTCTTCCTTCCCTTTGTGACAGTGACCAGGGGAAGCTATTTAAGCACGTGATGACAATAACTAAGAACAATATGAGGTATTTAGTCACATTTACTTTTCTGAAACCAATCAAACTTCAGTGATCAATGACTTTTGTTACCCTGGAGAACATGGTTATGTTTGCAATCATATCAATTCTTGTGTTTTGGAAAAACTACATGAGTTAGTCAAATTGTTTCAGCTAACATCTTTCGTATTTATTTGACTTGAATTTAGGCAAAATCTTCAACCCTGAGGAAATGTCCTACCTTTTCTACAATATTAGGTAAAAACTTACTTTTTGTTTGTTTGTTTTTTGAGGAAACGTTTCACTGTAGCTCATGCTGACCTGGAATTCACTATGTAGTCTCAGGGTGGCCTAGAACTTGTGGTGATCCTCCTACCTCTGCCTTCTGAGTACCAAGATTAAAGGCACGTGCCACCACACCTGACAAAACTTAATTTTTTAAAGTTCATTTTGCTATGTGCCTGGGAAAACACAGGAGACAGAGAGATACAAAAAGAAAGGTAGAAGACATGGTGAATAGATGAAAATACAACAGAATATATTTTTTGAGTTGTTAATTTTATTTATTTGAGAGCAACAGACAGAGAGAAAGAGGGAGGAAGAGAGAGAGAGAGAGAGACAGAGAGAGAGAGAGAATGGGCACTCCAGGGCCTCCAGCCACTGCAAACGAACTCCAGATGCATGCACCCCCTTGTGCATATGGCTAACAAGGGTCCTGGGGAATTGAGCCTTGAACCAGGGTCCTTAGGCTTCACAGGCAAGTACTTAACTGCTAAGCCATCTCTCCAGCCCCTGAGTATTTTTTTAAACCGATAAACTCTGGATACTTTTATACACAAATGGCAATCTTAGTAGAATATATGTAGTACTACCATATACCAGTAATATGAAGTCTGATTTTTATAGCAGGTTACTGGGAAATATCACACATTAGCCTCGTTATTGGGTAACATGTACAAAATATTTTTATTTATTTATTTGAGAGAGAAAGAGCATTCTAGGGCCTCTATCCACTGCTCACTCCAGAAACATGTACTACCTTATGCATCTGGCTTCATTTGGGTCCTGGGAAATTGACCCTGGGTTCTTTGGCTTTGTAGGTAAGTGCCTTAGCTGCAAAGCCTTCTCTTTAGCTCTTGGATAACTGTTTATTGAACCCAGTTGGTTGTATTTTTAGGAATGTAATAGCCTGGAGAAATGCATGAAGCTGTAAGCAAAAGAGAGTTCATAATATAAAGGCACTATTTGTATATCACTAATATTGATATTTTGTCTAATAGTAGATATGTTTATTATTTAAGTATTTGTTTTATTTCAAAGTATTCCTCAGATGTGTAACCCATATTCAGCATGAATTATCTTCCTTTTTGTATATTTCTGACTCTCCTTTGGTGTGTGTGTTTTCCAAACCTTCTATGCCAGAGTCATCAGGGATGAATGATAAATAAAGGGTCCTATCCTAATCTCTATCCAGGACTAGGATCTTAATATGTAGACAGTAGATTTTACAGGACACCAGAGTTTGAGACCTAGTTAATATATTCAAATCATATCTTGATAAAGCTGCCCATAAAAACCATCCTATAGTCATCTTATTTCTTTGAAAGCTACTCCTATACCTCGGACTGGAAAATATAATAAAGTAGAGAAATAGAGAGCGAGGCTAATAGAGGTGGGATGCTTCAATAACAACTCTGTTTTTTGTGAAGTAACTTGATGGCAACAATGTAGGGCAGTTGGAGAAAATTGATTTTGTTTGCTGAAGTCTTCCTGATTCTCATGGTTCACAGTGAGGGATTTTTGCAGGCTTCTTGCAGTTTACTCTTTCACAAATTTTCAGAGGCACTAAAAAGGTGCAGGTTTTTTTCTCAGCTCATGAATGAATAAGAACTCCAAATCTCTCAACACTGATGGATGGATGTCATAATCACAGATGTGATTGGGATAAATTACTTTTAATTAGCAGGGTATTGTTACAAAGCATACTCTCTGATACCCTAGGCATGAAAACTGCTTATGAAATGAAAATTAGCTGGCAGAAGTACCATTTAATCTATTGGGGGGGATACATCCAGACTACTACATTAGTTTATTCTCTAGAATCAAGAATGTCTGCCAAAATTCACAGGGGATTTGCACTGGGCACCAATGAGGCTGTTCAATACATGAGGCCAAAATGGAAATGAAAATAGATGGTAATCTTGTTTATGGGATTATGGGTAGCTCTCTTTTTCTCCTTCTGTTACTAGTAGGTTTGCTACTTGACTACTATTTTGGACATAGTTGAGTGTGTAACAGCTCCATCTTTTATTTATTTATTTATTTTTTACTTATTCCTCTCGTGAACTCTATTCTTCCCCGCGTTCCTCCTTCATTGTAGTATTTCTTTACATCTTTTACAATGTTGGCTTGGCAGTAACAAACCGTCTTACTTATTTTGGGACATTTTTATTTCTCTGTTAGTTTTAAGAGTTTACGTTTGCTGGATATAGTGATCTTGGTTGTCAGTTACATACCTTCAGGGATAGGAGTACATCATTTCATACTTTGCTGTTACTACTAGTGTTAACTGTTGAGAGACCTTGTGTTGTTCTAATGTTTTTTTGCTGTTGTAGATAAGTAAATGTTTTTCCCATGAAACTTTTAATATTGGTCATCTGTTTAGTGTTTTTAACATGTTGGAAAGGTTCTTTTCTGTTCATGTCTGTTTGAGGTTCTAATTGTCATTTATATTTGGATGTCCATTTCTTTCTTTAGATTAAAGAAAAGTTCAACTATAATTCTGTGGGAAAACTATTGAATGTACATCTTTCAATAGACTCAGGTGTTTTATTAAAGCTTGTAATTTGGATTTACAAGAGGTGTCATAGTGGGCAGATCCTGGGGTCTGTCCCTGAGTCCCTACAGTATGTTTGGGGGCAGTTCTGATATCCAGTCTAAATATACACAGAGTGGTTTCATCTCTACCTGGGCCCCTACTTATTTGAGGTTGGGTTTTATGCTTACTTGTGGTGCTGGCTGCTTGGTTTCTTCTGAGCCTGGATTTCTAAATGGGAGCATTTTCTTCCACAATTGCTGGAACATCCCCCTTAGATCTATAAGCTTCAAATAAATCCCATTCCTCTCATAAACTGTGTCTCTTAGGAGGCTCATCCCCATAACGAAGACCTTCAATGGTTTGGTTTCTTGAATGCAACTCACAGATCTTAGAAATTTGGCTTGGGCCCATTTATTTATTTTTGTGTAGGTCAGAATATATTATTGTCTTTGTAAGATTTTAAAAGAATGATTGCATCACTAGTTTGAGAAATGGTTAGATGGATTTCTCTTTACAAGGAGAAGTTTATGGAGGGTGGGGGCAATTTGCTATGAAACATCATAAAGGAATCTCAAAGGCAGAAAGATAGAGGCTCCAATTCTGAAAACAAAGTAAGATGTCCTTTCTTATGTTTCTGGAGGGAAGGAGTGTGACTGGGTTAGACTACTTGAGAGAAGCCACAGAGGCAATGGAGGAAAATGAAAGATAAAGAAGGCCTTGAAGGTCAAGAAAGCAAACCGTCCATGCTCTTCATTGTGGGGAGGAGGGCTGTTCTGCTCCATCTTAAGGTAGGGTTGGCGTGGTGGAGACAGGAAGGCACTGAGTTGTATCCTTGGCAGCATCTGGCCTCTTAAAACTACATCTGGTGGCTGAAGAGATGGATGAGTGGTTAAGGTACTTGCCTGCAAAACCTACAGACCTGGGTTCAATTCCCCAACACCCATGTAAAGGCAGATGCACAAGGTGATGCATGAATTTGGAGTTGGTTAGCAGTGACTAGAGGCTCTGACATGCCTATTCTCTCTCCCTTTCTCTCTCTTAAATAAATAAATCTATATATTAAATTTCTACATCTGTGTTCTAATAGTCTTGATTGTGTCATCCCTCCCTGAAATTTCTTTTCTGCCTTGTCTATTAATGATACTCTCCACTGTGTTTTTTAAATTTCATGAACTCGTACATCCCTGGTTCATTCTTTTTCAGACTTTCAATTCCTTTGCCAAATTTTCTTCCACTTCTATGTTTTGAACTTTTCTAAGCTTCTGCCAATTTTCCTCCACTTGGCTTATTTTCTTACATAGGTCCTGCATTGACTACCTACCTTCCTTCATCTCTTTATTTGAATTCTCTTTTGGTCATTTATCATTTCTTTTTTTGGGATGGGTTTTGAGGGAGGGTCTCACTATAGCCCAGGCTGGCCTAGAATTCACTATGGAGTCTCAGGGTGGCCTCAAGCTCACGGCAATCCTCCTACCTCTGCCTCCCGAGTGTTGGGATTAAAGGTGTGCACCACCACTCCTGGTTTCATTTATCTTTTTAAAAAGTGGAACTCTGGGGGTTTGGAGGTGGCTCAGGAGTTAAATGCACTTGATGCAAAGTGTGGCAGTCTAGGTTCAGTTTTCCAGTACCCATGTAAATCTGGATGCATAAAGTGGCACAGGTGTCTAAAGTTTGCTTGCAGTGGCCAAGAGGCCATAACATGCCTATGTACCCTCCCTTTGTCTCTCCCTCTTTCTGTTGGCAAATAAATAAATAAGAGTATCTTTAAAAAAATAAGTCAATTTCTGGAATCATTTTATGCAGTGTCAGCTATTGCCTTAGGTTCTGCTTCCAGAACTGAAGAGCTGCAAGCTTGTAAGCTGTCACAGTGGCTTTTTTCTTACTTTTTCTGTTTCTTGTTGTGCTTTGCATATGCATTGGGGTGGAGATGTCATCCAGTTTTTGTTTTTCCCTTTGCCTTACTCTTTTGTTTGTACATTGTACTTTGTGTGAATCTTCCTGGAGTGTTGTCTTGACCTGCATCTATATTCACCACAACTACTTGGCAGGGCTGCCCACTGCAGTAACATGCAATGATTTGACAGCAGTCCTGGTGCCACCTGAAATACAGAAGCTTGAATACATTTGTGCCTCTGATAATGTTCAAAGGTATCAGCCATAAGGACTGATTTGGAAAAAAAAATGTAATGTAGAGTGTTTTTTGTTTTTGAGATAAATGTATTTTATTTAAGATGTTAAGGGAGAAATGAATGGAAATTGAATACTATATGCATGAAATAGAAAGTACATTGGTTAGAAGTGTGTCATATCATAGAGAAAATATTATCCACTATGTGTAGAAAAATAAAAGACAATCATAACAGCTTATTGTAGTAAAATAAAAGTTATAAGAAAACAAAGAAACAAAGCACAAAAGTATAGTAAAAATAAAATAGGAATTTGGGTGATGGCTCAGTGGATAAGGGTTTTTATTGCATAATCATGAAGGCCTGAGTTCAATCCCAGCACCCATTGCATGCAGGTGTGTAATCCCAGTGCTGATGGGGGCATAGACAGGAAAGTTGTTGGGGTTCACAGATCAGCAAATCTAGAGAACTCAAAACTCAGTGAGAAACCTTCAGGAAATAAGGGAGATACATAGATTCCTCCTATGCCTTTAGTATGCTTTTTATTGGATGCATGAATGTGCATACATCACACACAGATAACATATATATATACATGCAAGTGGGTGTGTCCTTTCTGCAAGGGAGCTTTTTGTGAGGACTTTAAATTCTGCAGGAATTCCTAAATCTGAGACCTCACCACCCTGCATGCCCATCACGTCTCCATTTACAGTGTGCAGGGATCTCACATTCCATGGGTGTTTTCTGTGACTGCGGTCTGAGGGGTATGGAAGCTTCCACTTTATCCCTACATGGTCTCTTCCTGCACAGATATCAGCAGTTTATCTCTCCTTCAATGTCTCACAGCCATTGTAACAGAACACGTGTTCTCACAGGCAGGAAAGCACTAAGTTCACCCAAGCTCTTCTCGTGTTCTACTGTGGTGATTCTCCCGGGCAGTGGCAGGACAAACACTGTGCAGCTCAGGTTGCTGCATCACACATCCACCATAGACCCATGGACAGTAATGATGTGGGTGTCTCTCCATCAGTTAGTTCCTGGATGCAACTCTGTAGCCTAACCAGTCTCCCTGAAGCTTTCTGTCTCTGCAAAACCGATGTCCAGCAGGGGACAGCACTGCCTTGGCAGCTGGCTCCCATCCTGCCATGGTGTGCCAGAGGCCAGCTGGGGGACACTCCAGGCTACTGCTTCTCCATGTATCACTCACCTGGACTTATTTCCTTTATTTATTTTTTTTTTTGTCAGCTGTTTCTTTCACAGGAATAAAGTCTGTTATACTCTTCTTCTTCATGGTATTATTCAGAAGTAGTTTCTGGTTTACTGTTTTTCTCAGGAGTTTAGAAAAAAAAAGATCGCATTTTAAAAATGGGCATCACAATAGTACTTTCAAAGGGTTACTGTGAATGGTGGGAGTGTGGTGAGAAAAGCTCCTAAACTAAAAAAAAGAAAGAAAAAAAAAAAAAGAAAAGGCCATTCACTATAGTATTTAATTGAATCTATTTTACTACCTATAAAACTATAGTAAAAGCAATTGTAATGATTTTTAAGCAGTACAAATTCCATCTTAAGTGAAAATTATGAAAACCAAATGTATCCATTATCTATTGTTAACTTAACATGGTAATGGCTTAAGATAGCAATCACTGAATGCTCCCTCCTTTCTTCCGGTTTTGCCTTTCCCTTCTCTCAATCTCCCTCTGTTGCTCCTCTTCCTCTCCCTCTCTGCTTCTCCTTCACTGATTCACTTAGTGTGAAGTTGAATTTGAACTCCTGATCCTCCAGTCTCCACCTATTGAGTACTGTTTTTACAGTCATGAACCACCTCAGAGGTTGTTCAGCGTTAGGGAACAAAGTCGAGCTTTTGTGCGTGCTAGGCAAGCACTCTCCAACGTAGGTGGATCCTAGCCAGCATTTATTCCTTCTTGTGACTCATGGCTGTTGGGCAGTTTAGCTTATCTGGATATGGCTTGGCTTGTGTTCATCTGCAACCATGATTCCGTGGAGCCTGGACTTGAGATACAGCTGTGTCAAGAAAGGAATAAACAACCCAGTGTGATATTGGTCACGTATTTATTTTATGGTGAAATCTTATTACACTTTTTCTTGGTTAAAGTAGCTACTAGAGAGCTTATTGTGTAAATGATTTGCACTGCGTATTATTATTGGTAACAGTCTTGCTGACTTTGATTTGGAGTTTTGAGGTGGTGTGTATGTGTGGGGGGTGTAACAGAAAAGAAACAACAAAAACCTCCTGCTTAATTACCTAGATGTGCAGTAGCTCTGGTTGCCAGGATTCCTCCCTGGGCAAACAAGACCCTGTAACATTGGCATATCTGTGGGCATCCAGCATTGATTCTTCTATTTCAGGCTGACAACTCAGGAAGTAAAAACAAGTTAATGAAACAAATTATTGTGCTTACTGGTCAATTAAACAATATATTAGTCTAGGTTTTCTCCTCTTGTTTTCACAAATAACTATTTAGCAATCATGACCTAAGAACTACATAATGAGCTGAGAGAAGTGTTGGGAGCATTGATTATTTTATTACACCAGAGCCTGTCCAGACCCAAACATCTTAACTTGGAAGATGGCAGGAGTCAGACAGGACCCACTTTGCTCTTTAGATTTTCTCCAAACTCATTACAGCTTGACATTTGGTGAGAGAGGGGATAAAAGGTGAGTAGAGATGAGTTTGTTTCTTCCTCTGTTACGCAGACAGATACTTTGAAATAGACAGTGACCTTGACATGAAGCTGCCACTTTAAAACAAGCGCCCTGAAACTTTAATAAATAAAATAAGAAAACCGTGTGCTTGTTTTAACCAACAAGGATATGCTAACCAATACACACAAAGGCCCTAAGCAGTTTCCTAGAAAATAGCTGGTACCTAGTGGGCAGTCCACACTTGAACTAATTAGAGCCTGTGATGAACTATAATGGCTTGATCACACAAGAACTCTCATAAGGAAATGAAAAAAAAAAGAAAGAAAAACAAAATAAAAAGAAGACAAAACTGTTGACTAAGATTTCTTCTGTAGGCTGCTTTTAAATGTTTTTCTGGTTATTAAAAAAAGAATATTCATGGTTAGCATACTTGCATGCTAGGATCCATGATGGTTTCCCATGAAATGCAGCCCTTCTTCCATGGCCACACATTGTGTTTTACATACGATCTACACTTTTTGCATATGTAAGTATGTGTGTGTGCTCACATGCACATGTGTGTGTGTACAGTGTGCACAGAGGCCAAAGGACAACGCTTGGTGTCATCTTCAGGAACACCATTTACTTCTTTGTATCACAAGGCTTCTCACTGGCCCGGAGCTCACCAATTAGGCAGGATGAAATAGCTAGCAAGCTCCCAGGATCCTCTTGTCTCCACCTCCCCAAAGCTGTGATTTTAGGTATGTGCTGTCACACTGGGTATTTTATGTAGGTACTGGGGATCAAAGCTGTGTCTCTATGCTTGTGAGGTAAGCGCATTATAAGCTGAGCAATCTTCTCTCCAATTACATAAAGAGCCACATTTAATGAAAATCTGAATATGTACTTCTCCTGAGCTATCTGGAGATTTGCTCCTATGCCATCAAAACGGTGTAGTTCTATATGGCAGAGCTGTCTGGAGTTGAGAAGTAACATCTTTGTTTTGACACACTTCTAGTCAGGGCCTTATTTTCTAAGGAAAACTTCTCTCATTTCTGTTAGCTGGCTGGCCTCTTGCAGCATTACTACTCTAAGCCTACTATGCCCTATTGTCAGACTGGACATTCTTTTCTATTCTCTTCCCCAAAGTGGTACCAGAATTAGGGTCAGAGCCTGTGTACTAGCAACCCAGCCAATAAGGCTGTGAAAGATGCCAAAGTAATAGTGAAAACACAAAATGAAGATTTATTCATGTGTACGAACGAGGAGCACAGATTCAGTGATAGCTCATGTCTATCTTTGGGGTCTTAACAGAGGTGTAGATTTAAGCAAAGAGTCTGAAGCAGGCATAGCTAAGCTGTCCTGGTCAAAGTATGGTGCTGCTTAAGTTGCGTGTTCACCCATCATTGTTTGAGCTTAAGTCTCTCTTGAAAGGTGGTAGGACAAGATGTTAGCATTGTGTGAAGTGTTTTTTTGGAAAGTAAACTATTTCTCTAGCTGATATGAGGCTTTAGCCATTCACTTCTCTCAGTATGAGATTCTTGGAAGAAATTTCAATTCCTCGAGGTACATTATTTCAACCATTTGATAGCTGAAGGGAGAGGCACAAGTATTTCTTTAAAATATTCTTATGCCTTTAAAGGTAGTTGCACAGACAAATATAACTAGAATCACAGTGTAGCAGAATTTAAGGGAGAGACTCCAACATCAGTGTCTAAAAGCTATTATCATTCCATAATGCCTAAGCTAGCATATGAACTTACTCAGTACCCAAGTCTAGGTCATTGCTCAGATCTAATTTGAAGATTTCCTACTTACCCTTACTTTCCTGATGTCTCTTAACCCACATTTAATAGAGTTAAGACTGTCTGAAGATCAGGGGAGACAGGCCTAGAGAGCCTGTATACTCCTGACATACTGAATTCTGAATCGAAGACTAATTTAACAAAGAAATGATTACATAGATTATTAATCAATTTCTAGTGATTATTTTAATGTTTGAAGCCTTTAATATTAACAGAAGGTGAGAATTTACATTTCCTCTTACTTGGTGCAAAACATTGCTTATAATACAGTAGTACTGTCTTGCCCCTGAAAGTGTGGGCCAAGTCTTGCAGCCAGAGAATCACCAGGAGCTTATTGGAAGTATAGTTTCTCTGGCCTCACTCCAAACTTCCTCAAGACAAATCTGTGTTTCAATATCCCTCCATAGTATAGTAATGCACATTAGTAATTGAAAGACATGAGATTACATAGTTTTCTTGAATGAATACGTAACATGATTCAAAGAGACCACAAAACAACCTGGCAAACAGTTTAGTAGAGGAGTTCTCTGAAGTTCTTTCTTTGCTTCCACACACAGCAGTGAATGAATTTTATATCTCATTATTTGGGCTTCTTTGAAGAAAGGGTTCAAAGGGTTTAGTAAAACAAAACAAAACAAAAATCCTAACTGTTTTAATTGTATAAGCTGAGAAAAGAAAACAGAGTGACATTTGTCAGGCAAGGCTATGTAGAGTAAGTTGGTGCATTTGAATGGCTTTTCAAAGCATTGAATGGTCCAAGCTAGCCACAATATCTAACTTGAATCTTAAAGAGCTTATGTTATTCTGATTGTCATAGACAAAATTGCAAGAGTTTTAGTTATACATCTAATTGGCTTTTCAATGGAGTTATCACCCACTCTAGTCAATTTTCACTCTACAAAAAATAGAATGAGGGCTGGAGAGATGGCTTAACAGTTCAGGCATTTTCCCGCAAAGCCAAAGGATCCTAGTTCGATTCTCCAGTACCCATGTAAGCCAGATGCACAAGGGAACACATTCATCTGGAGTTCGTTTGCAGTGGTCAGATGTCCTGGTGCATCCATTCTCTCTACTTCTCTCTCTTCTTTCTCTCTCTCAAATAAAAATAAAATGAACAAATAAATAAATAAAACCATTAAAAAATAGAATGAGTGCTTTTGTTGAACAATGAACAGTTGTGTAGATGAAGAAACAGAAAATAGAAAAGAACTTGTTGGCTAGTATTAGGGTTAAAGCAAAAGGAATTTCTTTTATTTAATCATCTCATGTAAGCTGGACTTCCCAATTTCTTGGGGTTGGGAAAACAAAACAAAACCAACAACAACAACAAAACTAGTTTAACCACCCCCTTGAAGTTTCAGCTAGATTATATGACATTTGCCATGAGGAAATCTCAATTTGGTTTGGTCTAGTCTCTTGGAGTTGTGTGTAGGTTTTCCACCTAAAGCAATTGCCTCTCATATATTTGGTTTAACAAATTATTGTTATGACATTTCTGTTTACTCCTTTCTTTAGTCCCTTCACTATTTCTTCTTTCAAGTCTTCCCTTGTGCTTTACTTTTTCTTAATCATACTATTTTTATTTTTAAGGTGGACTCCAAAAAGTCATATGCCTCACTGCTGAGTTGATTCTGATAAACTAAGATTACCTGGAAAGCATGAATATTCTAAGGTTATGAATGGGAATGTCCCTGAGATGAATATATTTGATTAAATGCCCTTATACACAGAAGAATCACTGTAGATAGAATACATTCTCCTTTCCTATTCTGTGATACAAACGCACAGGAATTTCATATTGATGTTGCTATCTTCTTAAATAAAATTAGAGGGGACATGGCGGTATCTGCACACTCCATTAGGCACTGTCATCCACCAGGTAAGACATTTAAGGAATAGAACATAGACATTAACAGATTGGTTGTTATTCACGCTAAAGCATTCTGGAAACACAGAGACAATGAACTGTCATCTTGGTAGGTGAGACTGACTAGGCCAAGGTTGCCAAAGTATATATCTTTTATTGTGCATGATGTTGCTAGAAGAGTATTGAATGCTACATTCTAATTGCTTCCTCCTAATGTTTAGGAACATGCATATGGATAGGGCTTATCAAAAATTACATTTCCTATAAGTTAAAAGTAAAACAAAGGGCTGGAGAGATGGCTTAGCAGTTAAGTGCTTGCCTGCTGAGCCTAAGGACCCTGGTTCGAGGCTCAATTCCCCAGGACCCACGTTAGCCAGATGCACAAGTGGGTGCACGTGTCTGGAGTTCACATTTGCAGTGGCTGGAGGCCCTGGCATGCCCATTCTCTCTCTCTGTGACGCTCTCAAATAAATAAATAAAAATTAAAAAAATTTAAAAAGTAAAACAAAATTTTAGGTAAGATGATAAATATTGAATTTATATAAAACAACTACATACATTTAAAAATATTCTTCTTTTGATCAACATGTCATGTCAAGTATTTATACTTGAAATAACTAATAAAAATAGCTTTTTAAAGAAAGGATGTATGTTATAGCTTATAGTACACTCAAATCAATAATGCCTTGATTACCATATAGTATTGGTATATTCTGCTCTATATATTTTTTTTAATTTTTACTTATTTATTTGAGAGAAAGAGGCAGAGAGAGAGAAAGAGAAAGAGTAAGTGAGAATGGGTGTGCCTGGGCCTCCAGCTGCTGCAAATGAACTCCAGACACATGTGCCACCTTGTGCATCTGGCTTACATGGGTCCTGGGGAATCAAACTGAGTCATTTGGGTTTGCAGGCAAGCACCTTAACCACTAAGCCATCTTTCCAGCCCCAAATAACTTAAAAATATTTTTAAATGTTTTTATTTTCAAGGAGGAAGGAGAGAGAATGGGTGCCCCAGGGCCTCTTGCCACTGCTAACAAACTTCAGATGCATGCACTACCTTGTGCATCTGGGTTTATGTGGGTACTGGGGAATCAAATTGTACTTAGGTCATTAGGCTTTGCAGGCGAATTCCTTAACTACTAAGTGATCTCCACAGCCCAGCCAATAATCTCTTTCTTTTTGCCCATTTAAAAAATTATATTTATTTATTTATTTATTTATTTTTCCTTTTTGTTAATTAGTTTTGTACTCAGCGAATACAGTTAATTATGTACAATGTAACAATGGTTAGGCTCATCCATGCCCTAACCCCTCCCCCTGGCCCCTCCTCGTTGAGGTATATGGGTCGGTATTGTGGAGTTAGCCCACAGGTATGGGTAAGATAAATGTCTCTGCATGTCATGACCCAACGTGTAGCTGTGGCATTCTTTCCACCCCCTCTTCCACAAAATTTCCCTGAGCCATGTTGTGTTCACTTTTGGTCTGCGTCAGTGATGAAGTGATGGGGGGCCTCTGGGTCTCTGAATATCTGATTTGGTAGGAGTTGATTTTTCTCTGTGTTGATCTCCTTCACCCTTGTGCTGGTACCCAGTTCACCAAGAGAACACCACCCTTGTTTGTTTCGCCAATTGTTCTTTGTTTTAGCTGAGGCCCTTTTGAGGTATGATGGGGTGGTTCCCTCCTTAGGATTTGCGTTTATCTGAAAAAGAGAAGCAGATTCTCCAAAGGAGAGTAAAGTAAGCACCAGACAAATGGGATAACCCTTTTTTATACATACAGAATTAAAAAATCCTTGAAGAAGACGATGTCTCTAAAGAAGACATCTCCTCTTGTTCTTTGTGTGGGGAGTAGTTAGTTAGCAGGACTGGTTTTGCTTGTCAGTGCAGACATGCATGTCCCACAACCCACATGTGGGAGTCAGAACACAGTCTTGCACATAGGTCCTTGCTTTCTCACCTTGTTTGAGGCAGGGGCATTTTCTCTCTCTACTGCATATCTCAGGCTAACTATCCCATGAATTTCTTGGAATTCCTCTGTCTCAGTCTTCCATGTTAACAAAGGCTGTCTATCTTCTAAGCCACTCCCAGCCTTCCTTTTATTTTATTTATTTATTTTGTTTTTTTGAGGTAAGTTTTCACTCTAGACCAGGGTGACCTGTAATACACTATGTAGTCTCTGGGTGGCTTTGAATTCATGATTATCCTCCTACTTCTGCCTCTCAAGTCCTGGGTGAAAGGCGTGTATCACCATTCCCATGCTTGGCTCGCTTGTAGTTCTTTGTAATCATGGTTACTTGGTATGGCACATAAGGAAAGCATGCAGGCATTACATTTTTAATCAATTTGAATATAATCCCTTTACAGGCAAAATCACAGAATTTAATTTCTGTAAGTTGCATGTAGAAGAAGTTTTCATTCTCTAAGCCTAATGATTTTGATTTGGCATTTTGCTTCAAATGAAGCCATAATGAGAAAAAATGTTTCTGATACTGCATTTATATGGATTTATTAACAAAGTTTGTATTGTTTTCTTTCAAAAATATTAATGCCTTTTGTCTTTAAATACACCTTGCTATTTTTCTAGGACTATTCATAATTCCCTTAAGAACCAAATAAATGTTGGTTAAACATCAGTGAATTATTTCAGCTGCCCATCTTCAAAGTTTACTTATCTTGAATCCCTAAATTTTTGCATGGTTCTTGCAATATTTTGCTAATTATTCCAATGTCCCAACATGTGAAAAGTAAGTTAATTTCTGAAAAACTAAGAAACAATTTAGATCTTGTGATTATGGCATATACATTTTTATATAATTAGATTTTTAAAATACTGTTATTGATATGTGTGTGACAGAGAGTGAAAGAGAGAGAGAGTTAGGAAAAGGAAGCATGGGTACATCAGGGCCTCTTGCTGCTGTAAAGGAACTCGAGATGCATGCGCCAGTTTGTACGTCTGATTTACGTGGGTACTGGGGAATCAAACCCAGGCTTGAAGGCTTTGCAAGACAGTGCTTTTAACTTCTAAGCCATCTCCCAGCCTTATGCCTATTCTTTTGAAATATTTTTATTTTAATTATTTATATTAGAGAGAGAGAAGAAAGAATGGGCATTCCAGTGCCTCCAGCCTCTGTAAACCAAATCCAGACACATGAACTACCATGTGCAGCTGGCTTATGTGAGCCCTGGGGAATTGAACATGGGTCCTTGGCTTTGCACACAAGTGCATTAACCACTAAGCCATCTCTCCAGCTCTACTTTTTTCGTTTTTTGTTTTTTTGTGTTTTGTTTTTTTTGCTTCAGTTAATACTCTGATTAAAAAATATAGAAATACTTTATGCTTCCTATTCTCCTCTTGCACACAATTAAACCCAAATATTTTCTTGTGTTTAGAAGGTTTTTGAGGGTGTATCAGCATAGTTTATTACAATTAGTTCATGGACCTTCCAGGCAAATAAGTGATAACAAGGAAACAAGAAAGAGTGGTGCACATTAATAGCAAATTGAAAGAATGCTCAGGTTACACAATTAGTTATAGTACCTTCTTTTCTGGTGGATTCTTTCCACCTTAACCTAGTAACTTCAGCCTTAAACATAATATTTCAATTGTGGTAGAAAAATAAATGTCAAGTACAAAGTAAATATGTATATGTATAAAGCACTCACGAGAGATGGTGATCTTTAAACTTTAGAAAACTGACTTTGCAATTATTGTACTGTTAATTTTAACTTACTTTCATAACTAAAATTTTAAAAATTTCATAAAGTATAGCTTAGAAATTTAAAGTTCAGGCTGGAAAGATGGCTTAGCAGTTAAAGTGTTTGCCTGCAAAGCCAAAGGATCCCAGTTTGACTCTCAAGGACCCATTTAAGCCAGATGCACAAGAGGAGCATGCATCTGCAGTCTGTTTGCACTGGTTAGAGAACCTGGTGGACCCATTCTCTCTCTCTCTGTCTCTCTCTCTTTTCCATATTTCTCTTTCTCAAATAAATAAATTAAATATATTTAAAAAACTAAGGTTCTACTGTTTCTTTAATAAATCCTTTTAAACAAGTTCTGTTCAAATGTGTTAATTCAAAATAAAAATTTGCAAAATAATAAATTTGAAATTCTCTGAAATAGGTTTTGACTAATTTTAAACATCATGCATCAATAAAATATAAATAAATTCAGAATTTGCAATCTAGAAAATAAGAGTTTTTGGTTATTATTATTATTATTATTATTTGATGTAGAGTCTCCTTCAGGCCCTGGCACACTTAGAATTCATTATGTAGACTAAGGCTGGCCTCGAACTGAGACCAATGCTCCTGCCTCAGCCTCCCAAGTGCTTGGTTTAAAGGAGTGCACCACCATGACCAGATTAGTTATTTTTTTAAAATACCTATGTCCAATAAGACATATGGAGGATAATAACAACTTATGAAACTTCTAGACTAACACATAAGTTGCAAATAACAGACTACTAAATAATAAAAAAATAATTAACTTGCATATACTGGAAAACAGTAGAACTTTATTCTTTATAAATGAATCTGAGACCAAATCAGGTGATGCACCAGAGAGAAGCTATGTGTGGGGCCATGAAGTACCTGTCCAGTACAATGGGTAAATTATGAAATTTACAGATATCATTTCAAACAGAATTCCAGCTATTCAGATCTTGCAATACTTGCCAAATGTCCATAAACTGTCTTCACCTCGCAAATCTTAAAGCCGTCAATATGCCCTGACTAGCCTGCATGACATTTGCTGCTCATCGGCTGAGTAGTTCTGGCAGAGCAGTAAGGTGATGAGGGAGGAGTAAGGCATGGCCTGCATTTACTTTTATTTCATTTTTATTTATTTATTTGTGAGCAACAGAGAAAGAACCAGGCAGAGAGAGAAAAAGAGAGAGAAAGAGATAGAGAGAGAGAGAGAGAGAGAGAGAGAGAGAGAGGGAGACAGAATGGGCTCACCAGGGCCTCCGGCCACCACAAAGGAACTCCAGATGCATGCTTCCGCTTGTGCATCTGGCTAACGTGGGTCCTGGGGAATAGAGCCTCCAACAGGGGTCCTTAGGCTTCACAGGCAAGTGCTTAACCACTAAGCCATCTCTCCAGCCCACTGCCTGGATTTTAATCTAGATACCTATGAAAGCTTGCTCATTAACTGATCTTGAGTAAACTACTTGGGCCCGAGGTTTCTCATCTGTAATGTAGTGAGACTAGCTATTTTCATTTTTTTAAATGTATTCATTTGCAAGTACATACATGAGCAGGGTTCCTCATCACTTCAAATGGAACACCAGTTTTTGAGCCATGTTTTGCATCTGGCTCTGCATTGGGTGGGTGGTTGATGAGTTAAACCTGCAAACAAGTGTTTTTAACCACTGAGCCATCTCCCCAGTGACAGAGACTAGCTGCACTTTAAGCTAATACTAGGACTGGGTCAGCACGCCTACTTTGCACCTGAACCATGTCTAACATGGAGAACATGCACAAGTAACATTAACCATTTTATTTCTATTATTGGTAGCATATGGAAAGGAGGCCCAGTAATGAAGTCAGTATTTTAAATTAGAGAATAATTAAGGAACTTTCTCATGGTGCTTAATGTATCTCTAAAGGAAGGTGATTTGAGCTTATGGGCCCCATGTGGAGACCTCCTTTCTTTTCTTTTCTTTTCTTTTCTTTTCTTTTCTTTTCTTTTCTTTTCTTTTCTTTTCTTTTCTTTTCTTTTCTTTTTTCTGGTAGTGTTTAGCTCTAGCCCAGGCTGACCTGGAATCCAGTATGGAGTCTCAGGCTGAGCTTGAACTCAAAGGGATCCTCCTACCTCTACCTCCCCAGTGCTGGGATTAAAGTTGTGTACCACTAGACTCAACTAATTTATTTTTTTAATGCATGCATGTATACATGTACTTGTGTGTATACATATGTGTGTGTGCAGGCTAGAGGACAACCTTGGGTGTCTACCTCCTTCTGGGTCTCTCATTGGGCTGGAATTCACCAAGCATGCTTGACTGGCTGCTCAGTGAACCCTAGATATGCTGTTGTTGTCAACCACCTCAGTGCTGGGATCACAAGCATGCCACCATGTCCATCATTTTTACTTGGTTCTTAGGATTGATCAGATCCTCATGCATGTGAGGCAAGCAATTTATCAACTGAGCTATTTCCCTATACCCCAAAACACAATTCAGAAAACATCCAGGTAGTGCTATCCCCAGGGCCACTGGAGACCTCTGCAATGTTCTAGAAATACATAGATCCCTTCCCACATGCGGTCCCAGCACTGGCTGACATCCTCCCACTTGGAGCCTGAGCCTCATGCTCTGTTCAAGGCTGATTCAGCAGATGGTATCGCTGATGGCAGTGCAATAAACACTCTTCTTCATCGTGTTCACTAATTTTAAATCATCTAACACTTTAAATCAGCCCCAAATTTTTCTTAGTTTTTTTTTTTTTTTTTGAAGTCCATTGCCAGGGAGAACATTTGGAACATTTGCTCTCTCAGACATCCTCTGGGTTACATGTGAATATTTCCATCCTATTTGAATCTGTTTTCAAAATAAAGTGGTATCACAAGCCATTTGCAAGGTTTGATGAGAGTCCAAATCTCCTCAGAAATCTTTATGAAATGTCATCCATGTCCAGATTCCTGATGCATTTATAACATGCCTGCAGTATCTTTCCCTCTCACACCTATAGTTTTTAGAAGTCCATCTCATTGCTTTTCTTTCTGGAATGGAGTGTAACCAATTTTAAACATAGTAACAGCTTTCCCATAGATTCAGACCTGTTGCGCCAAGTTCAGCTGCCCAACAGCTTTAGCCCATTGTGTAAAGTACAGATACTTCTAAGCCACATGCAGTCAAAGAGAAAGGGTGGAGTTAGCTGTGGCTAGAGATTCTGGCATCCTATCCTCGTGATGACTGATAAAAATGCCATGTATAGGGCTGAGGCTCAGTGGTTAAAAGCACTTGCTACATGGTCTGAAAACCAGCATTCAGATCCCTAGAGCTTATGTAAAGCTGGACACAAGTAGCTCATACATCTTTCACCCTTTCTCGCCTACGATAGTGGAAGGTGAAGTCAGGGTAATCCCAAAGCTCATGGGCCATCTAGTCTGGCTTTTAGTGTGGCAAACAACAGAGACCTGTCTCTAACAGGTAGAAGATAAAGACTGACACCTCAAGGTTGTCCTTTGAACTTCTTCACATATATATCATGGCATGTACGTGCCCACATTCACATAGAGGAGCACACAAAAATGCTTAAGTGCATCAAAGAGAAATTTAAAGATTGTTCCCCTAAGTACTGTCCTTACTGTCATCATCTCCCAGAACAGGAACAGCAGCTAGCTCTTGCTTAACCCTCTATTGCTTTGTTCAAGGACATTGCATTTTCACTCTTTAAATTGCCAATGGCCTGGCAATAATATCGTCTTTTTTTGCGTCTATGAACTTGACAAGGCCCATCCTACCTGTAGTTGGCTGGATTAGTTCCTGGCTATGAAAATGCCCAAGATCATACACAGATAGGAACTACTTTTTAATCAGCAATCTTAGACTTCTGGGCCTTTGTGAAGGGCTATGGGATGCAGGGTATGAATATCACACTAAACCTCAGTATCTGTGTTTGTCAGTGAGTTTTTGAAAGGAAAATTTTATTTATATTTACTTATTAAAGAGAAAGAAGGAGGGGAAGAAGGGAGAGAGACAGAGAGGGAGAGAGAGAATGGGCATACCAGGGCCCCCAGCTGCTGCAAACTCCAGACACATGTGCTACCTCGTGCATCTGGTGTATATGGGTCTTGTGGAGTTGGGACTTGGGTCCTTTGGCTTTGCAGAAAAGTATCTTAACTGCTAAGCTATCTTTCCAGCCCCTTCAGTGAGTTTTATTAACTTCTCAAAGACATAATGAACTGCCATTTCTTTGGAAAACAATAGTGACTGTGAAACACTTAACAACTGTCAGAACACAGTGAATGCTCAGTAAATGATATTATCTTGTTTAAGTATTTATTGCTTCAGGAATGCATTAGATTAACTATCAGTGAGCACCATGCCTCCTCTTGGTCTGTATTGTGTGTAGCAACATCAATACACCTGAGAACATATGTATACCTGAAGGGTTGATTTCTGTAGATGCTTCCCGCCCTGAAGCTCCCCTTAGAAGGTCTGCTGCTTGATGGTGCCTCTGTATTTTGTAAGCCTGCCAGGCCTGTTCTGCACACACACTTTCCAAATGAGCTTCCTGCTGCTGGCAGGCTCTGCGCCACACATTCTTGCCTTCACCACTCCGTGCAGGCTCTTTCCACTTCAACTGACAGCTATGTGGGGAAGAAAGCTGGAGGGAAGAAGGAAGAAGTGGGGACAGGAAAGAACCACAGAGCAAGCCCTCAATTCTTCCACTCCCATAGTCAATGCATATTCAGACAACCTGTGATGTGTGTTTGAAGCAGCCAGAAAAGGCTTTGTGGAGGAGGCAGGTTTTAAAGAACTAAAAGAATTTGAATGTTTAAGGGCAGAAGAGAAGAAGAAAGGCTCTATGAGGTGTCTATATGGATAAAGTGCTTACCCAAGCAAGAGGACCTGAATTCAAATCTCCAATCCTTGAATACAATGCTGGGCATGACAGTGCAGGGGAGGAGAAATAAGAGGATCCCTGGGTGTGCAGGACAGCCATTCTAGCTGTATCAGTGAGCCCCCAGTTTAGAGAGAGATCCTGTCTCAAAGAATAAGGTGGAGAGGGATTGTGAAAGAAGCCCAATGTCAACCTTTGACCTCTGTACATGTGCACATATGTGAATGCACACTCCCTCACACACATACAAATACAATACACACAAGAGCTTTGAGGTGACAGGCTTATTTATTTTCTCAGGTTTTGCTTTCCAAACTTTGTAATCTTGGCCCAGGTTCTGGAAAATCTCTGAGTGTCTGATCATTGATCTTCCATGATGCTGGTAAGAGGAACTCAGTAAGCTTCTCTGAGAATATGCTTGATGAAATTATTTGTATAGATGGGACTTTGATAGGCATATTCAGCTGCAACCTTTTTTTAAAATTTTTATTTATTTATTTATTTATTTATTTATTTATTTATTTATTTATTTATTTGAGAGCGACAGACACAGAGAGAAAGACAGATAGAGGGAGAGAGAGAGAATGGGCGCGCCAGGGCTTCCAGCCTCTGCAAACGAACTCCAGACGTGTGCGCCCCCTTGTGCATCTGGCTAACGTGGGACCTGGAGAACCGAGCCTCGAACCAGGGTCCTTAGGCTTCACAGGCAAGCACTTAACCGCTAAGCCATCTCTCCAGCCCCAATTGTAACCTTTTGATTATGACATCACCAGGGCAGCCACTCCAATAGTATTGGCATATTTCTGACTTAAGCATCAAGTCAGACTCAATTATTATAAAGGGTTTCCAGAGTGTCAATTGTGTGCTGGCAATGTCTCCTTTTAGCATTTTGACCCATTCCTCTACACTATACTATGGAGGTTTTTGGAATTTCAAGGAATGTGCCTTACCAAGGAAACTATGCCTAATATACCCATAGATATGAACTTATTCCATTTAAAATTATCTTCTTTTTTTAAATTTAATTTATTAGTTTTCTTTTCAGTAAATACAGGCAGTTTGGTACCATTGTTTAGGCTCATCTGTGATCTACCCCCTCCCATTGGACCCTCCTTGTTGATAAAAATGGGTCGTGCATTGTGGAGTTAGCCCCCAGTTATTGGTATGATAAATGTCTCTGCAAATCATGACCCAACATGTGACTCTGACATTCTTTCCGCCCCCTCTTCCGCAACATTTCTCTGAGCCATGATGGGTTCATTTTTGGTCTGCTTCAGTGATGAGGTGTTGGGGGCCTCTGAGGCTCTGGCTCTCTGATTTGGTAGGCATTGATTCTTCTCTGTGTTGGTCTCCTTCCCCCTTGTGCTGGTATCCAGTTCACAGGAAAACATCACCCTTGCTTCTTTCGCCAGTTGTCCTTAGTTTCAGTTGGGCCCAATAAAATATCTTCTTATAAGAGTCAGATGATTGTATGGTGTGTGTGTGTGTGTTCGTGTGTGTGAGTGCAGTTACGAGCATGCCACAGTGTACTTATGAAGGTTTGAGGACGACTCAGTGTCTGGTGGTCCTCATTTTCCACTTTGGGGTAGGGTCTCATTATATTCACTACTGCGTTGGCAAGGCTTTCTGGCCCACAAGATCCCAGCAGATTCTCCACAGTCTTCAGCTCCCTCCTCACTGTCTGCATGCTAGGATTATAGATGCTTTCAGTTCAACATCTGGCTTCATTTCCTCAGTGCTTTACCTACTAAGCAACCACCACAGCTGCCACATTTGTAAAAGTTTAATCCAGATTATTTACAATTTTGAAAACATATAATGAAGGAATATAAGAAAATACCGTATATATATGATATATGTATATATCACTAATGTTTTCTGCTTTTGAAAAGGGTATGGTTAACATGGTGAAAATTTAGTCTGGGTCAAAAGTTTATTATTTTAATTTGAACTAAAGGTACCAGGAAAGAAGGGACACCTGTGTTAGGCATCTCTGGTTACAGAGAACATCAGTGATTATAGGGAGCTAGAATGTTGCATTCCATAGACAACTTATCTTGGGATACCTCAGCTCCTTAAAAGTCCACTTATCACCCCCTTTTTTGTATGGCCTAACATCCTTGTGACTATTGAGTAAACCCTGTGCAATGCATGAAAAGACCCCCAGCTTCTTCCAATCCTGAAAGCTAAGAATGTCATCAGGTATCATCTGAGGCCTACAGCAGAGATTTCCCATATAGCTGTGACACACCTACCTGATGTTCTGATGTATTTGGAACGTATTTATAATGGTTTTTGTTCAACTGCCATGTATATTTTATGAAAATCTCATCACATTGGCACATGGAATTTGGTGTTACCAAAGTCTGTATTAACCTGTCATGGTCACCCATATTTTACTCCAGAATAAACTATTTTCTATTCATTTTGTGTACCCACAATTAAACTTGTAGTTTGTATTTTAATGATATATACATAAGAATCAAAGTGTGTGTGTTTTTGTTTTCAATTTCTTTATTTTTTATTTATTTTATTTTTATATATTTATTTCTAGCCCAGGCTGACCTGGAATTCACTATGTAGCCTCAGGGTGGCCTCAAACTCACAGCGATCCTCCTACCTCTGCCTCACAAGTACAGGAATTAAAGGCGTACACCTCCACACCTGGCTCAATTTCTTTATATTTTTGTCAAAGGAAAATTTTAAATACTCAGTTAAGACTTCAGCTGCCTGATTTGACCCTTTGCATTGTCAATCTTCCTGTGCCAAGAAGACCAGTTTCTTTGTACACTAGCAGATGTGATTTCCTTCCCGTGGGAAAGTTATACCTGAGGTTTCCTCACAAACTATAACCTTTCCATTGCAAACTTTTTCCATTTTTCTAAGAAAACTTAACTCACTAAAGAGTTGAAAAATACACCATGTGAAGATAAATGCATGTCAGGTAAGTTCTGCAAGAATTAATTTTTTGATGTTTAATTTGAGATTTTAATTAGATCACCTTGGAAGGCAAATTTAATGAATGTTCTCCAGCATGGTTCATGAGACACAGAATTTTCCTGAAGACTGTTGAGCACATTTGTCTCTTTCTTTAGTATTTTTTTTTTTTTCCTGAGAGCATGGAGTATTTAAGGAAAACCTCAAAAACAGGCCAAACAATGAATACATGCATTTGGTCAAGGAGTAGGAAGTACGATCAACATTCCTTTGCAAATTCTGTTATCAGATACTTTACATAGGATTATGTACATACCACACTTGTTCAGGATAAGGGGCAACATTTGACTACATTGTGAAAATATGTGTGTGTATGCTGTGTGTGTCATGGTGTGTATGTGGAGTTCAGAGGACAACAACCTCTCCTACGGTTCTGCTAGTTAAGATTCCCATTGTCATAGGAGCTTGGGGGTCACAGTTGCATGAGCCACTTTGCTTTTAGCTTTATTTGGATGTTGAGGACTTGAACTTGGATGGGCAGATTTGACAAGCAATTTTACCACTAGGCTATCTCTCCAAACATGTACAGTGTGTGTGTGTGTGTGGGGGGGGGCGCCCATGCTTTTTCTGGCTTGTTTTCATTTCCCTTTAACTTTTGATAGTAACATACAAAGCAATGGGTTTCACCATGGCTTCGTCATACATATATGTCATCATATTTATCATTCCTTCTCCTACACAACACAATTAAAAGCAGGATCAGGACCAGGTTCCTGCTGTGAAGACCCTCACCAAGGCCACCTGAGTTATGACCTTGAATCTATCTTGCACTTTCCTGCCTCCCCGAACTTTCACCATCCTCTGGAAACTTGTAAGAATGGACATCTCCCTTCATTCCTCAGAGCTGAAGCTTCTCTTTCTGCTTTTGGGACCCTGATATGTTGTCATGGCTTACTAACCCCTCCGAGTAAACCTCTCCACCCCTTAATAAGTGAATTCCAGTGTCTTTCTACAGAATCTACATTTAAGAATCTTTTCTGATAATCTTATAAGTCTGGTGTGCCATTCAAGAGATGCTTCTCTATCAACCCCAGGACATAGCAGTGACTATGAGGACAATAAACAAACCCAAAACAAACAAAAAAGAAGTAGCCAAGCATGGTGGCTCACACCTTTAAGCGCTTGGGAGGCAGAGGTGAGAGGATTGCTATGAGTTGTAGGCCAGCCTGGGACTACAGAGTGAGTTCCAGGTCAGCTTAGGCTAGAGGGAGACACTACCTCAAAATACATAAATAAATAAAAGACAAAAAAAAGAAAAAGCAAAAGAGCAGGAAGTAGCAGAATACTATACATTATGCAGCATATTACTAGGTAGAGGGTGAGGAGCATTTTGATGTCAACTGGCTTGGAACTGACAAGAAAAAATAAGTAGTTCATCTTTTGCTGTGTGGTCCAACACTAGAGAGGTCAGGAAGAAAAAGGATAGTGAACAGCAAGACATTAGGCTTGCTAGGGTATTTGGAAAGTGAAGTGATTACTGTGGCCCAAAGAGGACAGACTTAGAATTTAGAAGAATGGGTTTTCCTAAAGTGAATGTGGTGTAAGATGCAGAATGTCGTACTTTAATTCAGGCAATAACTGGGAAAGAGAAACTGAAACCAAAATAGTCAAGAAGATTTTCTGCCTAATATCTCAATCAATGGATTCAGGAATCTCATATAGAATTCTGTAAAGATCATTAAAATGGAAAAGGCAATAACATAACAAAAGAGAAGCTTAATTGTGATTTAAAAAGATCAAATGCCTTCCTTTCTATAGCCATCAGAAAATTAACCTTGTAGGTTTGCGAGCTGCCTCAGCAGTTGATGACACTTATGTGGTAAGCCTGGTGGTCAGGGTTTGGCTCTCCAGTATCCATGTAAATCCAGGTACACGTGGCAAATATGTTTGAAATTTGTGTGCAATGGCAAGAGTTCCTCACATACCTATATGTTCTCTCACTAACTCTCTCTTTTTGCTTCTCTGTCTCTCTCACAAATATTTATTTATTAAAAGAATAAAAATGAGCATTAAAATAAGCTATAACAAAGAAATGACAGATCTCTAGTTTAAATGAAGTTTAAACAAAATGTTAAGTGCTGAGAGACTTAGAGTTCAAATTTGTTCTATAAGTAAGAAGAAAGAAACATATTTCAAGTACATAGAGGCCAATGTGGTTAACAAAAAATATGTGTTGAAGTGAACACTGAATTAAGAATCAAAAGCTCTGGTTTCCTGTGAATTTTCACAGAATATTGTGCTTTTTGTCCACACAGGTTCCATGTGAACCAATATTTACATTTATGTTTCATATACTCTGAACTTTCACCTCATATTCTATATAACTAAAGGGTTGTTTTTATTTTACTTTGTGCAGGTATGCTCTAAGTATTTAGAATGGTGTTAGATACATAGAGGAATATTATCCATAATTGTCATTAACAATATTCTATAAGAGCAGAATTATAGGACTGGGGAGACACCCCAGTTGGTAAAATGCTTGCCTCACAAGTATGAGAACGTGAGTGCAATTCCCAGAAGCCATGTCTTTAAAAACAAAACAATAACATCAAGAAAATGGACATGGTGGCATTGGCCTGTAATCCCAGCAATATATAGGCAGAGGCATGAGGTTCCTTGCATCTTGCTAAACAGCCAGTCTAGTCTAATTTCTGAATTCCAGGTCAATGATAGAACCTGTCTCAAAGGAGATGATGGTTGTCCTGAGGATTATTCTCAAGGTTTCATATGTCCTACACATATGTGTGCATGTACATCTTCATGCCCACACTGCATCTGCACATACTTCACCTACACATATAAGCAACTATAAATAAACACACACACATATAATTAAAAGCAGAATTTTGGTACAAGACTCCTTGAATTAAAATCTTGGCTGTCTGTACCTTATAACTGTGGTATTAATTTCTTTGACCTCACTTTCCACCCCTACAAAATGAGATTATCCTTTTAGTTATTTTTAGAGGGTTAGATATGTTATCATATGTAAAGTTACAGATAATGGAAAGTAAATAATTGCAACTAAGCTTTGTTGAAGAGAGGGAATTAACTGGAGCTGAAAATGAAAGATAGACAATATTCTGAGACCAGGGAAATAACATGTGGAAAGAAATAAGCAAATCCAGATTTGAAGCCTGTGTGGGGAGGTGGCCATGCCATTTTATGAAGTAGAAAATAACCTGAATGGATAAAGAACGTGCTTCCTTCTTTTTCTTTGGTGGGGGAGGGGTCCAGGTAGAGTCTTGCTCTAGCTCAGACTGACCTGGAATGCATAATGATTCTCCTACCTCTGCCTCCTGACTGCTGGGATTAAAGGCATGCACCACCACATCCGGCTAAGAACTTGTTTCTTTTCAGAGCATTAGGATTATTACAGATACTGAGCAATTTAGGCCCACCTCTGTGAAACCAACTAATAGGAAAATGTTTGAGATTGTCAAAAGAAGCCATCAAAGGGAAGTTGGCTTTGGGTAAGTGAGTTTAGTAGTCTTGTTTTGGTGGGATATGTAGTTTTGGGGGCGATATACCCAAGGCATTGCTAAAGAGTGAGACAAAAGATCATGATTATCTATATACCATACCATCCAAAGGTCAGAGAATATCATGGGAAGGGGGGCAGAAAGAATGTGAGAACAAGAAGATGGGGTGGAGTGCTGAATAATATCCTCTGGACATGGTATGGTCATTATAATCATGTACCCACACTAAGCAGCTGTGGATTCCCATACAAGATAAGCCCCATGAACATTTCATCATGAATTGTACAGTGACTCATGAGGCCCTATCCCTTCCCTATGAGCTATTAGCAATTCATGGTTGCTGTGGAAGTGGGAGTCATGTTCTTTATTTTACTTTGGTGGGTGCTCATACTCCAGTAAATAACCCTCTTGATGCTCATGCAAGTGATCATAAAGTAACTCAATAGGTCACAAAATTACATGAATGTAGGAAGGGGCTTATTTGGGAAGAAAAAGGAGTTTGTAGGACTAGGGGAGGGTACTATGATAGCATAATGCAGAGTGATGTGAATCAAAATGTGTTATATACACTTTGAAATTGTCTAAAATAAAAAAAGATTTTTTTAAAGAATAGTGAATATAATTAGAAAAAAAAATGTAGTTCTTATCTCCTCCAAAGAGTTTATATGTGATAGAATGGACTAAGGTTTGGGACATGGAAGGAAACCTTTCCTTTGGGGGCTTTTTAAAATTTTTTCTTAATCACAGGACATGCTACTGTGGTCACTGAAGCAAGTCATTTGTAATAAAATAATGTTTGTTGTGTGAAACTTTTCACCACAGAATTTGTGGAAGTTTGGAAGATTTCAAAACTTGTATCTCTACTTAAATGGTAATGAGATCATTTTGGAGATGATCAACTAATCAAATTCAAAAATGCTTTTCCATTTAATTTGCTAGGAATTACAGAAATACCTAAAATACACATATGAAATTGTTTGTGAGGTTTTATTCATGTACCTTTGCTATAATTTCATTGCTGAAAAGACATGGCCATGCATAGCCATGGCACATGGACTTCAGCACAGCTGGCATCCTACCAGGCACTGAGCCATCATTTTGCTTTGATCTGCATTAATTTAGAAACCTGTACACAGAGCTCGTGAGGATTCAGCTACATTCAAGTAAGCTTATCTTCCTTTGCAGTTGATGAAAGTTTTCTCTTAAATCACAAGGGGACAAATGCTGGGCTTTGTAAATATTGTTCTAGCTCTAGGAGAATATTTGCAAACATTTTAAAACATGTACTCTTTCTCCATTATCACATTTCTTCCCTTACCCACTGCCCACCACCTTAAAAAAAATGTCACCCATGAAAAACTAATTTCTCAAATATTTCAAACTAGGACAACATAATGAATTTGGACACATCACACTCTGATAAATAAGATAGAGAAAGCTCTTTTATATAAAGTTTCAAGGGAAGGTTATTTGTTAACTTCCACAAATATGCAAAGGAATCCACTTGTCTTCAGACATTAACATTGGTTGTCAACAGAAAGAGATAAGCTACCAAAAGCTGATGTTATGAACTCATATTTAGAGACTTATTTTTATTTTTTGTAATTGAAAGTTGTGGCATAATCCTTTTAGGTGTCTAGATAACACACACACACACACGTATCTCAAAACTAAAGTTTGAGGACATATCTATTGTCAAATTGGGTATTTTCCAGATACACAAAATCAGGGTCTTCACCTCAGCTTTATAACTTACTGTGTGATATCCTCAGAGTAGTTCTTTTCTCTCAGTGCCTCAATCGCCATGTTCTTAAACCAAACATAAAAGTAGCATTCACCTCAGAGTTTTGTGGGAATGTTTGGGAGATAACATATGGGAAACACTTGCTCAAGCAGAAATGGTGAGTGTTTAATGAATGTTAGATTCTCACCACAATGTTGTTATTTTAGAGTTCAAAATTTCAAGTAGAATTCTCTTAGGCATCAGGCACCTGCTATAAACATGTTGGAGATCCCTAGTCTTCTTAATATGGATACTTGCTTCCTGGAATCAAGGAAATAATAATTTTCCCAAAGCTGTTAAAAGTCTACTACGTTACCACTGACCTTTATCAAGTATTGTCCTTATTTAAAGAAGCAGGGGAGTGACTTCAAGGTGAAATATCCCGTTAGCAATCCCTAGGGTGAGGGTAAAATTTAAAATAATATTCTAATGATTCATTGTACATTTCTATGCCCCATTAGGTACCAACATTACATCTTGGGGTGCAATCCATATCTGTCATCTTGCTTATGGCTTAGGTGTTAATGTCGTTCAATTACATTTTGTGACGCTCATGCTCATGAAGCTGTATCTCAAGTGTCACATGATAATATATTACTCAGAAGTATGTATTCACTCCTGAAGCATAGTGGGAAATAATTGATGAAGAAGGTGTCTTTCCATCTGGTCAGATCCCATTAAAGTGACAATGATTGACTGGAGAAGAGAGTAACAACAATATTCTATGAAACTTTTTGGTGATTCCAGGTCAGAATGTGTGTGTGTATGTATGTGTATGCATGTGTATTTATGTATATGTGGTTACATATGTGAACTTTCGTGTGCTGTATTCAAGAGTGCCTTACAAGCATTTTTATACATTCAGACTGCATTGCTATTCATGAAATCTTAATATAGTAATCACTAGTTCATAAAAACAGTTCTTATAAAGAGAGGTACAAGTAAAAGATATAACACACACACACACACACACACACACACACACAGTTTATGCCACATCAATGCTTGCAATTACAAAGGCGCCAAAGATAAGCAATAAACTAATCATCTCCATTCTAAATGAGAACAGTAAATTCCCTGTGGGGAAATATATGTAACATTAAATTCACCATTTTAACCATATTCCCTTTTTTTTTTTTTTTGGAGGTAGGGTCTCACTCTAGTCCAGGCTGAATTCATTCTTCAGTCTCAGGTTGGCCTAGATCCCACAACAATCTTCCTATCTCAGCCTCCCAGTCGCAACAAAATACCTGTAAAAAGTAACTCAAAGAAGAAATAATTTATTTTTCTCACAGTTTGAGGACACAGCTCATCATTGTGGGACAGGTATGGTAGCAGGATCATGAAGCAGCTCATCTCATTCAGTCAGAAGGTAGGAAGCATAGAGAGATGAATGCTGCTTGCTCAGCTCACTTTCCCCTTTTTATTCAGTCCAGGATTATTGTCCCTAGAATGCTGCTGCCCACTTTCAGGGTGGGTTTTACCACTTCATATAACCTATCCTAGAATCTCTCACACAGATATACACAAGTTGTGTTTTCAATATGATTACAGAGGCCATCAAATTGACAAGATTAGCCATGACACTGATTGAATGCCCTCTTTTGTTCATGCGTATGTATTATACAAGAATTAAGAACCATACTCCAATCAAAATACCGCCTCTGCACAGCTTACCAAGTTGAGAGTCATGGGGTGATAGAGTCTGAATAAGAATTCAGAGATTTAAATATACCATCCAATGAGTCATGAACAAGTGTGAGTTTCTGAAAATGTTAACATGTGAGTTCTTTCCAAATTCAGATCAGACAGAAGTGTCTATTCTGATTTCATGAGAGGAAGTAGAAAATTGGAAGGTTTTTGGAATATCATGGAATAGTAGAGGCCAGGGTCCTCACACAAAGGTGGACCTTAGATGGAAGAAAACAAGAAAATGTGAGTTTTAGAGTTCATGCCTCATGCTTCTGAAATATGCAGATGCCAAGGAGAGTGCTGGAGATAGCTAGGTGGCCAAGCACTTTGAAGATAAGTGAACTTGGGTGGCTGTTGGTATTGTGCAAGCATCTGGCTCCACACACCCTTCACAGTCAATTCTGTACAGTCACACCTGCTGATTGTGGCAGCTGCTCTCTTCAACATAAGGAAGCATTTGTCCTAAGCATGACTGTCAAAAATGCCTTTGTTTTATCTTTAATATTGAATCATGAAGTAAGAAGACTTTATAACTTGACATTTACAGTATGTAAATTTTGATTGATTATAACTACTCTGTCTCTTTTAGGATGTTGAAAGATTCAAGCTGGGTTTAGTGGCTCAGTCCTCTAATTACAGCACTTGGGAGGTAGAAGCAGGAGGATCACCTGTGAGTTAGAGGTAACTACAGTGTGAGTGCCAGGTCTGTTTGTATATAATGAAACCCTCCCTCAAAACAAAATAAAATAAAAAAGAAAGGAGAGGGACTTAAACACCTTAACATTGGATATTGATACATCAATGATATCTTATAGGTACATTTTTATTGGTTTTTAGAATATTGAAGAAAGAAGGCTGGGGAGGTGGCTAAGCAGCTAAAATTCTTGTGGTAGATTGATTCAGGCATCTCCCATAAACTGAGGTACTCTGAATGCTAGGTTCCCTGCAGATGGCAATTTGAGAATTATCTCCTTCTGTATGTATGGGTATTTTAGCCAGTTTCCCTTTAGCAATGTTTGGCATAATCTCCTGTTGCTGTTGAAAACTTGACATTGGCCGGGAGGTGATGACCACCCTCTGTTCCTGCCATCATTTTCCCCTGTCATCATGGAGCTTCCCCTGGAGTCTATAAGCCAAAATAAACCTTTTTCTTTTCTTTTTTCTTTTTTTCCCCCATAAGCTGCTCTTGGTTGGGTGTTTACTGCCAGCAACGCAAACCTGGCTGCAACATTAAAATTGGTACCCAGAGTGGTGTCATTTGCTGTTTGAAACCTGACTGTGTGGCTTTGACATTTTGGAGCTGCTCTTCAAGATGAATGTGGAAGGATTTGAAAGCTTGGCCTAAGAGATGTCTTGCAATGTAAAGAGTAAAGCTTAATGGACTATTCTTGTCAGAGGTGAAAGACCTTAGTGCAGTAAGAACTAAGGACTCTGAAGATTGGCTTATTAGGGTGAGAATGATCTCTGCCTGGACTGAGCTAAAAGCAGTTTGTGTGAGAGGCCTGCTTTTATACCCATGTCTTAAGAACTTGTGCAAGGTTGCACTGCATAGAAATGGGCAGGTGTGAGCGAGAGGTATGGCACAGAAAAAAAAAAAAAGAAAGAAAAAAGAAAAGAAATTTTTAGGCCCAAACTGCTTCCTGTTCAGCTTCTTTCGTATGAGAGATGACTACCATTGAGATTGGGCCAGCAGATGTGCATTGAGACAACAGGAAGATTGCAGACTCTTTGGAAGAGGACCTGAATGCTGATGGAGTATCCTCTTCTTCAAAATTTGCTTTATTGTCTCACCTCAGATTAACAAATTGGCACCCCACCTGGTATTGTGGAGTAGGAGAAATGCAGGAAAGAGAAGGTCCTTGAATTTGCAGCACTGTCTTGTGTTTTGGAAATGGCCATGGGCAATGGGTAGTAGGTTTGCTGAATGCTTGCATGGAAATCCGAAAGAGCAGTGAGGATGGATTGTGGGTCGCAGTGAAGACCCAGTGGAGATGCTAGGATCAAGAGATGGGTCCTAGGGAGAGCTGCTACACCCAGATGAGGTTTTGCAGGATTGTGAGTAGCCTAGCTTAAGGGGTAGAATTGGATCTCCAGAGACTTGTTGCTGGTGAGAATTATCAGACTTGGAGAGTTGTCACTGACTATAGTTGTTGGGCTTGGAGCTACAGAGTTTGATGTTTTCCCTGTTTAACTGTATTGGTTGAATATTTTCTTGCGCTGCCAAATGCCATCTTTTGTAGTATGAGTGTTTATTCTGTGCCATTCTGTTTTTTTTTTTTTTTTGGCTCAGTTAAAAGACCTTGGGGGGCTGGAGAGATGGCGTAGTGGTTAAGCACTTGCCTGTGAAGCCTAAGGACCCCAGTTCGAGGCTCGGTTCCCCAGGTCCCACGTTAGCCAGATGCACAAGGGGGCGCACGCGTCTGGAGTTCGTTTGCAGTGGCTGGAGGCCCTGGCGCGCCCATTCTCTCTCTCCCTCTATCTGTCTTTCTCTCTATGTCTGTTGCTCTCAAATAAAAAAATAAAAAAATAAAAGACCTTGGGCTCTGAGGACTTTTGAGCATATTTGGGATTGATAAAAACGATGGGGACCTTGAAACATGAACTGAATGCATTGCATTTTACATCACTGATGGTTGTCAGTTTATGGGGGCTAGGGGCAAAATGTGGTGGTTTCATTCAGGTGAATTCCATAAACTTAGTTATTTTGAATCTTAAGTTCCCAGCTGATAGAAACTTGAGAATTAACACTTCCTGGAAGCACTATATTGTTAGGGGCAGGCTTATGGCTGTTACAGCCAGTTTCCTCTTGCTGATGTTTGGCACATCCTCCTACTGATGTCTGTCTGACATTGGCCTGAAGGACATGTCCACCTTTTGCTCATACCATTGTTTTCCCCTGCTATCATGGAGCTTCCCCTCAAGTCTGTAAGCCAAAATACCCCCCCTTTTTTTTTCCACAAGCTGCTCTTCCTCGGGTGTTCTCTACCAGCAATGTGAACCTGACGTCAATAGCATGTATGCATAAGAACTTGAGTCTGGATCCCTAGCACCTACATAAAGTGCTTGGTTTGGTAGCACACACCTGTCATCCTAGCATTGGAATGGTGCAGATAGGAAGATCTCTGTGGCTTTCTGGTAAGTTTGCCTAGCTTATTTGACAAGCTTCATGGTCATTGAGAGTCCCTGTGTCAAAATATAAGGTAAAAATTGAATAGTGCCATGCCTTGTGTTACTTTGTCTTACATACACACACATACACAAGTGTACTTACATGATACAATCATGCATGCATACATGTATGTACACTAAACACACATAAACTCATACAAAAAAACACATTTAATTGAGACTCAATGTATAGAAAATATATCCACTGATCCAGAGGTAAAAATTCAGAATTAGAGATATGAAGTAAAGGGACAAGATTCAAGCATCCCTAAATCTGTGGCTTTTTACAATGGTCCTGGTACAGCAAGGAGGTGGCTTAGGTGTGGGTTGAAGGCAGGCGAATCCTCCACTAGAAATGGGAATGATGGTTGGGACAGGCTCAGAATGCTAGAGATGAATATGAAGCTTGCTGAGATCTGCTGGAATAGCTATGACTGTTTCTTTTAGGCTTGACATAGCTCTGAACTGTGAAACATAAGACACTAGGAAGGATTGATTTTTTACAGTTACTCATTATATTCTGTTTTTATACAGCTTTATGGGGCTGTAGAGCATCACTAATATATTTTAGAATGTCTACGAGGGCAAAAGAATGACAGACAGTTAAAAGTTCACTTTGAGTATTGGAACTGGTATGCTTGAACCAAGTGTTGTAAAATGAATCTATTTATTTTCTGGTATGTTACAAATCAGGCTCACTCCCTCTCTACTTTTGTCCTATAAGTTTGAATTCTGTGACTTTTTTTTCCCCCTGTGGTTGTTCAATAAATTTCCCAGGTTTTCATTTTGAGCCTAAAGTTTAAGATCTTGTTTAAAATGCACAGCATTCTTCTACAACCTGGTATTTATTCCCTTTCTTTTGTCCCTTACTATTTCCAACTCATCTTGCATGTTGCTATGAGACCAGCTCTCTTTAAACACTACTGAGACTTTTTTTTTTTTTTTTGAGCAATTGTTTGCTGAAGCATCAATTCTTTATTGCTTTTGTGTGCAATCCACAGTCCTCTGCCTGTATTTCAGGGTCATAAATTTTACAGCCTTGTGTGTTTGTATGCAGACATGTTCATGTGTGCAAATTGTGCAAGTGTGCATGTAAGTGTGTGTGTTTTGTATATACAGAACAGAAGACAAACCTGGAGTGTCATTCCTCAGAAACGCCATTCACTTTTTGGAGCCAGGGTCTCTAACTGGCCTGGAACTTGCTAAGTAGGCAAACCCCTGGAGTCCTGCTGTGTCCACTTTCCAAGGCTGGGATTACAAATGTGTGCTAATATGCTTAGACTTTTTTCATAATGTAGATTCTAGAGATTGAACTCAGGCCTCATGCTTACACAACAAGCACTCTACTTACTGAGGTATCTCCTCAACTTCAAGTTTTGAACCATTTTGATCTCCCTTTCATTTTCTGAGCCACTTCAACAGAAAATGTACTGCTTTCCTCCTGGTGGGCACTTTTCCTCCTGGTCTTATCCTGCTTTAGCATGTTCCCTAACTACTGTCTTTCACAGGGACACTCACCCCACACTCTTCCTCTTCCTACTCAAATCGTGAGCTTTAAACATCACTTCCATTTCCATGTATGTATCCTGAAAACAGACAACTGAGACATCACATGTACTCAACCTTGTTGCAAATATATTATACATAATGCCTAATTTTTATATCAACCCACAGGTGATAACAACAACACAAAAAACAATTCTCAATCCTCTTAGTGTCTCTGAGTATACCTAAGGATTAAACAGACATATATTGCCCATCAAAAAAAATAAAAGTTTCATCAAAATTCTTTATGGACATGGAGGTCTTTCTTAGAAAAAGATGAAAAATACGCCCAGCACAGACACCTCTTGTACTTTTCAGACAGAGAAATAAAGTTGAGAAAAAATGATGACACGAAGGAGCCCATTGTTTAAAAAATAACCTGGAAAGTGACCAAGAAAATGGATTAAGAAAACTCATGGAAGATGAGGACTACTTTATAAATTTTCTGGAATAAACCCACTTGGGTCTCTCTGGTGCTTGGGGGATTCTTTCTTCCCAGTATGAAGGGGGTGAGGAACTTTTAAACTGGAAGTTTTCTGATGGCAAGTTTTAGGTGGAGCTGAATGCTACCAATTCTTAAGAACCTTCTGCTCAAACATCAATTTTCCAAAGTCAGGTAGCTTGGAGAGATGTTTCCTAAACTCCAACAAGGCTTGTAGGCCAGTTCCAAAGCCCTATTTTGCAAATGAGGTCATTGAAGCCCAGAGGCGGTAACTTGCCCAAGTAACATAGCTATGGCATTACTTACTGGGCACGCCTGGAGCTTTCTGAGTTTTGGGCTCGGCTACCCAGCAGCGCCCTTGCTTAGCAAAGACTCCTTTGTCTTCTCCCATACTGGTTTCCTTCATTTATAACATAGGTGGCAAACTTATACAAAACCACACCCTTCATTACTATCTCATTGCATCAATTTCATTCATGCTGTTTGGCTCCTGTATAGGACACCTTCCAATGATAGTTGTGCCCTGTTCTGCTGTTTTTCAAAACAATATATAGTCGGGCTCAAGGTAGGAACTCATTAACTATGTAATTGGTATCAAATACAAAGTTACCTTTCCTCCCCTCTTATTTGGAAAAAATGTTACTGATTTCTTATAATTTACACTGATAGCAGAGACCATGTGCCTTCAACACGCTGATACGTTAGGAAGTGTTTTAACTTCCATGTATTAGTTCTAGAAAGGTACCCTTAGGTTAGATGAAATTTGACCAACATTCTGGAGTGGTTTATAGATTGCATTCCTGTGAATCAGAACAATTGAATTTTCATTTGATGTCCTTCTAAGACAACATTTTGAGACATATCTTCCCATGTAAACCATATTAACAAGAAATTCATATTTGTTTATATATACAGAGTTATAGCCTATGTAAGAGGGGAACTTATTCAACATATTTTGAATATTTATATTTTTATTTTTATGCACATGAACATGTTTGTATGCATGCAAGTTCAATACACATGTATGCGTCTTCATGTGAAGGTCAGAGGATAGTCTTGACAATCTTAAGAAACTGTCTGCTTTCTTTGAGACAGCACCTCTCACTGGCTTAGAGATCATCAGCTTGTGTAGAGGTTAGACAGTGAGGCCCAGAGATCCTCTGCTCACCACTGGGATCACAAATATGCACCACCATGCCTAGCATTTTCATGTGAGTCCTGAGGCATGATGGTTAAGTTTTATGTCAACTTGATCTGTTTAGGATTAACTAAAGGAGGAAACCTTCATCCAGAGTGGGTGGCCCATCTCAGAGTGGGGGCTTTATCTAAGGAAGCTCTGGGAAAGAAAATATCCCTCCTCCCACCTGGCTGCCCGTACAGCTTGCTGACGTCCAGTGTGGTCTGAAGACCAGCATGCACTGAAGAGCAGTGGTTCTCCCAAAAGCGTCCAGGTCTTCAGTGCCAGATTGAGACTGCTGAGGCATCCAGCCTCGTGGACTGAACAGCAACCAGGTTCCTTGACTATCAGGCCTACATGCTGCTATTTTTGGATTGCCTTAAGCTAATCCAATAAATTCCCCATTTATTATGATTACTGATATATTTAATTTCTTTTGTGTTTTCTCTTTATTGACATTTTTTTTTCTTTTTTATCAGTTATGTACACAGGGTATATACAGCCATGTTGGTACCATCATTATACAATTCATTCTATTGGTTCTGTTCCTCTAGAGAACCCCGACTAATACATGAGGATAGAGCACAGGTCCTTACACTTGCACAGCAAGTACTTTACTGACTGAGCCATCTCCCTGACCCTGGAATCTTCTTTTGTTTTATGGTTCATACAATATGTGTACATGTGGGCTATGCATTTGTCTGTATGTGTGTTATATGCATTTATAGGTACTGGTGCCTATGGATGGCACACGTATTTGTGTGCATATGGAGGCCAGAAGCCAATGTTGGGTGTCTGCCTTAATGTCTATGTACCTTATTTTTTGAGACATGATCCCTCACTGAACGTAGACATCATTTATTCAGCTAGACTATCTAGTATATCATTGAGCTCTAGGGATTCTAGTTTCCACCTCTGCACAGCTAGGATCACAACACCTGGAATTTTATGTGGGTTCTAGACATCCAAACTCTAATCCTCATGCTTGCAACACAAGCACTTTACTCATTGAGTCATCTTCTCAGCTGCCCTAAAGTCTTTTCAATGGGCATCTAGTGCCCACTCAATGCACGGATACTGGTTTATGTGTTAAACTACCTGACAAGAAGCAACTTAAGGAAGAAAATACATAGTTTGGTTTAGGGTGTGAGGGAATACAGGCTATTATAGCAGGGAAGGTATGACAGAGGTCAAGATAGTGGAGTGTGCTACCAAAATGCCTAACATCTCAATGGATCAGAAATCAGAGAGACTGAGGAGAATGCAAACCCATTGTTGGGCTCTTTCCTTCTTCCCTTTCTATGCATTCTGAGACCCTAACCGTTTAGCTGGTGGCACTCACATTCTGGGTGAGCTTAACTTTACCAGTTAATGCTTTCTGGAAAAATCCCTCACAGTCATACCCAAAATTGTGCTTCACTAATGCCCTAGGAGCTTCCTAATCCAATTGGATTGACAATTCAACTTAACCATCACAGCTCAAAACCTTAATGTTATTGTTTAGCTGATTTTCCTTTTCCTTTCCAATATGCTGATCATCATGATCAGAGGAAATTGCTAATTTTGATGTTAGATTCATTTTAGAAGGATGAAAATAGGGAAAAGAAACTTGAGGACCACATAGACCTAATCTTCAGACCCAGCAGTGCCACTGATAGGCCAAGTGACCAGGACAAGAACCTTAGTTCCTCTGAATTACTTCCTAATGTATAAAACAGGAACAACAGCACCAACTCTGTTGGGTTGTTGTGAGAATTATATTTATTAATATCTATGAAGGAATTATTTGACACACTTTAAACCACATGGTGATTGTCCAATAATGAGTTTTATTTGTATTAAAATTTCATTCATAAATATAATAATTGATAAATGCTAATTTACCTAATAATAGCATATAAAATGTGGAGAAGACCCTTTACTTCTCTTCCTTTGCCCTTTCTTGTTCAATTTCCCCTTCTCTCCCTTCCTTTATTCCTTCCTTGTTTTTAAATAGCTTCTTTGAGGTATAATTTAAATTTAGTAAATTTCACCCACTTAATGTATTTCTGAAGTTTAATGCTTCTGGTAATTGTATACAATCAGATAAACAACAGAATAATAAAGATTTAAAATAATTGTATTACCTTAAAATGTTTTTTATGTCCACTTACAGTTCCCACTGCACCCTTTTCAACCCCTGCAAAACAGCTCTATTTTTTTTTTTTTGTCACTATAGTATTGCTATTTCAAGAACTGTGGGGAAACATAATTGTGATATAAAGGGATCAATGTAATATACAGTCTTTTGCATTTCATTTCTTCCACTAAGCATAATGTTCTTGAGATTCTTATATGATAATATTCTGTCCTTTTATGTTGATGTGTTAGGGTTGCATAGTATGAATATATCACAGTTTATCTACACATTTAACAATTTATGGGCCCTGAAGTTGTTTTAATTGTTAGCTTGATGAATACTCCTGCTATAAGCATTTTATTACAAGGCTTTTTGCAAACTGATTCTTTTCTTCACAGGACCTTGTGTGATCAAAGAGACATTGTGGCAGATTGGAAGACATGGCATCTTTGTTCTGGTTTTCTCTGCCTGTAGTGGTAAAGACACTAATAATTACTCAGGCATGTCCTTGCATATGCCTTGCCCATCCATATCTTCTTCACAGAGATGCCATCCCCTCCCCGCCCCTCGCCGCCACATTGCCATTATCCTAGCTATGTGCCTAGCTCCTTCAGGTTCCTGCTGTGTATGCCTTCTCACCATGCTGGGCAATAATCTCTCAATCTGTAAGCCCCTCCTCATAAATTGTATCTTGTCAGGTATTTTGTCATTGCAACAAGAAAAAGTAAATATGGTAGAAGTTTATCCTTCCAGAACTGAACTGAGATGTAAAGCCAATATATTTGTGCATGGTCACAGGATTGGAGAAGAGGAGATCTAAAGCTTAACTTTTAAGTTGATCTTCTGAAATTTTCCTAATGAAAGGAGTACTGCCATCATGGACCCTTTGATAAACATTTATCTTAAATATTTTTCTTTCACAGAAATGAATAAAAAAAATCCCTAAGTTCATATAGAACAGAAAGAGTGCCCAAATAACCAATAGATTTTGAAGCAAAGTCAAGAAAACAGGCATCAGAGTCCTTGGTTTCAAACCATGTTATAAAATGATGTAATCAGAATAACATGGCACTGATAAAAACTCAGAAATCCATGCATTTACAAGTTCTGTGTTTTAATATGTGTGCCAAGAATACACTATGAGGAAAGGATGCTTCCTCAGCATAGTGTGCATGGAAACCATGCAGAAGAATGGGCTTCAACTGTGTCTTATAACACACACAAGTCAACACAAAGTGAATCAAAAACCTAAATATGAGATATAAACTTGCATATCCACAAACAGGAGAGGTCCACTCCATTAGCCTGAGAAATAAGTTCATAAATCTGAGCCCAAAGTAGAGTAACAAAAGCAGAAATTAGACAAATGGGACAGCATTGACCTAGAACTATTCTGCGCAGTGAAGGAAGCAATCAAGAGACCATTGCAAGAAAAGTGAAAACAACCGCAAACTGTCCATGTGATGACAGATGAATATCTGAAACCGGAAACAAACCCAAACATCTCTGCAGCAAGTAAGCAAATGCTCAAGTAAAAGATGAGAATAAACCTGAACAGACATTTGAAAAAGAGGATACGGTGTCCAATCTACATTGAAATAAATGCTCTGCATCACTATTCACTAGGGAAGTGCAAACGAGACAACACTGATGTATCACCTCACACCCAAGTAGTTTCTAACATAAAGATTAAAAAAAGACAACTCTTGAAGAAGAGGGAAGAAAGCTATCTCCTACTGTCATTCGGAATGTAAATTAGTAACATACAGCCATCATGGAAGGTGGCATGACAGCATTAAGGCTCTTCATTTTTTTTTTTTTAATTGCACCACTACATAAATCAGTTACCTCACTGGTGTGTAGATTCACAGAAAAAATACAGTCAATATGCCAAGGGACTATCTTATTCCTATGTTTATGGTAGTATTAGCCAGAATGGTAGAGAAATAAAAACACACTGTGTCCATGAGTGGTGGATAAAGGGATAAAGAAAACGTGGTACCTACATCCATACAGAGAGGATGAGGTGGATCCTGCTATTTGTGATGAAATGAGTGAATGTGAAATATAATATACTAAGTGCAGTAATCCAGACAAAGAAAGGCATACACCTCAGGATTTCATTTACATTGGATTTAACCAAATAGAATAGAACAATAGTCCCCAGAGGCTGAGCAGAGGCAGGAGGAAGAGCACTGGGGGTTGTATTCAAAGACAGATAGGAGGATAGATGTTTAGATCTGTTACATAGCAGGGTCACTATAGTCAATAGCAATGTACTGTATATTTCAAAATTACTAAGAAAGTGAATTTCATATGAGTAGCCACAAGAAATGATAGGTAACCAAGGTGATGAACAACCAGCCTTATGAAATCATGATGAGTAGTGTTCATATATTAAACATCACATTGTGCTTCTCTGCCTGAACCAGCACCATTGGCACATCTCTGTTTTCCCATGGTAGCCAGGCTGAGGGAAGAAGGAGAATGGGCAGAGGAGGGAGGATCTTAAATCAAGAGAGCGTTGTGATAGAAAATAAATAGAAGAGAGAGATAGAGAAAAATAAACGTGTAGAGAGAGAAAGAGAGTGAGAGAGGGAGAAAGAGAAAAGACAGAAACAAGCAGAGAGGGAGACACAATAGGGCCTAACCTTTGGTTAGGAACATGCCAAAGAAAAGAGAAGGTGTTAAGAATGCACTTATACATGTCCCCTTTGAGGGAAGAGAAACCGCCCTATGAAGGAAGGGCCTTGGGATATTTGCAGAGTGGTAGGGTAGGGAGGAGTTAGTCTGGTTGGACCATCCATGGGGAAGAGAAGCATTTGAAACCTCAACTATGGCCACTTTGGATGGGCAGAAAGGAAAGTGAGAGTAGGATGTTCTTAAATTCCTGCAAAAATACTGTATTTCTGTCCCTCTTGTAGGTAAGTAGGGGTAGTTAAAAGGATTGGCAGACACAGTGAAATGGAAGACATAGAAAATGAGAACAGGGGGAAGAAGGAAGATATGAAAGAACTCAGAAGCTGGTGGGGACACACAGAGATTCCAGTTACTTTGGATCCAGTTGCAGAGAGGGTACATTGCATGTTGTGGTCATTCCATTTAGATGTGAATAGTTTCATTGCCTTTAAATATTTGACCTTAACCTCCTGCTCAGCTTCTCTTCATCTGAATCTACAGCTATTACACACACTGAATGGCAAATAGAATTAATTGCTAAGGGGGCTGACACATGGCAGATGGTCAGAATATGAGATCCTGTGTCACGCATGAGTGACCCCTGGCTATTTATTCTCTGGAACCCCGAATATTGCTTCAACTATAAGTCTTTGGGATTCCATTGACCTGAATCATTGAAGTTCACAGTGGAGGACATAATTCCATGTCTTTTAGCAGAGTGATTAAATTCAGATAAAATACTTCAGAGAATTTTCTATATTATTAATTCAAAATATTCAAAGCAGCTTCTTAGTTAAAACCTGGTATAAAGCATCAGGACAAATCAGATTGCAGCACTGTGTGGTTCAGGGATATAGATGTCTTGGGACATTATGAGATGTAGTGGATGGCCTCTGCTGTATAAGTTGCTATAAATGCAAATGAATGTTGGTGTAGAGAGGTAGACAAAGATAAATACATATGGATATAAGTCTAATACATCTTTTTATTTTATATATAAGAATGTTGACTGCTCTCTGTTTTTAGCAATGAGCATTCCTCTATATACAGAGAGTCCAAAAAAATCAATGTGACTTCAATATAGCATTAGCAGGAGCTGGGAAGATTTCTCAGTTTGTTAAGTCCTTGATCTGTAAGAATGAGGTCCTGAGGTTGGATCCTCACCACTCAAGTCAACTGCCAGAAATGGTCATGTACACCTGTAATCCCAATGCTAGTGATACAGAGACAGAGAATCTCTGGAGTTCACTGGCTAGCAAATCTAGGTGAATTGATTACCTCTTGGTTCATTAAGATTCCCTGTCTCAAAAAATATGGTGAAGAGTGATTGAATAAGACACCCCAATGTTCACCTCTGGTCTACACACACACACACACAGAGAGAGAGAGAGACAGACAGAGAGAGAGAGAGAGAGAGAGAGAGAGAGAGAGAGAGAGAGAGAATGAGAGAGAGCCCTAGCTATTAATGTTTCTAGCATTTTATGTGGTGAGACTTGAACTCAGGATATCTTAGGGCCTCTCAGCCCTTGTGCTCACATGGCCAGTGCTTTTATCTGCTGAACCATATACTCAGCACCCAGCAACACTTAATTCATACTGGCTTTCGAATCTCACAATAAGTCAAATGCTGACTTTCATCCATAAAGGGATCCTGGTCCAACCATGATGCCTTCAGCGTAACCCAGAGTGCTTCCTCCAGGCACTGCCTCTGCCAGCTTCACATTGTGGTGTGCTCTCTATTGTTTCCACAAGATGTTTTGTACATATATGTTCTCTCTTGCTCATAAACATTGTAACCTAACATGTAATTTAAAAGTAATGATCAGAAGGTTGACCCATGAAGATTCAAGGGTACCTGTGGAGCTGAAACACAGTATTACCTTAAAGGGACCTGATACTTGAAGATATATCTATGATGTAGGATGGTTTTTATTGGAGGAAATTATAAATAAGTAGCATTGTGTGTTTGTTTATGCCTTATTTTGCGCATATATGAATGTGTGCATACACACACACACACACACACACACACACACACACACACGAATATATATATAATCAATTATGTTCCTCCAGGGAATTCTGACTATTCTAATGTTCCAGAATTTTCTCATGAATGCATAGCTCAGCGAGTATGGACTCATAAATCATCACCAGATGAATGGGAGTACTCCATTAGTTACTTTTCTTGTTGGTGTAGCCAAATGCCTGCTAAGAAGCAATCAGGGAAGGGAGGAAGGCTTTATATCAGCTTACAGTTGAGGGAATACAATCTATCATGATCCAGATGGCATGGTGGTGGGATCATGTAGCACTGTTTCACATACAACCCATGGTCAGGAAGTACAGAGATGAATGCTGTGTACTCAGTACCCTTTCTCCTTTTTATTCATTACAGGACCCAGCCCATGGGCATTTCTCCCCACAATTAAATTGGGTTTTCCCACCTCAATTGTCCTAATCTAAAAATTCCTCACACATGTTCAGAGACTTTTTTTCTACTATAATTTTGAACCCAATAAAGTTGGTATGATTAACCACTGCAAGTACTTTTACACTTGGGTTATGAGTACCTTGGAGATAGGCAAATTCTCCAGGTACCGGGAGAATATCTGTAAAGGTATTTGCTTCAGCAAGGGATAGGGGATAGTTGACAGCAGCTCCTTGTTGAGGATCACCTATATCTATTACCAGCCTCAAACACTTGTGGAGGACAGGCTAGAGATGAGCATTAGGTAGAATGAAAACCATCAGCTAAACATTAGGTGGGCCATGGCAATACTATGTTTCAATGCTTATGATGCCTTTTATATGGAGGTAAAGAAAGAGAATGTGGAGAAGGAGGGGCAGTGAATGAGGGAGAGGAGGAGTCATGTGAAGACAGAGAATAAAAGACATGTGAAAAAAGAGGAAGCCTGGGAGAGGGACTACGGTTTATTTATAAAATGACCCCTCGTGGTGTGAACACTTGGTCTCTAGCTGATGGTGTTGTTTGGGAAGGTTTCAAACCTTTAGGAGATGGAGTCTTGCTAGAGAATACGGCCCACCGGGGCAAGCCTTGATGTTTGATGTCTCTGTTCCACATTAGAGTCGCTCTCTGCTCCTGACTGCTGGTGTCATGTGCACAGCTGGCCTCCAGCTTCTGTTGCCATGCCTTCCCTGCCGTTGTGGGATGTATTCTCTGAAACTGTCCACCGAAATAAGCCTTTCCATTCTTAGGCTGCTTCTGGTTAAGTCACTACAACAATAAAGTAACTAATACAAAGGGGAAGAAATAGGATGAGGAAGAAAGAGGGGACTTCTTTCATAAATTCCAAGGTTCTTCCTTCACAGTGAAATTATTTGTCCCATTTTCATGTGAAGTAACCTTTTTGACTTTTTAATCTATTCCAACCTTACCTGGTCCATTTATATTATATTATCTCAGTTTGGATTTTTTTTTTAAAGTAGTCCTTTGCTAAACCAAATATATCTTAATATACAAACTTTTAGGGAGAAATAAAGGAAAAAAAATAGACCAAACCAAAGCTTTGTAATTACTATAAAAAGAATTTAATTAGATGACTAGCTATGGGCTCTTCTTGCATCTGTATTTTGGGAAAGAAAGGCATGATTTTGTCCTTTGAGTTACATACAACTTACTTTTTTATGTTAAGGACATCTTGTACTGCACAGGAGAATTAATACACACTTTGAAAATCAAATAACTTCATAGCTCAAAAAGACCTGGGGAACAGCTGAACTGGAATGAATTTTTTTCAACCAACATAATTATTCTCTTGGCTCAAATTGACACTTAAATTAAGCAAAATTAGTCCCAAATATGTGGAATTAGAGTAGCTGTGGCTTATAATGAAGGGAGCATGGGCCTTAGTACCCAAATCATCACTCTACAGTAGGTGAGGAAACCAAAGCTAGGGAACATAAGTGATTAAAAACAAGTCTAAGGATATTGGGAGATGGCTCAGTGGGTAACGTGCTTTCCAGAGAAGAGTGAGGACCCAGGTTCAGTTCTCCAGCACTCACATACTCACATAAAGTTTGGGTGAGGTAGTGTGTGCTTGTCATCTCAGCCCTGGGTAGGTGGAGCCAGGATATCCCAGGAGCTTGCTGATTCGCTAATCTAGCCAACTTGTTGAGTCGCAGGTTCAGTGAGAAAGTTTGTCTTAAAAGGAAAGGCAAATAATGACTAAGAAAGGTACCCAATGTCAATCTCTGGGCTCTACATGCACACATGGACACTTTTGCATACACACACACACATGCTAGTCTAAGACTTGACTTGTTTATAGTCATCTTTTTTTTTTTTTTCTTTTAAAGGATTTAGAAAATCATTTCAAGGCGAGAGAAGCTTCAAAATATTACATTCCCTTATGTCTTCAGTTTTTAACTCAAGCTCCAGGTTGCATATGCCATTGCTATGGAGGTACTCTTCAACTTAGCCACTTCTGGGCATTTGTAATTGTGAGAAGTAACATATCATAGGGGTAATACTGGTAAAGACAGAAAGCAAAAGAATTACTCTGGGTATCAACTGAAAGTGCTGAGAGCCATATTATTTCCTCTCCTCATTTCTTGGTGGCAACAGGATTAATGCAAGTTGAGGTTTATATCAGAGTAATACCCCAATTTCCTGTAGTAGGATTTCAGTTACTAGGATCAAAGCATGACCCCTGAAACAATACTCAGAGTAGGACACAACCTCTCACAGGTCATTGTGTGTATATCCTTGCATGTGCATGTATGTTCATATGTATGCGGAGACTAGAAGACTAGAGATATACTGGGTTATCCTCAGAAATATGATATTTAAAATACTTTTATATATTTATTTGCAAAGAGAGAGAGAATGAAAATACATGTGCTGGAAATGAACTTCAGAGGCATACTGCACCTTGTGCATCTGGCTTTAAGTAGGTACTAGGGAAACAAACTCTGCTTGTTAGTTTTTTGTTTTGTTTTGTTTTTTGTTTTTCAATGTAGGGTTTCACTTTAGCCCATGCTGACCTGGAATTCACTATGTAGTTTCAGGGATGCCTCGAATTCATGGCGTTCCTCCTACCTCTGCCTCCGAGTGCTGGGATTTAAGGTGTGCGCCACCACGCCCTGCTTGGTTGTCAGGTTTTGAAAGCGAGCACCTTAACTGCTGAGGAATCCATCCAGAACCAGAAATATCAAATGCATTTTATGACACAGGATCTCTCATTAAACTGGAGTTCACAAAGAAGGCTGAGCTAGCTGGCCAGTGATCTCCAGAGGTGGCTGGCTCTTGCCTCTTCAGTGCTAGAATTACAGGAATGTATCACCACAGCAGGCTTTTTTTTTTTTTTTTCCACATGGTTTCTAGGGATAAACTCATGATCTCATGCTTGCAAGACAAGCAGTTTGTCTTCTGAGCTCGCTCTACAACCCAAATAACAGTTGTTTTATGTATTACTTAAAGAGAAAAAAGTAAAAAGATAAGAAGCATGCCTGGAATGGGGGATTATGGCTCAAAGTGATTGCCAGTTTTATGCTGGGTCAGCTTTGTTTCTCAACATTCAGATCTATATAACCTTTTGTGATGCACATCAGCAACTTTTCTGAACCTAAACTTTTCATAAGATGAGAGAGAATTTTAATGCTGGATATGCCTTAGTGTTTCTGAGGCCCAGGACTTCTAGACTTCTGTAGTTTCCCTTTGCAGGCCTGTTACACCCTGTGTGGCATTGTAATAAGCCAAGGAGAGTGGACTAGGGTGCCTTAGAAAGCTAGGGCCCTTATGGAAGATAAGATTTACAAATAGAGTTTTCGACACAATGCCTTCTTGATATATTTTTCCTATAAGTAGTTGCTCCTTTTTGTTCCAGTAAAAGGATCTGCATTGATGAATGGTTATAAAATCATTCACAATGAATGATGAAAATCCAAAGGAAAATATGCACTATCCAAGTTTGCTTCATGACTATGTGGAACCATAGCATGTCTCCAATGTAATGGTTTTGAACAAGAAAGTTCTAAATAATATGTGCCATATTTACTGGATACATTTTATTCTTCATAACTTTTCATATTAACCCACCACCGTGCATAGCTTCTACTTTAGAACCTTTTCTCTAATATTGCTTCTCTCTCTCTCTCTCTCTCTCCAATTGGACTTTGGGGGTATTTGAGAGCTTCTTGGGAATATCTCCTAGTGCTGATATGATGACAACATAAGGGTTCTAACCACTCTTTCTGCATGTTGAGAATCATTTGATCTAAATTCCATGGCACCCACAAAGTTTTCTTCAAACAAATAGAAAACTAATTATTCTGGGGCTTGTGTTAAAAATCTCACAATGCACTTGTTAAAACACAGAATACTCCATCCCATCTAATGATGTAGTATCTTTGAAAATTGTAGAACCTTTATTGGTTCTAGTGGGTTTAAGTCAATGGCTAAGGTGCTAGATGATCAGTGGTTTCCAGAGTCACCATGAGCCAGTGGCTCTCCAGTTTACTGCCTCATGTAGATCAGAAATATGAATTGTGGAGAAAAGAGTGATTAAAGGAAAATAGACATATGAAGTAAAACTGAGAAAAATTCCTGAGTTGGAGAGGTCCCAAATATGGTTGCAATTGGATGCCTTTTTCTGACTGTTTAAAATTATGTAGGTGTCCTGCAGAAATCACCATGACCTCTGTAGGATATCTTGTCTTCCAAGGTTTTTAAAGAATAGTGAAGGCCAGGCCAACAAGGGCTCATCTCCAGCCCCTCAGGCAACTTTGAACAAGTAGAGGAACTGATTGAGGGCTGCCCAGATGACTATCATGCGGCGAGCCCCCTGACCCGCAGGAGAAGCACGACTAGCAAACGAAGATCCTTCTCAATCACACTTTATTGGAGAGCCTCTTGGTTAACAGGAAAGTTGATGGCGAGGGGCGAGGGGTGCAGGAGTGTAGCTGCTTTTATAGGGCAGAATACTATGGGACGCCTGCTGATTGGCTGCCATAGGCTCACCCACCCACAGGAGCCACGGGATAGGCTCAGGACAATGTGCATCAAGCGCATGCACAACCTCAAGGGAGGTTGCTGCCTAAATGAGGAAGTATTTACCTCAAGACTGGCGGGAAGCCAGCATCATCTTGTAATGGCATCTGCATTGGCTCCCTACAGTTCCCCCTTTTTTATTAACTTATGGCATAGCTCAGAAAAATAGCCACCTTCCCGATCAGGTCCGCACCTCATGATGTGTTGACCGATCAAGGGAAGAAGTTCAACCTCCCCTTCCTCAGTGCAATGGGACAGATCCCCTGAGAGTGCAAAGGCGGCGGTCAAACGAAAGCTACCAGATCCCTGCCCATCCTCGTGCAATGGGTACTCTGAGACCCTGAGGGTGCAAGGGCCAGGGGAGCTCTATGCCTTTTAAAGCTGACAGCCAAATTTGGGGGGAGGAACCACTTTCCAAGGCAGCGAGCGCTTGAGAAATGACCATCTTGTCCCTCCTGGTCTGGGCTCGCAAGCGGCAAACCAACCAGAGGCAAAGTACGCATCCTCCCAGGCAGCACACTAGGAACATTCCCACTCCTACCCCTTCCTTAAAATAAGAGAACACTCTTTAGATGGGAATTTAGGGCTGTCTGAGTCTCCAGGGCCACGGTAGTGGAGGAGGCCAAACTATTCAAAGTTTCAGCAGTCTGTACCAAAGTGGCCATGGCCACACCAGCTGCTGTGGCAGCAGCTGCTATTGCGGCCACAGCCGCTATCACCACTGCCATGATAACAAAATCTCTTTTTTGTCTGAATAGCGATAGTGTGCTGGGGGCCTCTACAGGCATGGGGACCCACCGGGGCACCCTAAGGACCATAGCATTCTTGAATACCTTGGCATTCCAGCATTGAGACAAATAACAGGAAGCATTGGTACAATTACTGAAAGAGAAGTTACTAAGAACGAACAGAAACGGTGGATGAACACACACCAGCGCAGAGGCAAAGGAAGTATTCCTCCCACAGCCATGTCCAATGTCATTAACACCCCCAGATGTATTGAGGCGCTTCCAAGACTCCCCTTCATCTTGTGTCCCTTCCTCTTCCACTTGATTCATGGATTCCAGGCACAGGAGGAAGATTATCCACAAGACCTTCATCATCTCCGCCCTGATGAACATCACTGTCTCCTGGACCCTCCTCCGGAGATTGCTTGACTGTCCTCACCAGCCGGGCTGGAACCCAATGAGGGGAATCCTGTTCCTGTGGAAAAACACAAACAGCTCCCCTGGATCTTATCACAACAAGATCCGGTCCTTTCCATTTATTATCTAAGACATCCTTCCACAACACCATCTCACTAGATGATTGAATCACATGTTGACTGTGCCTGTCAGCTATAGATTTATTATTATTATCCAAGATTAAAAAATTAAGGGTAAAAAGGGCTAAAGACACTCTTTCCTTGGGAGTTGCATTTTCCGCTATACCCCCTTTTTGTGTAAATAAAAGAGCTTTTAGACTTTTATTGGCTTTTTCTACTATACCTTGACCTTGTGGGTTGTAAGGAAGGCCAGTGGTATGTGTAACCTGCATTTGGGCACAGAAGGCTCGAAAGCCACCAGATGAGTACGCTGGGCCATTATCAGTTTTTAGGCGGTGTGGCTTTCCCCAAGCAGCCCAGGCCTCTAGGCAGTGAGTTTTTACATGAGAGACCTTCTCACCTGCCAATGGTGAGGCAAAAATAATACCTGAGCACGTGTCCACTGAGACATGTAGGTATTTTAATCTTCCAAACTCTGGAAGATGTGTCACATCCATTTGCCAAAGGTCTCCAGGACGTAGGCCTCGAGGGTTAACGCCCACATGTGGGGAGGGTAAAAAGGTGACACAAGACTGACAAGATTTTACAATGTCTCGTGCTTTATTTCTGGAAATAGAAAATTTTTTTCTCAAGGTGTTTGCAGGAACATGATATAATCTATGGAATTCAGTAGCTGAAGCTTTTGTATCTTCCAGAGAAATCATGGCGAGCCTAGTGGCCCGGTCCACGAGGTCATTAGCCTGTGATAAGGGGCCAGGCAGTAATGAATGTGCCCGAATATGAGAAACATAAAATGGGCAAGTTCGCTGCAGAATTAAAGATTGAAGTTGTAATAGAATATTAGACACTAAACTAGAGGAGCGAACTGAAGCTGCGATCTCTAAATTAGCCACTGCATTGGCCACAGACAAGGAATCTGTAAACAAATTAAAGGAAGTGGGGAATGTCTGAAATACCTCCAAGACTATTAAGCATTCAACAATCTGAGGAGAGTCAGGTCTGAACATTCTTACTATAGGCTCCGATCCCTGTACCAAGTAGGCCCCACGACCAGACTTTGAACCATCAGTAAAGATGGCAGGGGCTGATGTAATAGGCTCCTGAACAGTGATTTTAGGAAAGTAAACCAGATTATTTTCAACAAAGGACAAAATAGGGCTCTTTGGATAATGATTATCTATGACATTTGGGAAAGCACACATGAGAATGCTCCAATCATCCACAGTGCCAGACAAAACTTCTACCTGTTCCTTAGTATAGGGGATGATGAGTTTGTCAGGCAGCTTTGCAAAGTGTATTAAGCAATATTTAAGCCCCAAACAAGCCTGTCGGGCTACCAGCTGCGGAAAATACTGAAGAGTGCGGGCTCCCAAAGAGTTTCTTTTTTTTTTTTTTTTTTCTTGAAGCCATAATAGAAGCCCCTCCTAGCGGAGGCCAGCCGCGACCAGGTTTTTGTTTTAATGAAGCAGCATGTGTCCCCAGGGGAGGTTTTAATGAAGCGGCATGTGTCCCCAGGGGAGTTATAGGGTGGGGGTGCAGAAGGCTCTAGGGACTGTAAAGGACTACACCCTTGGCCTTTAGGCCCCTTTGTCTGTTCCCTTTTATAACAGGCGGTGGCCTCCTTTAGTCTTTCCTCTTCCCCTTTAAATAATTCTTCTTCTTCCTCCTCTGCAGAATCGGAGCTAGCCTCCTTATCTGTGTCAAGTACATTTGCATGTGTAAGCTCCTCAATGGGAGGATAGAGCCTGTTAAAGGCTCCTTTTTCCCCCTGGGGGGGGGGGCAATTATAGAGTTTACCTGTTTCTCTGAGCTCATCTTGTAAACTTTTTTCTTTGTTTAATCCCTTCTTTTTTATTTTTTTTCTTTTTCTAGGCCTAGTTTTTGACTCCCCATTTGAATCTGACTCAGAAAGGCTATCCTGATGTCTTGCGAGAACTTCCCGTCCCCTTCTAATAAGTTCCATGTGGTTTTCTTTACTTAAGCAAGAGTGAATCAGCCGCCAAAACGGCAGTGTACCCTTACCAATTCTGTCCTCTTGTTTTGCTGCCTCCAATTCTCTACCTAATTTCTCCCAAGTAGGGAGAGAAAGGTCCCCCGAGACTGCAAACCAGGGCGCAATTGTATCTAGGTCTTTAACAATCTTTTTAATTGTTGCAGAGGAGACCCTAATGTCCCTCTGCTTAAGCAATTCCTTTATCGGCTGGACAAAGTCAACAGTCACAAAACTCGCACCCTGAGAATTGTCCATGTTGCGCTCACAGCAAACGACAAAGACAACAAACCACACAGGAATGAAAATAAGAAGGACCAGGTAGGGATCTAAGTAAAAAAACATTATGACTGGGGATGACTTACCGACGTCTTCCTCTCCGACGTCTTCCTCTCCGTGTGTCAAGTTCTGGATCCTCTTCGGCCCCTCGCCCGGTGACCACAAAACACCCGGCGTTCCCGGGTTTTGGTACCACTTTGCGGCGAGCCCCCTGACCCGCAGGAGAAGCACGACCAGCAAACGAAGATCCTTCTCGATCACACTTTATTGGAGAGCCTCTTGGTTAACAGGAAAGTTGATGGCGAGGGGCAAGGGGTGCAGGAGTGTAGCTGCTTTTATAGGGCAGAATACTATGGGACGCCTGCTGATTGGCTGCCATAGGCTCACCCACCCACAGGAGCCACGGGATAGGCTCAGGACAAGGTGCATCAAGTGCATGCACAACCTCAAGGGAGGTTGCTGCCTAAATGAGGAAGTATTTACCTCAAGACTGGCGGGAAGCCAGCATCATCTTGTAATGGCGTCTGCATTGGCTCCCTACACTATCATCAGGTGTCTGTCTGCTTTTCCCCTTATGTGAATACCACCCCACTTTATCTGTTGAAGATCTGTGATTTCTTGTTGGGTTACTTCTGTGTCCATCACCTGCTAGGTGACTTAGCCTCTTTCCTGCCAGACTGTCCTCATTCAGGTGTTATCTATTGAGTTTCCCTCTTCCCTCTTACTATGTCTCTGATTCAGTCTGACTGAGGTGAATACAATGAATTTACATCCTGACCATTTATTTACCCAACAGCTATTCATGCTACTGGCACATTAACACTTTGAGAGCATGTATTCTAGAAAAAATGATCACTAGAATGATTATATGGTTAAAGATACTGGGAACAACAGGAGATAGTACAGTACACTGGGGTTATTAGAGACTTAGGGATAAATATGGTAGACATGCAGGTTCTAAAAACAAGCACCAGATCCCAAATCAGAGAATCCAGTATATTAAGGCACTCCCAACCCCATGGAGTCCATTATTTAGGAGAGCTCTTGTTTCAGACTGCAATGAGACTATGTTTTCTGTTTCAGCTTCTTCTCTCACTCTCCTAACTGTGGAGAAGATGAATGAGGATGATCATTTGGTTCAGGACACTTACTTTTTGCCCTTTAGACATCAATCAAAAGTATGTTTCAAGGAGAACAAGGAAATATGTTTGCTAGGAAAAAAATGCCTTCTATCAGACTTACTATATTTTAGTTCCCATGGAAACAAGATTATATTATTGACTTGCTTTTCGTTAATGCAGTATTGAGGATAAATGGTCTCTCATTCATTATTCAGATGCCCTCCTTGTACACCAAATTATTATAAGAAAGGACTACCAATGCAAGCTTTTAAATAGTTTAAACTGAATATTTTGTCACATTACACTCAGAAATGAGTGCTGGATTTACAATTATTCATTATTACAAAATTTTTCAAGATTATAAGGTTTGAGGTTTAAGAGCTTGTTTAACTTTTATTGACAATTTTCATACATACACATAGTGTGATCATAATCCCCTCCTATTACTGTCTCTTGTCCCTCACCTTTTTTTCTACTGACCCCCTTCTTCCTATTAGTTCATCTTCTATTTTGATGTCAATTTTTCCCTTCTGAATTCCATGACATGTTGAAAGGCCTAATACTATGCAGGTCTTATGCAGGTAATAATAGCTGCTGTGAGGTCATGAATGTCCTAGACATTCTGTGTCTGGAAGGCTGTATTTCAAACATTCCTCCCAGTCCTTTGGATGTTACCTTTAATTCTGTTATATTCCCAGAGCCTTGAAGGATGTGATAGAGATGAATCATTTAGTGGTGAACACTCTACAGTCACTTTTCTCAATACTTTGGTGAGTTGAGTTTCCTCAATAGTCACTGCCATATGAAAAGATAAGCTTTTCTTTCACCAAAAATGAGAGCCACACTGCTATAAGGGAAGAAACTTAAGTATTCAGAGGACAGTTTGGTGGGCATAATGTTACCATTTAGCTATACGATAGTAGTAACTCTCCTTTCCCTCCAGGGCTCATGAACTTCTCAGACATAGGCCTTTGTCTTGGTTTTAAGTATTAGGGTGTATTATCTCCCATGAAGTTGATCTCAAATCCAATCATAGGGCAGTTGGTTGCCTCCATATCACACATGTTACTATTGCACTAGTGGACACAACTTGCCTGGGTGGCCAGTTGTGTAGCTTGAAGAGTCCAGGCCACTGCTGGATAAGACTGTTGTGGTAGTTTAAATGTTTGTCACCCCCCGCCTCAAGACTCAGGTGTTTTATTAATGTTGTACCTTGGATTTCCAGCACATGGCTGGAATAGGAATCACTATGGATGGACCCTGGCGTCCAGCCCTAATGTGTTTCTTGGGGGAAGATATGGATTTCTAGACCAAAGGTATGCAGACTAATCTGAGCTCTGTGAGAGTACCCTAATAGTTGCTGCCAGGTTTTATGCTTGCTTGTGGTGCTGGCAGTTGGTGGCTTCAATTTGCTTGGATCTGTGAAAGGGAGCCAGCATCGCCAACCATTTGATGGACCTTCCCATGGATCTGTACACTTGAAATAAACACCTTCCTCCCATAAAATGTATCTGTTTGAAAATTCATCCCAGGAACATGGAACTGATTACAATTGTCAATGACTTTTCTCCCCACATAGATTGCATTGCACTATTCAGCAGTATGAGATCTAGCCAGCAGGTTCGAGGTTTACAGATCAGTTCTAGCTTGATGTTTTCAGTGAACTGCCTCCCAAGAATGTGGTGTCATCAGCAACATGGCAACATCTAGTTCTGGTGGTCAGAGAGGAGACTTGGAAATGGCCTGCAATGTTTTGGGATATCTCATGAACCTCTGTGTACAACTCTCTGGAAGGTATCCCACACATGACACCGGGGTTTTTGTTGTTGTTGTTGTTGTTTTGGCAACAACCTATGGCTCCTGGGTATAGCATTATCCACCCTCACATGGTACTTCTGTCCAAATTCTCCCTTTAAAAAATATCTATTTTTAATTAGCTAACAAACTAGTTTTCCATATGGCTTGTTCATGACACCATTAGGTTTCATTATCCCTATTCCTACCTCATCCTCTCCCCAGCACCCCCCCTTCTGAGCAATTTAGGCTTTTCAAATCCCAGTACTCTTACCCTCTGCTCTTCATCTCTACCATATCCTCCTTTGAATTGCTTCCTTCGCTTCCGTCCCTCATGGCTCCTTTCTAGCTGTCTGGCCTCCACAACCAACTCTTACTCCAACTCATATATAACTCTGAAAGTACAAATGTGGATTGGTATATAGAAAAAAATGCAGCATTTGTCATTCTGTGCATGGGTTTATCTAACTTATTAAAGCATTTCCCAAACCCATCCATTTCCCTGCAAATACCATATATTTGTCTTTCATTATGGCTGAATAAATCTCCACTGTATGAATACACCACATCTTCATTATCCATTGTTCAGTTGACATATATTTAGGCTGATTTCATTTCCTGGCTATTGTGAAAAGAGTAGCAATAAATATTTTTAAGAAAGAATTTCCATAGTAAAATAAAGACTCATTAGGGTTAATACCCAGAAGTAGTATAACTTGGTCTTATGGTAGATCTATCTTTAGCTGTCTTATAAACCTCCACACTGGTTTCCATAATGGCTGCACAAGTTTATATTCCCACAAACAATGAATAAGGATCCCTCTTTCCCCACACTCTCACTAGCATTTAATGTCATTTGATTTCTTGATAGTCATTCTGACCTGGTGGAATCTCAAAAGTATTTGAATTTGCTTTTCTTGTATTGATAAGGTTGTAGAACACTTTAAAGATGATTATTGATCATTTGTGTTTCTTCTTTTGGTAACTTTATTCTGTTCTATAACCCATTTTTAATTGGGTTGTTGATTTCTTATTATTTAGTTTTTTGGAGTTCTTTGTATATCGTAGGCATCAATTCTCTGTCCAATGAATAGCTAGCAAAGATTTTCTCCCATTCTGTATGCTGTCTCTATACTTAACAGGATCCTTTGTTATACAAAATATTTTTAATTTCACAAGGTTTCATTGGTTGGTTATTGGCCTTTTTTTTTCTGAGTAAAGAAAGTCCTTGCCAAGACCTATATACTGTCATGTTTCCCCTAATTTTTCCCTAACAGTTTCAGATCTGTTATTAAGGTCTTTGATCCTTTTGGAGCAGATTCTTTTACATGGAGAGAGATAAGGATATACTTTCATTCTTCTTCATGTAGATAACCACTTTCTCAGTGCCATTGGTTAAATAGACTATCTTTTCTCAAGTGAGTATTCTTGGAGTTTTGTCAAAAACTGGGTAGCTGTAACAGCATGGAGTTACATCTGGATCCTCTATTATGTTCCGTATGTAGATTTACATGTCTGTTTTTGAGTCAATACCATACTGTTTTGTTACTATGAGTGTGTAGTATACCTTGATATCAGGCATCATGATGCCTCAGCCTTATTTTTATTTAGGATTGCTTTGGATATCCAAGGATTCTTGTGCTTCCAAATGAATTTCACAGTTGTTTCTATTTCAGCAAACAATGCCATTGGGATTTTAGTGAGAATTGCATTAACTCTCTAGATTGCTTTGGTTAATACACCTATTTCTATAATATTGATTCTTCCAATTTATGCACATGGGATGTCTTTTCATTTCCTAGGGTCGTCTTCAATTTCTCTCTTGAGTGTCTAAAAGATTTCAGTATAAAGGTAATTTACCTCCTTGGTTAGGTTTATTGTAATGTTGATTATTTCTTTTTTTTTTAAAAAAAAAAGCAATTGAGAATGGGATTGTTTCCATGATTTCCTCATAAGAATGCTTGTTATGTGTACATAGGAAGGTTACTGGTTTCAATGTGTTAATTTTGTTAACCCTATTATCTGCTGAAAGTGTTTATCAGCTCTAACAGTTTTCTGGTAGAGTCTTTATGGTCTCATAAATAGAGTTATATCATCTGCAAATAAAGACAATTTAACTTCTTCCTTTCTTATTTGCATCACTCATATTTTTGTCTCTTGTTCTCTTATTGCTCTAGCTAATATGTATGGAACTATGTTGAATAAGATTTTGGAAAGTGCACACCCTTGTTTTGTTTCTCATATTAGTAAAGATGCTTCAGGTTTTTTTTTTTTTATTCTGTAATATGTTGGCTGTAGGTTTGTTTTATATATATATCTGGATCCTCTATTATGTTCCATATGTAGATTTACATGTCTGTTTTTGAGTCAATACCATACTGTTTTGTTACTATGAGTGATATATATATATATATATATATATATATATATATATATATATATATATATATATTTATTATATTGAGGTGCTTTTTTTTTTTTTTTTTTTTGGTTTTTCAAGGTAGGGTCTCACTCTAGCCCAGGCTGACCTGGAATTCACTATGGAGTCTCCGGGTGGTCTCGAACTCACAGCAATCCTCCTACCTCTGCCTCCTGAGTGCTGGGATTAAAGGCTTGCGCCACCATGCCCATCTTGAGATGCGTTCTTTCTATTCTCAGTTTCTTCAAGTGCTTTTTTCATGAGGGTATGTTGGATTTTGCCAAATGTCTTTTTATTTTTTTTTAAGTATTCTGATGTTCATGTGATCTTGTCCTTGAGTGCATTTATACTGTTGATTACATCCATAGATTTGCATATGTTCAACCATCCATGCATCTCTGGTATAAAACCATCTCTGATATGTATATGTATATGTATATGTATATGTATATGTATATGTATATGTATATGTATAAGTATATATATTTGAGGCAGAGTTTCACTGTAGTCCACACTGATCTGAAACCCATTCTGTAGCTCCTACTGGCCTTGAATTCACAGAAATCATCTTATCTCAGCTTCTTGTGTGCTGGCATTAAAGGAATGCACAATTATGACTGGTCTGTGAATTATCTTTTAGATAATGTACTGCATTCTTTTTATTTATGTATTTGAGAGTGGCAGACAGAAAGAGGCAGAGAGAGAAAGGCCACTGCAAATGAACTCCAGACACACACACCACCTTGTGCATCTGGCTTAAGTGGGTCTGGGAAATTGAGCTTTGAACTGGGGTCCTTAGGCTTCACAGGCAAACCCTTACCTGCTAAGCCATCTCTCCAGCCCCTGTGATTCTTTTTTTTTAAGCATACTTATTTCTTCATCTATTTTTGAGAAAAATACAGAAAGAAGAGATAATGGGTGCAGCAGGGCCTCCTGCCACTGCAAACTAAGTGCAGACGAATCTACCACTTCGTGCATCTAGCTTTATGTGGGTACTAGGGAATTGGACCACAGTCTCAGGTTTTGCAAGCAAGTACCTTTAATTGCTGAGTCACCTCTCTAATCTGTATTCCTGCATTCTATTTCAGGAGCTTTGTTGAACAATTTTTCATCTATGTTTATGCAGGAAACAGTCTAGGCTAGAGTAAAACCCTGCCTTAAAGACAATCTAATACACTTTTAAAAGATTAAAACTGACTAAGTTAACCCTAATGTACATAAGACTTTTTTAAAAGGCAATGTATAGTAAACACACATGAGATTTAACAAGTCAGTATATGTGCCTTGGTGAGATGGGTTTTGAATTATTCCTCTCTCTTTTTTTAAGCAACCAGCTCTGATACAGAGTATGCAATTAGCACTTCCATTTCAAGCCTATATATCCAGATTTGCTGTATGAATTGCTATAGTATTAATCACTCAGTTACTTTTTGGGGTGAGTTTCTATCTCACCTATGTGGAGTTATGAAGCTGTGTCACACTTTGCTGTACTGTGGGCTTGTATCTGCTGGCTGTGTTGGTGAGAGGTTTGGATTTGAACGCTGTCTGGGGAAGCTGTGATGAGATCCCTTGGCTTTTTACAATCCCGGTGGTGGCTCTGGTGCTGCTGTAGGTTGTGGAATGCTCTCCGGAGGTGTTCTGACAGTGTTCAGCTGGTCCTCATTGCTATCGTCTTCTCCTTCATGTTCTTTTGACTTTGCAGGGCTTGTATGAGTTGGGCAATCCCTTCCCAGTAGTTTCTGAGACATTCGTTAGCTCAGGCAGCACAGAGTGAGGAGAAACACTTCCAGATGGCCTGGGATGGACTGACTGTAAATTATTTTTTGTTGTTGTTTTATGAACTGTTCAATGCTTTGCAATTAAAGATGCTAAACATTTAGCTATATTTTATTTATATAAGAATCTTGAAATTCACCTGACTGGTTGCATACAGATACAGAATATGAGTGCAAAACAGCTTTTACACTTCTTTCTCTTTTGAGAAAGTGTCTCATGTAGCACAGGCTGGCTAATCTTGAACTTAATATATAGCCAAGAACGACCTTGAACATCTCATCCTCTTGCCTCCACTTTGCCAGTGCTGGGATTACAGGATTTCACCACCACATCCAGTTTAGGTAGTGCTGCGATGGAACTTTGTGATTCCTGAGCAGGCAGTTTAACAACTGAGCCACATCACCTACTTCTTATATTGTATCATATAGCTTTGGTGCTTAGTGGTCAGTAAAATGAGTTTCCTATCTGTGGTGGCTTGATTTAGGTGTCCCCAGTAAGCTTGGGAGTTCTGAATGCTAGGTTTCCTGCTGATGGAGATTTGGGAATTAACACTTCCTGGAGGCAGTGTGTTGTTGGGGGTGGGCTTATGGGTGTTATAGCCAGCTTCCCCTTGCTAAAGTTTGGCATAATACCCTGTTGCTATTGTCCACCTGATGTTGGCCAGGGGGTGATGTTCACCCTCTGCTTATGCCATCCTTTTCCCTACCATCATGACATATCCCCCTCGAACCTGTAAGCCAAAATAAATCCCCCTTTTTCCCATAAGCTGTTCTTGGTTGGGTGATTTCTTCCAGCAATGCGATCCTGACTGCAACACTATCGAGTTCCCAAAATATGTTATTAGTTTTCCCTTTTAACTTTAGAGTTTTCTGAATCTTTGTCATGGACTTAAGAAGATCTTGATTGCATGGAAATCACAAACAATTTTGCTATTGTGTATCTGATCCCAATTTATAACTAAATTCTTATCATTTAAATAGTATCATATTTGGGTAAAACTCTCTCTAGTGGTAAAACTTTTGCCACAAGTTTGAGTTCATGAGGAGATCTCCAGAACTTGTGTACAATATTAGGTATACATATTTTTCTGCCTGTCATCACAGAACTCAAGAGGAAAAATCAATGGATTCCCTTGGCTAACTGACTAGCTATACCTGCTGAGTCAGTAATGTTTAGGTTCAAGAGAGAAACTTGTCTCAGTAAGTTAATTGCAGATTAATAGAGGAAGACAAATGACATCAACTTCTAGCACCCATAAATATATGCACACAAATGTATTTGTACAAACACATATACCTCACACATACAAAAATAAGTTTTATTCTATATATATCCCCTTCTGAGGGGATGTAGGGACTTCTGAGGGGATGTGGGGACTTCTGAGGGGATGTGGAGACTTCTGAGGTGATGTTGGGTCTACTGAGGGGATGTGGGGACTTCTGAGGAGATGTGGGGGCTTCTGAGGTGATGTGGGGACTTCTAAGGGGATGTGGAGACTTCTGAGGGGATAAAGAAGACTTCTTAGGGGGTCGGCAACTTTTGAGGGGAGGTGGAGACTTCTGAGGGGATAAAGAGGACTTCTTAGGGGGTGCGGCAACTTCTTAGGGGAGGTGGAGGACTTCTGAGGTGATGTGAAGACTTCTGAATGGATATGGAGGACTTTTGAGGCTCAGTTTCCTTTACTGAGTACTTCTTGCCCTTTATCTCATGTCTTCATTTGATCTATAGATCCTGCCTTAATATGAAAATATTCCCTTAATTGGAAAATTCTCCCCTCTCTTCTGTGCTTCTCATAACTTCTTTCAACTTTCAAATACAGAATAGTCAAGATTATCACAATAAAAGTTCTGAATAAGTAATAATTTTTGAGACTAGGTGTTATGTAGCCTCAGTCAGTCTTTTTTACTTTTGTAGTTTATTTTTGCTTTTATTTTTAAATTTTATTATATATACATATACAAATGCATTCATATTTTATATATATATATATATATATATATATATATATATATATATATATATATATGATAAAAGTTTATGTTTTATGTAGCTGAGGTTGAGAATGATCATGAATTTCTGATCATCCTGCTTCCACCTCCTCAGTGGTGGTGATACTATGCATGTACCACGATACCTGGTCAGTGCATTGCTGAAATTCAGGTCCAAGAATTTTCACCTGGTAGATATTTACTCTACCAACAGAGTTACATGCTCAGAACTAGAACTAATTGATTTATTTTTAGGCATAAAGCTTGATGATTGAAGCATCCTCCGTGGATGCTTGCTCAGTTCTACAGAGCTCCGTCAATCAACTGTGCTCTTGGACCAGACACATTACATTACTACAGGCTTTTCAGAAATAGAGAAACTTAGGCATCCCTCAGATTCACTTAAACTCTGTTTTCACAATTTTCCCAAGTGTTATATGTAAGTACTAGTAGTTACAATTATGCAGTGACATTGAAACCTTTTATCTCTGCTGATATTTGGCTGTGCGCTTCTGTTCCTGAAGGCTCAAGATTTTAGAACACACTCCTAGAACCTTATCCATCCATAAAATCAGAGCCACAATGGTAAGGATGGGGCTCACACTGAGCTCTGAGCAACTCTAGTTTTATTAGTTTTTGTCAACCAGACTTTAACATAAGATGCTGTTTGAAGAAAGCATTTGCCCATTAAAAAGTTTTAAGGCCTACTGTGCTTGAGGTGTTCTAAAGTCACTCAGATCTAACTTTTGTGTTTGTAGAATAACACTACTTTTTATTATTTCTTAAAGAGAAAAGAAAAAAACTTTTCATTTGCGTGTACATGCCAGACTTATACTGATCATGTATGAGGCCAATGGAGAATGGAGCCATCTCCAGAGGGTTACTGATGAAGACAGAGCAGCTATGTTTGTCGCTAGTGCCCATGGTTGTCTTCAGTCTCAGCCATATCTTATCCTTACTTCACCTTAGCTCATACTATAGGTGAGCTATTTTAAGAATTGCATCATTGGTTGGGGGAATAGCTCAGCAGATTAAATACTTGCTTTGCAAGTATGAAGTTTGATCCCCAGAATCCATGTAAAAATGCTTGACATAATGGTGTGCACTCTTCATACCAGATATCGGGGGCTCAAAGGACAGACAGTTAGGCATGATTAGGTTAATTCCAGACAACGAGAGACATTTTGTCAAAAAAAAAAGCTGGACAGTGCCTGGGGAACAGCACCTTAGTTTATCCTCTGACCCCCACATGCATGCGCGCGCGCGCACACACACACACACACACACACACACACAGACATGAACTCTGTCATGAGAAGACAAAAGAGAAGTCGTGACACTCTGATTTAATCGTTTTTAATCAATGCCGATTGCTGGGATATCTCTGGCCTTTCGTTCACTTTATAAGCATTGACATCAAAAGGTAACTGGGTCCTGAGTTCCAACATATACAATGATGCCCTATGTTTCCATCATGTATGCCCTGGTGGCCCAAAAATTACTGGAGTTCATGTAAATATGTAAATGGCAGTTTCTGTAACTGAGTTGTTTTGTTTTGTTTTGTTTTTCTCCTTACGGTAGATTCTTGCTCTACCCTAGGCAGACCTGGAATTTACTATGCAGTTTCAGGCTGGCCTCAAACCCACAGTGATGCCCTACTTCTGCCTCCTGAGTATAGGGATTAAAGGGTTGCACCAGCATGCCTGACATCTAACTAAGCTCTTGAGTCAGAATCCAAGTCCTGGTTAAAAGTTTAAGCCACCAAGCAGAATTGTTTTCAAGTCATAACAAGGGACTCTATAACAGCTCAGTTCTAAAGGCGGGCCCTTCTGTCCTGGCAGTGGTAGGTGAGGTTCTTCCTGGTCCTATCATGGGGAGCCATACTGCCCTGTGTCTTCCAGTTCATGTTTATGGGTTTATTGACTTTATATTCCACATTTCTTCCAAAGAGGAATTGAAGGCAGTTGAAGAATTTGCTTTAGAATTCTGCAAACTGTATCCTTCTTCCATCAGCTATGGGGTTTGCACAAAGTCATTTCACATTCTGTTTCATGTTTTGTGATGGGATTATTTAAAATATGCATATCTTTAAATCTTCCCAGATGCACATATGTACTCTGCAAAATATAACCAGCAGGTACTAAGGGAAAAAAAATCTACTGAAAACACTGGCCGATGTTCCTTTCTTAGCAAAATTCGTCTCATCAGTAGTTCACCAAATTAATTTTCCCTGTTCAGGAACAAAGCAGATAATCATCACTTAATAATATTTATGCATGATAGAAATGAAGAGTAAATAAAATTAGCCTTTGAATTCACCATCGAATTCTCTAAAACATTTTTTATCTTACGGGGATTTATGAAATGCTCTTATGTCTTTTATTCTCAATTTTTATTTGGGCCAGCACACCATCAGAGTCACTCCACAGGTAAATAAGTGTGGCTTGAGTTAAAGAATAAAGTAAAAAACAGATTACCTCTAACTTGGACATGATGCATTCCTTCAGACCTCTTCATAAGGAAAGTTGCCTAAAGCAGAAAGACTGACTGCAAGAATGCTGGTGTTATTATTTATAGAAATTGAGGGAAAGTTGCAGCAGATGAGTGAAAAAGATTAAAGGTAAATCTAGATCTTCATTAGGTAAGATAATAAATGGAATGATGAAAAATAAGAAGAATCATGATGAAGCAAGAAGACTACAGAAAATGAAATTGTGGAAAAGGATGATTGGATGAGGCCATTTTCATCAAGTTTCCCTTTGCATCCACTGAAAAGGAAAACTAGTAGAAGTGGGGGTGAGCTGGATGCATCAGTGGATAAAGTGCTTCCCATGCAAGTATGAGGACCAGAGTTCTGGTCCTCCTTGCCCATGTAAATGCTAGGTAGGTATGGTGGCCCACCTGCAATCTCAGTGCTCAGGAGGTACAGAAGGGCATCCCTGGAGCAAGCTGGCTAGGTAGACTAGCTGGATGGGGGAACTCTGAGTTCAAGTGAGAGACCCTGATTCAGTAAGTAAGTTGTACAATGACTGAGGGAGAAATTCAGTAGCAACCTTTGGTCCCCATGTGTACCTTCTCATGTATGCTCACACATATCTGAACATACACACACACACTACACACATGCACATACAAAAAAAGGTTGAAGAAACTCCACTGTCTCCACTGAAACATGCACAGAGACAATGCATTTCTCTCTTGATCTAGAAAGTCATGTGCACTCCCTGAGCCTGCTTATTGGAGTCCCTTGAAGAGAGAGAACCACAGAAAATCTTAAAATGGACAATATTTGTGACCTGAAATTTCCCTATGTACAATGCTGACCCAAGCAGAAGGCTGAGACCTGTGGGAACCAAACACCAACATAGAAAATGGTTGAAGGGGATGGGGCGATAGCTTAGCAGGTAAGACCATATGCCACTCAAGCATGAGGACCTGAGATTGTTCTCCAGGATCCAAATAAAAAGACTGGCATGCCTTTAAAGCCTTTAATGCCAGTATTGAGGGATCAGCAGGGACAGTTGTGGGACTTCATGGTCAGACAATCTGACAGAAAAACTGCATGAAAACAAGATTCAACAAGGGATTCTTTATCAAGGAAATAATGCAGAAGAGTTATATAACAAGGCATTCAATTTGCTCCTCTGACCTCCACATGCATGTGCATGACACACAGAAAATGGTATACCCATACTCATTCACACACAAATACACACCACATACTACACACACACAAACCAAAAAATGAAAATATGGCTGAGTTGCTGTCACAATGTTCTGTAACATCTCCAAAATAGAAATGGACACCTTCTCCTATCTCACATGGTCCACAGGGCCCCTTTCCTCATCTTTGTCAGGTGGACGGCCTGGAAAGAACTTCATTCTGAACAGCGCAGTGAGAAAATTATACAGGAGTCACAGAGCAAAGGAAAACAGAAATGAAAGACAAGTAGAAAAAAGGTATCATGGAAACCTGAGGAGGAGCATGAAAGGAAGTGTGTGCTTCATACCTAGAGATAATGTGAATGTAAACTGGTTACAACACAAAGTGAGTAAAAGATATCAAATGGTGCAGACAGACAGCACCCCAATAGAAACACACATGCATGTACATGCATGCAAGCACACACACACACACACACACACACACACACACACACACACACCTACACACACACACACCGCTACATTGAGAGAAAAATCAGGCAAGCAGATCTTAAGGAAAAATTGGAAGGATGAATAAAAACAGAAAAATGATCTGTGTATTTAGAACATGAGAAAATAAGAAAGACCAAGATAAAATATACCCATGGGCATAGAAGAGAGAAAAGTAAATAGAAATCAATGTAAATACAATATTACCTCAGACTATTTTAAGAACAAAGACGACAGATGCTGGCCTTAATGGTGTTTGTCTAGCTAGACAAGCAGCTGAGGCAGGAGGAGCAGAAGTGTGAAGCTAGCCTGGGCATCAACGAAGTGATACCTCACCCAAATTGAAATGAAACAAGATATAGAATGCAGACCAAAGAGATATAACTGAAGATAAATAATATTTTTAAAAAAGAATAATATTTCACAGATATATTAGTAAATGTATGTTAAAAGAATATTCTTGAAATTAATTATATCCTGAATATTACTACTCACTAAAATGTGGCCTACAATATTCTAGAAAAAGTTTGTATGAATCTTATCCTGACAATGTATTAATGTGTCAATGTATTAATGGCACAGAAAAGCTGAGTTGATTTACACTTTGTCATGGCAAACTTGGATGTCAAATTAGAGGGATGACACCATAGTATGACAGAAAGTATTACATGAAGATTTTATAATCAGTGAAGATGCTCTTATGTTGGCTATATGCCAATGAGAACTCAAGGGTTATAACAACCCTGAACCATTTTTTAAAACACAAACATTTCAAACCACAGCAAGAACAAAAGAGAGAAAAAAAAACAAACCTAAATTTGATGAATAATAATAATAATAAAAGATTAATCAAATAAAATAAATATCTGTATTAGGGATAGAGAAATTTCTCAGTAGTTAAAGGCACTTTCTTGCAAAGCCTGCTGGCCCAGGCTGAATTCCCCAGTATGCACATAAGGCCAGGTGCATAATGTGGCAAATGTGTCTGGATTTCCTATGCAGTTTCAGGAAGCCCTATTTCTCTATCTCAAGTTAATAAATAAAATATTTAAAAAATAGAATGAAACAGTGTTCTCGATGCATTGATGTTACATTATTTCCTTATGGGGCTGAAGTTAAGAAAACCTCTAGGACTTACAAGTATAATATAAATATTATAAATGTACTACTGCATTTGAAGTTATAAGATAAATTATTTACTTACCAATAATTAGAGGGAACACAGAAATGGGCAAATACCTGAAAAATGTTTTTCTTTTTGGAGCTAAGTGTAGCTCCTTTTCATAACAAATATTCATTTCTAAATTATGATGGGAATTAAAGCAAATGTATGATGTAAGAAGAGAGAGGATGATAAAAGTTGTGTTTAAGGACTCTGAGTTTGAGGAGAACTATAATAATACTCTGGGAATATCTTAGATTGAGTTCTTCAGACATAGACCTTGACATAGGTATTAAAATATTCATGATTATCTGAGCAGGTACTCTTGGAACAAGGATATAACATAAGTAGGAAATAGATGAAGTAGAGAGAAGATCTGATCCCAGCTGAATCGAGCCTCAGTTTCATCCTAAAGAGAGAGGGATAGATGATAAAAACCACAGTGTTCACTTTCCTCTGAGGAACTGAAGCGCTGGACTTTTGTTCATTCCTAGTATGACAGTTATTCATAGCTACAAGGTGATGTTTGTGGTAAGGGATATGTTGTGAGTTGAATATGAAATATCCCCTAGATGCTCATGTGTTTGAACACTTGGTCCCCAGCTGGTGGCAATGTTTGCAAAGCTGTTGTAATCCTTAAGATGTAAGGCCTTGCTGGAGGGAGAAAGTTACTAGGGCCATGTCTTTAAGTTTTATCACCCAGTCTTTTGCACTCTCCACTTCCTAAGTCAAGATGCAATGTGGCCTGCGATGTGTCTTGCTGGCCTCCTCCTCCTGCCACCATGTCTTCCTCATCATCATGGACTGTACACTATAGTACTGGAGGCCAAAATAAGTTGTTTTCCTTGTTTAAGGTGCTTCTCATCAGGTCACAGAAGTGATTAAAGTGGCTAATACAGGACATGAAGAGGCATGACTATGGAGCTAGTTGGCTTTTGTTTCATGGGGGGAAACTCTTTGTAAAAGAGGCAGCTAGTGACATTAGTAGCCAACATCTGGGACTGGGAGCTTTAGCTTCATAAATGGAACATGTGTAGGGTAGTAGCAGTATGCCTCTTTTGGTGCTGGTCCCTCTACTTGATACCATCTCTCCTTGCTACTGGTTAGTATTTTGTGGACCATCATCATGACTCACAGATGCCAGCCCTCAGGGTCTAGGAGGGAGCCAGGAGCAGAAAAAGAGGTTCGATTTTTTTTTCTTAGAAGAGAACTTTGTGGAAGTTGTTTCACTATTAAGCTGCTAGCCATGTTGTCAGTGCAGAGTTACAACAGCACAGGGCAGAAGTTCTGCTTTATGTCTCCCCAAGGTTTATCCCAGTTCTTCCCTAATATGAAAGGATTCTGACATGAAGGGACAATTAGGTTCACTGTGTCCAAACTTGTTTGTTGTACTTGAATATGCCCAGTTCTTGAACTCGTTTTCATAGCACTTAACCTCTAAATTTCCTTGAATTCAATTCTTTACTTCTCTATATGTTTTGTAGTTGTACATTGTTTTCCGTCAAGTATGTACTCATAGGATGAACCTGTGCCTCAGTTGTATTATGATACATTCACCACACAGGAATGTCAAGTTGACCATAATCTGCAGGGAAAGCATCTATTCAACATCTGTGGAAGGAAGGATTCTCATATGTTGCTGCATTGGGAGGCTGTCTTTTGAGAAAAAAAGCAACTGTTAATACCTTTGTCCAAAGCACAACAACTGCTCATGAGAGACCCTCAAGATTGAGTCTCTTGATCTTCTCCAACAGAAGGAAGGGATAGGAGGGTGGTTATGTACCCTCACCTAAAATCTCCCTGTGCCAGCTATATGATGTGATGCCCAAGGATCTTATGGTGTCTGAGGGAGATAGGCAGATTGGAATATCAAAAGATACAGAGACCCACCTCTGCCGAAACTACAAGGAGACAATTATACCTTTTGGGATGATGCTTTTGATGCAACAGGTGCTTTGGCATCTCCACATTTTTGTAAATAAAGAATCCCAGTGCTCGATATTTCACCAGGATGAACTCTGGTGGAATTGGTCACTGGGAGCAAGCATCCACTGGTATCTCCCAGAAAAAGGTTCATGCAACAGTTACCAATATCACCTCAGCTATGAGTTCTTCCTTAATGGGTTAATATACTTTCTTTTCTTAAAAAAAATTTTAATTTTAGGGATAGAGAGATGGCTTAGCAGTTAAGGCACTTGCCTGCAAAGCCTAACGACCCAGGTTTGATTCTCCAGGTACCATGTAAGCCAGATACACATGGTGGAGCATGTGTCTGGAATTCATTTGCAGTGGCTAGAGGCCCTGGCATGCCCATTCTCTCTCTCTATCTGTCTCTGTCTCTAATAAATAAATAAATAAAAATCTGAAAACAAAAATTTCATATATATATATATATATATATATATATATACACACATAATTTTTTTATTTATTTGACAGAGAGAGAAAAAGAGAGAAAAGCAGGTAGAGAGGGAAAATAGGTGCACCAAGGCCTCTAGTCACTGCAAACTAACTCTAGACACCTATGCCACCATGTCCATCTGGCTTATATAGGTACTGGGAAATCAAACCTGGGTCGTTTGGCTTTGGTGGCAAGTGCCTGAACCAGTGAGTCCTCTCTTCAACCCCAGAGGTTAACATACTTTATATGCCTGCAGAGACCTCATTCTGATTTTAAGTGTGTACCAGCTAAAAGAGTCTGTTAAACAAGTACACACAGGTGATAGTATAAGCATCTTGCAATTAAAACAAAATACACTTTGAGAAAAGGATAATGCTTATTTAAGGCATCACTGTGGAAAATACATATTTGAATTTTGTGTTTGTTCACTATACATCTGAGTCTACCCCATACATTTGCTTAACTACTCATAAGGCAGGGTCCTAATGCAGATATTGATGAATAGCATGTCTTGAGAATAGTATGATAATAGCTGAGGCTGCTGGGAACCACACGAACAGCAATTACCATCAGTAATTTCATAGGCAAATCATTAGAAACTCCAGAAACTATTCTATGAGACTCATTGCTCATTGAGACTCATTGAGGATTTTATTTTATTTTAAAACATCCTCCATAGGCTCACGTGGTTTGAATTGGATGACAGCTATGCTCACCACCATATCACCAACACTATTTTGAATAGGTGGGCCACGGCTTGTGGCAATTCCAGAGAGTTATGTGGCCTTTGATAGTTGGAGCCTGGCTAAAGGAGGTCACCACAGGGGAACCTTGAGTCTTATTATTCCAGTCCACTGGGTGTTCTGCCCAGCTAGCTCACTCTAGCTTCTCCTGCTCTGTTGCTAATGTGTGAAGATGTGAGCCAGGTGCTTTCTCTGACATAGTTTCTCCATTGTGATCAGACTTCCACTTAAAGCTACAAGCCTGAAATAATCCATTTCCTCCCTCAAGCTGCTTCTTTGTGGGCGCTTTGTCCCAGCAACAAGAAGGTACCTGCAACACAGAGGTGTCAATGACTGTTCAAGACCAGACAAAAAGAGAATGAGCTTCAGAATCACTGGCGTATGTACTCTAGTTTCGATATAATCACTAAGTATGAATGTTGGACAAGCCATCAACATATCAAACCACATCTTCTCACATTTAAGATAAAGAAAGTGGATTAAGTAAGCATTTATCAGGTCAATTGTAGTTCTGTGAGTTTATGTTCTTCTTAGGGGTAGTCTTTTCATCACAAATGATCAATGCTGAGAAAAAGACAAATTTGTTAGTCTTTCCAAAGTTCATCCTTATCCTCTGTTTATCATGATGCATCATTGGACATTCCCCACTGATAAGATTTTTGACTTCTAAACAGTAACAGTAGTTGTTCTCTCACATGTCTCCTTCTACTTGGGCCCGAACAAGTGCTGAGAAGCATGAAAAATATGATCATGATACAAGGAAATCAATAAGGTTAGGGATCTTCACACATTTAATTTAATCATGTCTGACACTGAAAACAAAGCCATATTTTATTGTTGGAGAGGAATACTCTTTGGCAAGCCATGATAGTAATATAATTGTGAAGCTCGCTTACTCATCATTCCTTAGGCCCTCACTGGTGTCGCAGCCACAGAGGAGACAGCTGTCCGACTGTGCCAAAGCTGCATTCCTCAACATCAGTTAAACCCACTGTCCAAAGTCATCTAAGCACATACAGAGAAATAAGAACACCTAAGCCCCTGGCGTGTTTTACTTCCTTTTTCCACTGACAGTTGGAGGGGAGGGTGAAGCAAATGGTAACCCAGAAGGCAAATGTTCCTTGTGATTTTATATGATCATTTTTCCATTTTCATAGTCCCTGCCTGGGTTTCTGAAGTTAAGCTGAGGACCATAAGTCCCAAAGCTGTATCTAGCATCCTTAAGCATTATTTTCATGAATAAAGCACAGCCAATGTAATAATGAAAATAATACAGACAATGCACCTTTAGATGTTTCCTTAGTTCCCTTCAGGCTTATATAACCAAAATAACATGCACTGGTTGACGTGATCAACAAAAACATATTGGCAGATTCAGTTTCTGAGGAGAAACAGATTCCTGGTTCAGAGAAGCATGTTCCCTTTGCTCCTCACATGGTAAAAGAAGGGAGTGCTCTCTGGACTGTCTTAGTTATTCATAAAAGAGACAGTAGGCTTATTTGATGAGAGGCACTGAGATGAATCACTCTTTTAGAATTCAAGCTTTATTAGGAAAGTGGTAGCAACTGCCACAGGCTGAGGCCAGAGGATGAGGGCCAGAGCAAAAGTACATGGGGGGCGGGGAGAATGAGAAGTTTGAGAAACAAAGTTGTATGTTCCCTTTTGTGAGTTTTTGAGGAAAAAAATGTGAATCTGGTCACAGGTTAGATAAGAAGGCTCACAGAGGCAGTGGAGAGTAGGAGATACAAAAAGGCTTCAGGAGTCAAGACAGATGGCTTAGAGGTTAAGGTGCTTGTCTGCAAACCCTAAGCACTCAGGTGATTTCCTAGTACCCACGTAAGCACAAGGTGGCCCAGGCACCTGGAGTTCGTTTGCAGTGCCTGGAGGCCCTGGCATATACTCTATCTATCTATCTATCTATCTATCTATCTATCTACCTACCTATCTATCTCTCATCTATCCACACACAGAGACCCTTATTGCCAGTCAGGAAGCATAGAAAGAGACAAGAAAGGGCTAGGATGTCAATAACTCCCTTCATGAGCATACCACAAATTTCCTACCTTTTTTTTTCTACTAAGGCCTACCTCGTATTGGTTCCAAATTAGGCTTGTGACCAAGCCTTTGATGCATGGGGCTGTGAAGATTGCTCAAGTTCTAAATCATAACAGATAGTGATACCATTCTTGACAACCTCATGACCTTATCAACTCTCAAAGGATCCACCATCTTTTTAAATATTTTATTTACTGGGGAGAGAGAGAGAGAGAGAGAGAGACAGAGAGATGTGTGTGTGTGTGTGTGTGTGTGTGTGAGAGAGAGAGAGAGAGAGAGAGAGAGAGAGAGAGAGAGAGAATGTCAGATCTTCTTGCCTCTGCAAATAACTCCAGACACATGTGCCCCTTTATGAATATGGCTTTATATGCATAACTGGGGAATTGAACCCAGGCCAGTAAGTTTTACAAGCAAATAACTTTAACTGCTGAGTACTCTGTCTAGCTCTTATCCTCCTAAAGCTAGAATGTCGGTAAGGATTTCAACATGTACATTTGGAAGAGATACCAATATGATGTTCATAACCTGTGTCTTCCTGTGTTAGATAGATAAGTGTGGGCAATGTTTTGGAATAAATATACCAATGGGATAATATTTCCCAAGAGGAATTTTTTGGTGCCATTGTTTTGATGGTGTATATTTCTACTTCCTTTAAAATGTTTATGGGCTGGGGAGGTGGTTCAGTGAGTAAAGGAGATTGATGTGTGTGATAGTTTAAATAGATGGTCCTCAATATATTTGGTGTTTTATTTCAGTTTGTAATTTAGATCTGTAGCCAATTGGCTAGAGGAGGCAGATATTAGGTGTGGTGATGAGATTGAAATTCCAATCAAAAGATACACAAAGTGCCTAGTTCCCCCTGGAGTTCCTGCAGTATGCTGTGTCTGTGTGGCTTCTCTCTCTTCCTGGACCTGTGAAAGCAGCACTAGCTTCTGCCATCATTGAACATCCCCTGGATCTGTACAGCTTCAGTGAATATCCCTTCCTCCATAACTGTGCCTGGTCTGGAAGTTTATCTCAGTGAACCTGAAGCTGTCTGCTACAGTGTGTTTGAGTGACAACCTGATTTCAGAACTTCAGACCCCACATAAAATGCCAGATGTAGTACCAGGCATCTGTAATCTCAGTCTTCACTCAGTGAGATGAAAGATAGAGACAGGAGAGCCCCAGAAGCTGGTGGCCCTACTAGCCCGATGAATACATAAGGGAACAAAAAAGAGATCTTTAATCAAACATGGTGGAAGGCAAGTTCCTCACCTGACCTCTACATGCACATTGTGGCACCAGTACGCACACACAAACATACACACATGCACAAAGATAATTGTAAAATAAAAATGTTTTCTCTGCAACAATAGTTTGTGTTCTACATTCTCCTTGCCCTGGTTTGATTTAAGTATGTGTATTTTATATAGAAATATATATTTATTTAAACATGTATATATTTAATTTATTTGCACATGTGTGTGCATGTGTGTGCGTATGTGCATACACTAGTTAGCGCCTCTTGCCATGGCTAATAGAATGGTAGATGCTTGTGCCAGTTTTTGCACTTGGCTTTATATGGGTGGCTAGAGAATTGAACCTGGACCAGAAGGATTAGCTAGCAAGTTCCTTTAACCACTGGGTCATTTTTTTAGCCTTCTGATCTGATTTGAGCTCCTGTCTTATATCTTCATGTGATAAGTTCTATCATAACTCTTATTCCATGTAATGAGATAAAATCATAGCTATGAGATCAATGTTTAAACAAGAGTTTATCGAATGCTTATGGTATGAGTAGTTGTGCAGAAAAAGTGCATCGCTATCTCCTGGATGCATTTCTTTCAAACCAGATATATTTTTTAATAATGCCTTTCTTCTGTCAATACAAAAATTGGGTACTTGAAAGTCCAGAATCCTTATGGATCACAGCAAGTGATCAGCACATCATGTTCATCAATACAGCTTATAATAGAACTGCAACACACTCTAGTGTTCTGATATGGTACCGGGGGCAGGAAGTATTGCTGCAGACTATTCTCAATCATTATAGTTTGGTGCATTGATTTATTTGGTAAGCTTTACGTGAAAAAAATAATATACCTAGCTTTGTTGGGGTGGTGTTCATGCCACACAAAAGAATCATAAACATTTTAATCTTGGTCATGAACAGTTAGAAGGATGACAGAAGAAATTCTGGACATATATAGATTTTCTTTTTTGAAATTATTTTTTGTTCTTGTTTTATTTATTTGAGAGTGACAGAGAGAGAGAGAAAGAGAGAGAGAGAAAGAGAGAGAGAGAGAGAGAGAGAGAGAGAGAGAGAGAGAGAGAGAATGGGTGTGCCAGGGCCTCCAGCCACTGCTAATGAACTCCAGACACATGTGCCCCCTTGTGCATCTGGATAATGTGTGTCCTGGGAAATTGAACCTCGTATCAGGGTCCTTAGGCATCACAGGCAAGGACTTAACTGCTAATCCCTCTCCAGCCCCATATATAGATTTTCTAAATGGAGAAACAAGAGTCATGACCTACTGTCAAACAATGGGGAAGTAAAGATTTCAGAAATTGGCAGTGGAGTGTCAATACAAAGTGGGATTATATCAGGAACATCACTGAACATAAGCCTTAGTGAGGAGAAACAAATCCACGCCCTTAATCCACTCATGTTTTTTTGGCATTGGTGATTTCACAGCTATCTTCAATACATACAGTAGGCACAGTATACTGCAGAGAAGTTGAGGCTCTAGAGTTGACACCTGCTTAAAGGATTAATCTGAGTTCTACTATGATTTTGTGGAAAGACACACCAGGGAGGAATATAGTAGGCAATGGAAGACAATTGGTGTCAATGCCCAGAATTTCCCTGAAGCATTGGAACTTCATGTTCATGTATAATACTTTAGGAAATCTACCCTCAATAATTTTGTGTATGTGGGTGGGGTAAGAACTATTACCCAGGATTCTAGATGCTTGATCTCACTCTGCCCTGCAAGGACTGGAAGGGCTTTAAGTCCTTCAGAAAATCTAGCTAAGGCCTTGGATTTCTGGCCTGGTAGGCCTTGGTTGAGATCTCTACTTGGGGAACTCACAGTAAACTGATGATCCAGGTGGATTTGGGATCACCAAACTGTTATTCATTGTTCATACTAGATGGCCTCTGAGACACTTCCTGTTTAGCATATCCAAAGCGTTCCTTCATTCTCCTGCTTGGCTTTGACAACAGCATCAGTGGTGATCTCAAGGTTGCAGCAAGAAGAATGAGGGGATCCTTGGCCCCGCTCCCACTTCACCCCCAACAGCAATTCATCATGAAGGCTTACTGATGTCATTCCTAAATATCTCCACCAAGTACCCACCTTGGTCGACCTGTAAATGTATACCAGGTGAAGCATGCTCTGTCACCTGTACTAATCCTCTCTCTTTATAATTCAGTCTCAGGAATAACAGTGGATGGATACGCCATTAAATATTCTTGATTTTGCTCATATTTAGGTAAATGGTCCTTTTTCTTCAGGTAAGGTTTTATCAGAAAGCCACTGCTCTTTTTGGAGCATACTGAATGACCCCTGTTTTTTCTACACTTGCTTTCTACATTTCAAATCATTCTCATGTTTTTAAAGTTTTTGTAAGGGCTGCAGAAATGGCTTAGTAGTTAAGCGTTGTGCTGGCACCAGGTTCACCAAGAAAGCAGCAATCTTGATCGATTCCCCAGTACCCATGTTAGCCAGATGCACAAGGGGGCACACACATCTGGAGTTCATTTGCAGTGGCTGAAGCCCTGTCATGCCCCCCCTGTCTGTAGCTCCCCAATAAATAAATAAAATAAACAACAAAAATATTTTATAAAATTTTTGTATTAGTTATATACACAGTGTGTATACAGCCATTTTGATATCATTGTTAGCATCCTCCCTGTCCTGCTCCCTCCAAAAGGACCCTTCTCATTGGGGAAATTGGGGAATGTGTGGGGTGCATTGTATGGGTAGCTATCAGTTATGGGTAAGAAGCAATGGTCTCTGTGCATAATGTCCCAACATGTGGCTCTAATAATCTTTCTTCCCCTCTTCCATGAATTTCCCTGAGCTATGTTGGGTTTGTTTTAGGTCTACTTCAGTGATGAGGTCTTGGGAGCCTCTGTGTTTTTGGATATTTGGTTTGGTAGGATTTAAGTGTTCTCTGTGTCTATCTCCTACACCCTTGTGCTGGTACCAGGTTCACCAAGAAAGCAGTACTTTTGCTTATTTCCTCGATTACTCTATGGTTTCATCCAGGGCCCTGGTGAGATGTATTGTGCTGATTTTCTCCTCAGGATCTGCATCCATCTGACAAAGAGAAACAAATTCTCCAGTGGGGAGTGAAGTGAACATCAGATAAGTAGGACAACCTATTTTATTTTATTTATTTATTTTAGAGAGAATTCAAGAGGTATAGACCTTCTTATAGCCCGCAATTATTGGGAGCTTGATAATGGACTGTGGGCTTGTTTCTTGGACATGGTTCCTACTTTTTTTCCCAGCTGCAGGTATGGGTTCAATTCTACTGAGCAGATTTGTTAGCCAAATCAAGAGTAGTTGGTTATCAACATAGCTTTGTGCCACTATTGCACTTGTGTGAGCATCATGGCAGGTTTTTTGCTACTGAGTACCTTAGGCCACAAGTTTCTTGGATAGATATTGGCCATTTTTCCCCAGTTGCTCATGTAACACCTTTTGGCACTAGACATGCTAACTATCTGGGGACTGACTCTTTCAGATTCTAGCCAGATCACTCCATGTTCCATACCATTATCATATGGTGTCTTGGGCAGTAGGGTCTTACCATTAACCTTTGGTGGGTCATCAAGTACTCTGACAGAAAGCTATCTTCTTTTGGGAAATCCTGTAGGTCTCTCTGATCAATGGTTCGTTATGGATGTTAACTGAATGCTGGTACTTGGAGTTACAGGCCAGTGCCAAGGGGGAAAAAAAGGAAGAAAAAGATAGGTGATATAAAAGAGAGAGGAGAGGGAGAGAAAGAAACAGGAGAAGATTAAGATTAGTCTTCATCATATCCTCTCCAGGGCCCTGAGACCCAAATGTTCCCTCTAAGGACCTAATGAAGATTCAGCCATTTAGTCTGTATTTTAGGATATAGAATTCTATGGTACCTCTGCCATTTGGGTCCAGTTTTGTGACCATCTTCCCCATTACCCTTGCCCTGTCCTCCCTCCCCACCCACCCTGTTGTCCAGTCCTTAAGGTGCTTATTAGGCATGTCAGCATCTTGGGAAGATGAAGGTTAAGAGCCACAGATAAGTGAGACCATACCATGATTATCTTTCTGTGATTGGGTAGGTTTGCTAAGAATGATCTGTTCCAATTTCTACCATTTCTCTTCAAATTTCATTTTGTCATTTTTTTTTTTCTTACTGCTGCGTAGAATTCTGTCATGTAGCTATACCAAATCTTGGTTGTCCATTCATCTAATGATGGACATCTGAGTTGATTCCAGAGAGATTTCCTCAACCATTGGGGGAGGGAGGGAGGGTATTCCCATGGGATACTTTTTATAATCATGGAAAATGTTAATAAAAAATTGAGAAAAAATAGTTGAGTAAAACTCTCTGAAGTGAGGCATGAAGCTTTTGGGGTAAATGCCCAGTAAGGGAATAACTTGTTCTGTTGGTAACTCTATAGTCAACCTTTTTAGGAGCCTTCATATTGCTCCCCATAGTGGTTATACTATCTAACATTCTCACCAACAGCAAATGAGGGTTCCTATTTCTCCAAATCCTCACCAATGTTTGCTTTCATTTATTTCTTTTAATGTTTGCTATCCTTACTGGGGTAAGTTGTAATCTCATAATTGTTTTAATTTGCATGTACCTGATGATTAGGAATGAGGAACATTTTCTTTTAATGTATTTTTTTAAATTTTTTTTTATTTATTTATTTGAGAGCGACAGACACAGAGAGAAAGACAGATAGAGGGAGAGAGAAAGAATGGGCGCGCCAGGGCTTCCAGCCTCTGCAAACGAACTCCAGACGCGTGTGCCCTCTTGTGCATCTGGCTAACGTGGGACCTGGGGAACCGAGCCTTGAACCGGGGTCCTTAGGCTTCACAGGCAAGCGCTTAACCGCTAAGCCATCTCTCCAGCCTGGAACATTTTCTTAAGTATGTGTTTCCATTTGTATTTCTTCCTTTGAGAACTCCCTGTACAGTTCTGTAAAATTATTGTGTGTGGGAGTTGTTTGACTTTTGATTATCTAGATTTTTAAGATTCTAGAAATTAGGCCTTTGTAAGTTGTATAGCCAGAAAACAATTCCACCCATTCTGTGGGTAGTCTATTGGCTCTGCTTATTGTATGTTTGTCTGTGAAGAAACTTTTCAGCATCATGAGATCCCAATGATGGAGTGACTGTTTAAGTTCCTCAGCTATTGGGATTTTGTTCAGGAAGTGTTTCCCACTCCTAAATCATGGAACGTTCCTCCTATTTTTCTCTTACAGTAGTATCAGAGTTTCTGGTCTCATATTGAAGTCTCTGATCCATTGGGACTTGATTTTTGTGCATGGAGAGCTGTGTGGATCAAGTTTCATTTTCTTGCATATGATTATCCAGTTTGTCCAGCACCATTTATTAAAGATGTTGTCTTTTGTTCAGCCTATATTGTTAGGGCCTTTGTCAAATATCAAGTAGTTGTGATTACTTGACCCAAAGTCCAGGTCCTCGATTGTGTTCCATTGTCCTATAACCCTATTTTTATGCCAGTATCATGTTGTTTTTATTACTATGGTGTGGTGGTTTGATTCAGGTGTCCCCCATAAACTTAGGTGTTCTGAATGCTAGGTTCCCAGCTGATGGATGTTTGGGAATTAATGCCTCCTGGAGGGAGTGTATTGTTGGGGGTGGGCTTATGGGCTTTATAGCCAGTTTCCCAATCCCAGTGTTTGGCACACCCTCCTGTTGCTGTGGTCCATCTTCTGTTGGTCAGGGGGTGATGTCCACCCTCTGCTCATGCCATCATTTTCCCCTGCCATTGTGGAGCTTCCCCTCGAGCCTGTAAGCCAAAATAAATCTCTTTTTCCCAGAAGCTGCTCTTGGTTAGGTGATTTCTACCAGCAATGTGAACCGGACTGCAACAGTAAAGTGGTACCGAGGAGTGGGATTGCTGCTAGACACCTGACTGTGTGGCTTCAGCCTTTTGTAGCTGAATTTCAAGAGGAATGTGGAAGGAGTTGAAACCTTGGCCTAAGAGATGCCTTGCAGTGCTGTAAGTACAGCTGATGGACTATTCTGGTCTGAGCTGAAAGACTTGAAGGCAGTAAGAACTATGGACTGTGAGGTTTGGCTTATGAGGGTGAGAAAGAGCTTTTGCCTGGACTGGGCTAGCAGTTTGTGTGAGAAGCTTGCTCTTGTGCCCATGTCTTGAGAAGTTGTGCCTGGTTGCTTTGCGTAGAAATGAACTGGTGTGTGCAGAGGGATATGGTACAGAAAGAAAAATCTTTGGGTGAACTGTTGCCCGTTCAGCTGCAACTGAGAGATTACAACCTTTGAGACTGGGCTAGCTGACCTGCGCTGGGGCAACAGAAAGAATGTCGACTCTTTTGAAGGGACCTGAGTGCTCAAGGAGTGTCCTGTTCTTCAATGTCTGCTTTATTCTCCCCTGGATTAACAAATTGGCACCCTACCTGGTATCGTGGAGTATAAGAAATGCTGGAGAGAGGGTCATTGAGTTTGCAACACGGTCTTGTGCTTTGGAAATGGCCATGGGCAGTGTGAAGCGGGTTTTCTGGTTGCCTGCATAGAGACCCCATGGGGCCATGAAGATGAACCATGGCTTGCAGTGGAGACCCGGCTGCCGAGGAGCTGCCAGCCCCGATGAAGTTTTCCAGGATTGTGAGTAGCCTAGCTGGAGGGGCGGAATTGGAATGCCAGAGACTTGTTGCTGGTTAGAATTATCGGACTTAAAGATTTGTCACTGGCTAGAGTTGATGGACTTGAAGCTACAGAGTTTGATGTTTGCCCTGGTTGTTTTAAATCTTGTATTGGTTGAATGTTTCTTTGCTATGCCCAATGCCATCTTTTGCAGTGTGAATATTTATTCTGTGCCATTCTGGGTTTTTTTGAGGTTATATTTTGGTATTATGGCTCAGTTAAAAGATCTTGGACTATGGGGATGTATGAACATCATTGGGATTGATTAAAAAAAACTATGGGGACTTTTAAAGTCAGACTGAATGCATCATATTTTACATCATGTATGGATATCAGTTTATGGGGGCCAGGGGCGGAATGTGGTGGTTTGATTCAGGTGTCCCCCATAAACTTAGGTGTTCTGAATGCTAGGTTCCCAGCTGATGGATGTTTGGGAATTAATGCCTCCTGGAGGGAGTGTATTGTTGGGGGTGAGCTTATGGGCTTTATAGCCAGTTTCCCCATCCCAGTGTTTGGCACACCCTCCTGTTGCTGTGGTCCATCTTCTGTTGGTCAGGGGGTGATGTCCACCCTCTGCTCATGCCATCATTTTCCCCTGCCGTCGTGGAGCTTCCCCTCGAGCCTGTAAGCCAAAATAAATCTCTTTTCTCAGAAGCTGCTCTTGGTTAGGTGATTTCTACTAGCAATGTGAAACGGACTGCAACATATGGCTTTGTAATATAGCTTTAGATCAGGTGTAGTGATGACTTCAGAGGTGTTTCTTTTGCTAAGGATATGCTTGGATATCTGAGGTCTTCTAACATTCCATATGAATATTTTTTTTTTATCTCTGTGAAGAAAATGTTGGGATTTTTAATGGTATTGCATTAAATATTTATATTGCCTTTGGTAAGATTGCCATTTTTACAATGTTAATTCTGCCTATTGAGGAGCATGGGGGCTCTTTCCCTTTCTCAAGTCCTCCTCACTTTCTTTCTTTCTTTCTTTTTTAATTTATTTACTTGAGAGAGCAACAGAGGGGAAGAGTCAGGCACAGAAAGAGAAAGAGAAAATGGGCTCCATAGGGCCTCCAGCTACTGAAAATGTATTCCAGATGAATGTGCCATCTTGTGCATCTGGCTTAAGTGGGTCCTGGGGAATCAAACCAAGGTCCTTTGTCTTTGCAGGCAAACACCTTAATGGCTAAGCCATATTTCCACACCCTCAATTTCTTTCTTGAGTGTTTTTATGTTCTCATTGTATAGGTCTTTTACATCCTGGGTTAATATGAAATTTTCAGGAAAATGGATGGATCTGGAAAGGATTATACTAAATGAGGTAACCCAGGCTTAGAAAGCCAAATGCCACATGTTCTTTCTTATATGTGGATCCTAGCTACAAATGTATAGACTTGGGTGTGATCTGGAACCAAAAATCAGTAACAGAGGCCCATAATCTAGAAAAAGGCTGTAAATGAGGGAGGTGAGGAAAGGTTTTAAGAGGATGGTACTGTATATGTGTAAGTAGAAGAACAGATTACAGGGAGGGGAAAGGCCTAAGCAAGGTTGGGGAAGAGATTGTATAAAAGAAAGGTGGGCAGTAGGTTAAATCAAAATTCAAGATATTCTGAATAAGATATATGAAAATCTACTTTCTTAATAATGGCACATCCAGAAGCCATAGATTGTTACTAAAAAATTTTCAGTGCTTGGGATGGGATATGTTCCAGGGAGTCATTGGCCAGGAAGGTCCCTGTTGCCTCCACAACATTACAGGCTATTGTCAAAGCCCTTGGCTCCCTATGAGAAAGGGATGGTAAGGCCCTATTGCTGAAGACGTCACATGCCTGAGTGGCAAAGTCACTGAGAAATCAAGTTGGTGCTGAGCAGAAAACCTTCTCCCTGTAGCCCAGACAATTGAAAGCTGGATAAAGCTGCACTGTATGTAGTCTTACAGTAGACAGAAGTTATCAGTAGTGAAAACAGTGGACAATAGAAACTTCAGTTTGGCTAGACAGGCCAAATGACTGAACAAGTGCAATAGTGGCATGTCTGCTCTGGGGGAAACCAACTGTTCTCTAATTGGACTGAAGGCCCATTCTATGGGAGGGGATACATGCCTGGTACTGAAAACATAATCAAAAGCCTATGACAGGGGAGGTCATAAGCCTTAGGGGTATAAAGCCTGCTTGTGTCTAGATAAATGCAAATATTACTCTCACCAAATTGCCCTGAAAGCTCTGCACTTAATGTTTATTCTCCTATATTGATGCTGCTCTCACTTCTAGTCAGAGAAGCTTCTCTTTTCAGATGGTGATGAACTCTGGGATGACCCAAAAGGCAACATAGTTCTGAGAAGAAGGGATTGAGGAGTGTCCAGCACTGAAACATCTCACACCCTCCAAGGCTCAGGGTACATTGTGGAGAGGTGGCAGAATGAATGTAAGAACAAAAGGAAGGGTACCATTCCTTACATACAACTGTCCAGACAGAATTTGGCCTCGATATCCAAGACCTAGTAGTGCCTAGCAATACTCACAGAAGACCCTCACAATGGGAAAAAAAAGATGATGACATCAAATTAAAAGAGACTAATGGAGAGAGGGAGGGGATATGACAGAGAGCAGAGTTATGAAATAGAAAGTGGGGGAAGGGAGGGAAAGGGAAGGGAGTGCCATGGTTTTTTGTCTGTAAGTATAGAAGTTGTGAATAATATATATTAAAAAAATAATAAAAATATTATTCCAAGATATTGTTGTTGTTGTTGCTATTGAACATAGGATAATGCCACTTATTTCTTTCTCTGTACCTTTGCTTTTGCATATAGAAAGGTTACTGATTTTTGCATATTGATTTTGTATCCCGCTACTTTGCTTAAGGAGTTAATCAGTTTTCAAGTTTTGAGATAGATGTTCTCAGGTCTCTTATGTATAGAATCATGTCATCTGAGAATAGGGCTAACTTAACATCTTCCTTTCCAATTTGGATCCATTTTATTTCTTTCTCCTGTCTTATTAATTAAGCCAGGGCTACCAGTGCTATGTTTAAGAGCAGAGGTGAGAGTGGAAATCCCTGTCTTATACCTGATCTCAATAAGAATTCCTTCAGTCTCTTCCAATTAAGTATTATTTGAGCCTTAGGAGCTTTATATTTAGCCTTTAATATGTTAAGATATAAACTGTTCATGCCTATTTTATCCAATGTTTTGATCATGTTGTGATGCTGTATTTTGTCAAAGGCCTTTTCTGCATCTATCAAAATGATCACTTGGTTGTTTGTGTTTAAGCTTATTTATGTGGTATATTACATTGTCAGATTTCAATATGTTGAACCACCCATGCAGTCCTGGGATGAAGCCTACTTGATCAAGGTGGATAATTTTTTTTTTTTATATATAACAAGTACAATTTATTGCCAATATATACATTAACAAATTTGTTTCTGTTCCCAGAACTTTTTCTTATTAATTATATATACAGTGTGTATATAGTTATGTTGATACCATCACTAGTCTCTTTCCTGTCCTCCCCCTACAGAGAGACCCTCCTCATTGGGAAATGTGGGCCATGCATTGTGCAGTTAGCCATCTGTTATAGGTAACAGGAAATGTCTTTCTGCATAATGACCCAACATGTGGCTCTAGCAATCTTTCCACCTTCTCTTCTGAAAATTTTCCTGAGCCATGTTGGGATCATTTTCATTCTACTTCAGTGATGAGGTTTGGTAGGAGTTGAGTGTTTATCTCCTTTATTCCTGTGCTGGTACCAGGTTCACCAAGAAAGCAGCACTCTTGTTCATTTACTCAGTTACTCCTGGTTTCAGCTGGGGTCCTGTTGAGTTGTCATGGGCTGTTTTGCTCCTTCGGACCTGCATCCATCTGAAAAAGGGAAGTACATTCTCCAATGGAGGGTGAAGTCAGCCCCAGATAAATGGGATAACCATTGTTATTTTAGAGAGAATTTAACATGTATAGTCCCTCTTATAGCAATTGGTGCAACCTTGATAATGGAGAGTGGGCTTGTTTTCTGGATATAGGTTTGACTTTTTCCCAACTCCAGTTATGGGTTTCATTCCACTGAGTGGATCAGTTTGCCAAATCAAGCACAGTTGGTTATTCACTATGGCTGTGTGCTACTATTGAACTTGTGTGAACATGACATCAGGTTGTTTGCTGCTGAGTAGCTTACACCACGAGTTGCTTGGACAAACGTTGGCTATTTTTCCCCAGTCATTCAGTGGCACCTTCTGGTATTAGATGAGGTAATTCTCTGGGGACTGACTCTCTTCCAGATTCCAGCCTGGTCACTCCATGTTCCATACCAACAGCACATGGTGTCTTCAGCCGTAGGATCTTACCACTAACCATTGGTGAATCATCAAATACCCTGACAGAAATATGTCTTCTTTTGGGAAACCTTGTAAGTCTCTCTGATTAACAGCTCATTGTGTATGTTAGCCACATGCTGGTACTGATAGTTACAGGCCAGCACCAATAAAAATAAGGAAGAAAAAGATAGGCAATATAAAAGAAATATAAAAGAAATAGAGAGAAAAGTGAGGAAAGAGAGAGAGAAGAGAGAAACAGTAAAAGATTAAGGTTAGTGTTCATCCTTGATATGTTGTTGAATTCAGCTTCTGAAGGTTTTGTTCAGGATCTTTGCATCTAAGTTCATCAGGTAAATAAGTGTATAGTTTTCTTTTCTTATGGCATCTCTGCCTGGTTTTGGTATTAGGGCAACACTAACTTTGTAGAAGGAGTTGGGGAGCTGTCCCTATTCTCTGATTGTGTGGCACAGTTTGAGAAAAAATGGTTTCAGTTCTTCCAAGAAGGTTTGATAGAATTCAGCTGAGAAGCCATCTGGTCCTGGACTCTTTTGGGGGCAGTTTTTGACTACCATCACAATCTCAATTGGTGTGATAGGTTTGTTTAGGAGATTAATCTGCAATGAGTTTAGCTTTGGTAGGTGGTATGCATCCAGGAATTCGTCCATTCCCTTCATATTATCCAGTTTTGTAGAGAAGAGGTTTCTAAAATAAGTCCTGATGATTCTCCCAATATCTTTCCTATCTTACCTCTACTAAACCTATTTTGCAATATTTTCCTTTTATGTCACATTCTTGAGGGAAGCTCTCTCTCTTTGACATTTTCCCACAATGGTGCTATATGAGTATGGCTTTACAGTTATTATGTTCTTATTTTTTCTTGATTTTTCATTAATGTATTTATAATATAACATGGTATATATGATTTATTTACATAGAATAATTTGAAGTGTGTGGGGTGTTCAGTATCTTGCTTTTCATTTATCTTCAATATATAATAGTTAACATCATCATTGTCGTTTTATAAATGCAGATAAGAAGAACAGCAAAAATGCATTCTAAAATAAGCCAATTATAATAAAAAAACACAAAACAAAACAACAAAGATTTGAATGGAGTAGCAAAAACATGAAACAGTGTCCAGTGGTTCAATTGTTATTATTATGTAAATTATCAGTTGTGAGTTAAACTGAAAATTGACTTGAGATAAGGACTAAATAGCTCATATTCAGTTGAGCTTCATTCACAAACATTTAGTTGCTCTCATGCCAATGGCAATTCTTGCATTCCAATTTTTATGAACATCCACAGTAAAACCTCAGAACACAAGCTAATCACCCAACTGCTCAACTCCCCTTCAGGGTTTCTTACACATGCCCCATGACCTGAGTCCAATACTTTCATATAATGATGGCTACAGAAGCTTCTCTGTAAGGTCTAGCTTTAATAAGGTGGTCACAACATAGCAAAGGGATAGGTATGGAACAGTTCTTAGATTTATAGAATCATGACAACAAGAAAAAAATGAACAATATTCTTCTTAATTTTTTATAAGATATATACTTTGTACAGAAAAATCATGTGCTGTGACCATCATTTCTCTCCTCCCCATCTCTAGTCTACTGAGGTATTTCCTCAGTGGGATTGTTGGTATTCCTCATGGGGCTTTGGTTATGGGCTTTGAGAGCAGCAGTCAGTCATTGGGGAAAGGACAATGCCTCTAGATATTCCCTTCTAACCTGTGGCTCTTACATTCAATCTGTGCCCTCTTCAGCAAAACTCTCTGAACCTTGGTGGGTGTGTTTTCAGTCTACTTTAGTGTTGAACTATCTTCTCTTGTCTTGTTGACAGATTTTGGTTGTTGTTGGTTCTCACTGCCTTTTGAAAAAGAACTGATTCTCCTATTTAGAGTGAGATCACATTTTAACAAAAATATTTTTACTCATGAGAAAAGAGGAAGCATGGAAAAAGGAAAAACACAGAGAGAACGAGAAAGAGAGAAGAATAAATGATTTATGTATGGATACGCCAGAGCCCTTTGCCTGCTGCAAATGCCAGATGCATATGTCACTTTGTATATCTGGCTTTACATTGGCAGTAGGGAATGAACCCGAGCCAATGGGCATTGTAAGGTAGTGCCCTTATACACTGAACCGTCTCCTCAGCCCCCAAACAATAGCTTTTTCTGAGTTTTGCATGTGTATGTCTGTGTGGTATGAGTGTGTATGTGTGTGTGTTATTGTAATAATAAATTTTATGCACCAACCTCACTTAATTACGCAGTGTTTGTATAGCTGGTAAGACATGATTGTGGGGTATAATGGTGAGGATGTTTGTGGATGAGATTAGCATTTTATTTTATTTTTTAATATTTTTTGTTCATTTTTTATTTATTTATTTGAGAATGACAGACACAGAGAGGAAGACAGATAGAGGGAGAGAGAGAGAATTGGCACGCCAGGGCTTCCAGCCACTGCAAACGAACTCCAGACACGTGTGCCCCCTTGTGCATCTGGTTAATGTGGGACCTGGGGAACTGAGCCTCAAACCGGGGTCCTTAGGCTTCACAGGCAAGCACTTAACCGCTAAACCATCTAACCAGCCTGAGATTAGCATTTAAAGTAATAAACCAAGTAATGAAGATTGCCTTCATGAGTGGGAATATGATTCCACCCACGGACACCCAAATAGAACAGCCTGAAGAGCAGGGAAGAATCTCTGTAACATCGGTGAATCTGGTTCTTAGGTTCTCAGATATAGACCAAAACTTGTACCATTGGCTCCCTAAGTCCTCAGAGTTTTCCACACAAACTGAATTACACATTACTCTATTCCCTGGTTCTCTGGTGTACAGATGGCAGACTGTGGTAATGCTTGGCCTTTATAACTACACAAGCCCATTCTCATATTAAATCCTCTCTTACATATCTCTGTATCTAATACCAACTGATTCTATTTATCTTGAGAATCCATGAACTAATACAGATAGGAGACAGATAGAAGAGTGCACAAAAATTTTGCAATTTACCAATAACACAGCAAAGCCATGCATGCCCCCAACTCATTTTATTTATTTGTTTTTCACAATAGGGTTTCACTCTAGTCCAGGCTGACCTGGAACTCAGTCTGTAGTCCCATGACAACCCTCCTAACTCTGCTTCCCTAGTTCTGGGACTAAAGGTGTGTGTCACTACATCCGGCTTAATCTTCACTTAAATTTCAAAGACTCTTTGAATACTATGTTAAGGTATGTGTGTGTGTGTGTGTGTGTGTGTGTGTGTGTGTGTGTGTGTGTATACACATATACACATACATACATACATACATACATACATACATATGAATGAAATCAATTTCTGGTTTCATATATAATCTTATTTTGCTAAGTATGAATAAGTGTCCTCTATGTCCTTTCTTCCTCTTTTTTTTTCTGGCATGGTCTCTATTTTCTCTAAGTTTCTTTATTAAATTTTTATGTCAATTTTGTTGGTGTTTTGGTCTCCCTATTTTATCTTAATGTGTCTTCTCTGTCTTAAAGAGTTTTGGTTAAGGACAGGCTGCTCAAAAGTATATTTGAAGATGTGATTGTTCAGCTTGAGATTTCTGGGAGAGGAACTCCCTGATCTTGTTAGCATTTTGTTCTTGCACTTGTCAGATTTCCCAAGGAAATCTCACACCTTTGTTCTTCAAAAGAGGACTAAATGCCAGGAAACTCTCTTGGGGTTTCAATAGAGAGGATACACTGTGCACCATCTTTTTTTTTTAAGGTTTAGTATGCTGCCTACACCCTCATTTCTACATTGTGTCTCCAGCTACCTTCTCATTGACTTCATGATGTTTTTTAGGGAGTGAACCACATGAAGATTATGGTATAGCATACATCTTCAATGAGGTGCTGGGAGAGGGTCTACAAGTGGTCTGGTCAGCCAGATTTCCAAACAACTTCACTTAAGTCTCCTCTATTCTTTCACCTCTACATTTCCCTCAACTCCTCCTTCAATTCTCAAAGTGCTAAGATGCTTATTGTCTTGGCTTTCTATTACTATAATAAATACTGAGGAAGTGGAGAGATGGCTGAGCAGCAGTTAAGATCACTTGCTTGCAAAGCCTGCAAGCCCAGGATCAAATCCAGAGTACCCATGTAAAGCAAGACACAGAAATGGTACATGTACCTGGAGTTTGATTGCAGTGGCAGGGACCCTAGAGTTCCATTTATCCGTATACTTCACTTTCTCTCTCTTTTCTTTCTTTCTCTCTCTCTTCCTTTCTTCATCCCTCCTTGATATATATATATATATATATATATATATGGGGTTTCTAAATTATTCAATTGTATAATTTGTGTTGTTGATACTGTTTTACTTATTGCTGATTTAGGATTGAACTCCCACTCTTGTTTCTTTAATTTTTGTGGGTATGGGCTATATGCTTGTACATGTGAGTGAGTGTAGATGCACACATGGGAAGGTCAGATGTTAAGCTCTTGTGTTGATCCTCAGATTCCAGCTGGTGTGAAATAGGGTCTCTCTTCTCTGATTGTTCAGCACTAAATAGGCCAGGTTAATTGGCCTGGGACTTCAGGAATTCTGTCTCTCTCACCTGCAGTCTCACTGTAGGAAAGCTCGGAATGCTGGAATTGCAGACACTCGTTACTCATGTTGCCTTACACGGGTTTTGGGACTTTGCACTCAGGTGCTCAGGCTTGCACAGGAACTGCTTTAAGCCACTCAGTCATCTCCCCAACCATGAGTTTTCTTATTTATATTAAGTAAGCTACCTCATGTTCATCTGTTTCTAAACTTACAGTTTTCACAGATGATGCATCTTTCCTTCTTTCAATCATTTCCCCAGGTTTAAGTCTTCACAAAAAAATAATAAAATAAAATTACTTACTTGTTTTGTGAGAGGATACATTTACATGCCTGTGTTTTATTTCTCTTCCTTACCCATTACTCAGCTGGTAGACTACTAATGTTACACATTCACCCACTCAATAAACATTTATTTACTTCTACAAAAAGTAACATGCATTTGCTCCATCAGTTCTGAAATAATTATTTTTATTCTATTTATTATTAAATTTAGAATAGTCTAGCTTTCTAGTATGAAAAAAAACCCTATGTAGTAGTAATTAGCTTAATTGGAGAAAAGGAAGTCAACTTTCTACCTCTTCATTTTGGTTATATTAAAGCAGTTCTCCCAGTCCTACCAGTACAGTGTAATTAATAATTAGTTCATTAATACCACATATGTTTCTGTATGTCCAAGTCAGACTCCAAGAAGTTTCATCCTGTTGCATCCTTACACACACTCTTCCTCTGCCTGGATCAAGGTCCCTACCATCCTGCAAAGGGAAATTCCTGAAAATCGTAAATTGCCAAACCTTCCACTCCATATTAGTGAGGCCTGTCCCTATTTAAAATCCCTCATGTCCTATAAACTGCATGACATATTGTGACATGTTTCCTACTGTGATAATATTGAAGCTGAAAGCTGGCAAAAGATGAGATCTATTTTTCTCTTAGGGGTATATTTTATCCTCTTCCATAATTATTTGAGCTATTTGACTTTAAAATTCACTCTCTGCCCTTGAATTGAGGTTTCTTTGATCTATTACTAACAAACTTCCCAATCTCTCTGTGCCTCAATTATGGCATTTTTATAATGATTTACTGAGATGTCTATAGGTCAAATCTAGCATTTTTATCTTTCGTAAAATTCTGTCTTTTTCTCGTATTTGCTGTCACTGCTCTCTCTTTTGGCCTCTCCTACCTAACTTTAAGTTCACTGTTAGCAACTTCCCCACAAGAACACCCAAGTTTTTAATTATTAATTTCACATTCATCTAAAATATATTTGCATTGTTGGACAGAACTCTTAATGCTGGAAATTAACCCCAAAGAAGGAAGTTTTCTGTGGAAGGGGATTTCACCATGCTGACTAGGATGTCTTTACTGGGGATCTCCTTTCTCCTCCTAACCTCACAGTGACTTAGTTGTTCACAGAGGTTGTACATTCTGGCTTCCAATTCCTTTGTGTCCTAAAAATTTCAGCCACTGTCCCTTGGGAAGAGACTTGATAAAAAAATATTTGGGTAGTGATTTGGGCATGGTGGTGCATTCCTTTAATCCCAACACTTGGGAGGCAGAGATAGGAGGATTGCTGTGAATTTGAGGCCACCTTGAGAATAGAGTGAATTCCAGGTCAGGCTAAGCTAGGGTGAGACCCTACCTTGAAAAACCAATATATATATATTTGGCTAGAATCCCATGAGATCTGAGGCACAGGTATTTACTGTAGTAAGTTTATCCAGAGTATAGTAAGCACCTACCACATTAAATGGATTACATAGATAAAGCAGTTAGAATCACAGGAGGACAGGAATTCCTGTACATTTCGAGAGAAAGAAATGGGGGAAAAACAGTTGTTCATTCTATATAAAGAAAATTACCTCTGTGGAAACAGGTTGTTTACATTTTCGAGTTAGAAATTTCGCTTTGCAGCCACTCCATGCATCAAATGGAGAAGGGAGCCCCCCCCCACCCTTTGCAGTCCCTGATGTGAGAAAGGAAAATCCCTTGAGATGAATCACCTGGACCACAATAACAATAATAACAGCAATGTATCAAGCATCCTCCAGTGCATCCGTGGGCGAGAGTGCTTTTCAGAGTACTTTTGTTTGTGTTCCGTCTCATTTGATCATTATGACAACCCCAGGAGGAAGACAGGGTGAGTACTATTATCATGAGCTCACACTACCATCCTCAGCTGCAGGATGTAGTGATTTCTTTTCCCAGGATCACAGAGCTCGTTAGTGGCAGTTTTGGAGCCATAGCCCAGTTCTTCTGGGAAAGTCTGTCATGTCAGTGGCTTCTGTACACTGCATGCACACTGAGATGCCAGGACTTGGAGAATGCTCAAAACTCTTTCCCTTGTGGAAAGCCAGAGCAATGACTAGAGATTTGCTGTTTCCTTGGAAGTGTTCATAATTGCAAAATACTATGAAAGTTCCTCAACAACAGTTTATTGATGTCAGGAGACTTCTATTTTGTGCTTTCTTTTTTCCCATTAAATGCTCGGGTCGTCAAATCTCCAGAGAGAAATCAGGGATATATTTTATAGATGGCCTTCAAAGATTTCTTCATTGTTTCCCTTTTGCTTTAAGTAAGGAATTCTTGATGAAATACTACTACTGGCAAGTGCTTTGTACTGTTTGTCTAGAACTAGGAGCCAGGGAATTTATTCTCTCTGCTTGATGAACAGAGAGGAAGAGAGGGACCGTGAACCAACCTTTCCAGATACCACATCTCCTTGTATCTTTCAGTCCATCATCTTACAATGTTAGATTGTCTCGGTTTTAAAGACCTCATATTTTTACTGGATTTGAGAGTGATGCAGCCTTCCTTTGCTCTTGATGCACTTAGTTTAGGGGCCAGAGGGCCTGACACTGAACAGTTACTAAAACTCCAAGCCAGTGGCTCTGAAGTTCTTGTTTCACGACCTAAGAAAATGACCAGTGTAGACTCAGCAGAGTAACATGGTAAACAAGGGTTTATTAGCAAAACAGACAGAAACAGAACATCCAGTATAGATCCCTGGCAGGCTGTTGCATAGTGACTTGGATGTACAGTTTATACACTTGGGCATATCAACTAAATACCAAGTGGAGGATGATCAGATTGGTTGCTTTGAGGGTATGTGAGAGTTTCCTGATAGAATGATGAGATAAATGGCCAATAAGCCCGTAAAAGCCTGAAAACATCCTAAGGAGTCATCATGAGTCAGGGCTACTTGTTTTTTTCTTTTTAGGCATGCAACCCTGACTAACTGCTTACAAAATGGGTGCTACCTTATTCATAATCGCGATCAGTATAACTCCCTCTTCCTCCAAAAAGTCAAGAATGAGGCTGGGGGAGTGGCTCAGAGCACTGTTCACAAACATGAGGGGCTGAGATAGCTTGTGTTTGATTCCCAGAACCCACGTAAAAAGCTGGGTGTGGGCATGCATGCCTGTAACCCCAGTTCTGTAGGAAAGGGTCAAAAAAGAGATTCAGAATTCCAGGGCTCACTGGTCAGCCAGTTTGACTGAAAAAAAAAAAAAAATGGCAGCTCTCTGCTCAGTGAGAGACTCCATCTCAAGGACACAAAGGAGCAACAGAGGAAGACCACTGACAGTGTTCTCTGACCTCTGCACCTGTGTGCTTGCGGCATGGCACACTATGTAGCATGCATACACTACACATACATAGATCATATTACAATACTACAAACACACCAAAAATATTTAATAATAATAATGATTTCTAGCTAGTGTTTACTTAACATGCCCTGTGTGCTTGCCACAGTGACACTTACGTATGTAGCTGTTATTTTGCTTCCCAAGCCCCCCAAATTGAGTGTTTATTCCATGTTTTGTCTGTAGTTAGGCTAGTTTTAGGAAACAAAATGGGGCTGGTCTCTGAGGATAATTAATGCAATAGGTTTACTTGTTTATTGTATAGTCCAGTATGTTTACCATGACAGAAGGGGTATGTGGGGAGATAGCTCTTCTCTTTCAGTCACCAAAAGACTCAGATAAGAGAGCTTGCAACATCTAATAGAGGTGCCATTGAAGCATGCAAGCAACCGCAAGTTTGCTGGGCAGAAGAGGATGCAGTAAATTCACATGAGCTGATCTGCACTTAGGCATATAGGCATATAGGTGGTCACATCAGTCTCATTCATAGTCCCTTGACTGATTCATGCACCCCCCCCTACAAGACTGCAGAGGACTATGAGGTAGGGCAAGTTCTGTCCTTCAGGATAACAGGGAAAAGGGGCTGAGGAGCAAGGTGTGGCAGCCACTCTTGTTTTCCTGCTTCTCCTTTCTTCTCTTGTTAATCTCTACACTGCAGCCAGCAGGATGTTCTTAAAATATAACTATGCATATATAGCTGCTTATTATGTAATATGTAAATTACATTTATAACATATAAATGAAAAACTATATTAATGAATAATTAATAATTGCATTGTCATATACTATATGGTGAACTAATCAATTTTATTAGCAATATGAATAGTTATATCAGTTACAATTAATGTTAATTATAATCTGCATATATTCAAATGCATTTATATATTTTATATGACACATCATTTATAATTTCTATAATTGTACATAAATTATATTAGAGCATGTATGTGCATCTTAATTCTGCATGAAATCCATTATACTTATAAAACCTAAGCTACACTGCAAGCTCATAGCCTTGTATGACTTGGCCTTTCCTTGTCTTATTAAATCTTCCCATTATATTTTTCTTCTAGTTCTTGTAGATTTCAAGGGCTTCTTTGCCTGATTTAACTATATATTCTATTTTTTCTCCCATTTTTCCAAAGTTCTCCTTTATCTATTCATTTGAACTCTTTCTTGTTCTCTTCCTCTTCCTCCTCCTTATCAGTTTCCTTTGGCTTTTAGTGCAATGTATGTGTAGGCATGTGTGTGTAAGCACAACCATATGTACATAAGTGAACATGTGTGCATGGGTATGCATACATATATGATCAGGAGGAAAGCAGAGGTTGATGTTAAATATCTTCTTCAGCTGCTCTCCATCTCATTGTTGAGACAGAATCTATCACTGAATCTGGAGCTACAGTAGCTAGCCATCCAGCCCCAGGCTTTCCTGGTTTTGCCTCCCTAGCATGGGGATTTCAGGCATGCTGAACTCAGGTACTCATACTTGTGTAGAAAGCACTTTACTGATTAAGCCAGCTCCCCAGTCCTTTTGCCTAAATTCTTATGAAGCTCTCATATTTCAGCTTCACCACTTATCACTGAGCACATCTACATTCCATGCATGTAAGAACAATGGTGCTTTGTCCTTCTGTATGCACTCAGCACACCATGAAATGCCTGGCACTAAGAAGATGCTCCAGAGGTCATTTTAAGTAGTCTGTTGAAAGATGCAGGAGTGAGTGACTGAATATACAATGCTGCACATACTCCTCTAAAACACAATGAATTAGCTACAGCATATAAATCACTTATAATAGTTACTATGCATATTATTAGTAATATTTTACTAACACAATGTATATTTTGCAGGTTGTAATTCCAAATATTTCCAGTTTTTCACCTGATGTTATAAATGTATCACATATCCCAATTTTGAATATTGACAAAGGGGATGCATAACAATTTTTCAAGTGCAGAGAATACCCTTTTAGCTTCAGTAAGAGTGATAGAGTGATAACATACTCTAAATCAAATGCAATCTAAAAAATGCCTTTTAGTGTGAAACATCTAATAAGAGTATTTTTGGCACTATCATATCGACATATCTGGGGCAATTTGATTGTTTGGAAGGCCAATGGAAGAGAATACATTTAATTAGATCCATCATAGAAAATTCCAGACAGATTGGCTGTCATCCACTCAGAACTTAAGAAAAAATATTATTGGAAGCTTGGTATCTATTTACAAAGATTAACAACTAGTGGTAATTCAAGTTAAATGCACATTCTGTCCCTGGAATGATTTGTATAAACTCGATGAGTTTATCAAATCCTCAATGACAGCATAGGTTGTTACAGGAATATTCCAGTGGCAGGAGTGCGAAGACTCACAGTGAGACCCACGAGACCCCCTCACAACAATACAGTCTATTCCAAGGCTCTTAGTTGCCCACTGGAACTAGATGGCAAGGCCCTATCACTAAAGACCCCACATGATTCAGTCACAGCATGTTGAGAAATTGAGCTGGACGGCTCTTCCCTGCTGTCCAGTGGACATAGTCCTGAAAGTGCAATAGGCTGCTGGGAGACAAAAGACATTAACAGTCTGAGCATGGGGATAATTCCTTATGTAGTACTAGCCCTGCTTTTTAAATCACCTGGTGAGGACATTGGTTTGGATTCACAAAGGAAAATTTAACTTTGAGTTTCCTTAGTGGCAGAACCTTCATACAGTGTCATAATACATATCACCCTGTATATGTCTGGTCCCTGGTGACAATTGGGAATGCATGCTGAACCCTTAACTTGCCTATAATATTTTGTTATTACTGAGTTTGATTTTACTAGATTAGCACTTGAAATGAAAATATGTATAAATTGGGATATTTCAGAAACTGTGTTTTATAGCACCGTTGTGAAGGTGCATCCAATCATTCCTTTTTTCTCAGAGGCTACTCTAACAGCTCCCCACACCTAAAACCACATGTAAAATAACATTGTCCAACCTCTCGGTCTTAGTTTCACAGAAAGCGCTGTGACTCACCTTCAGACATACATTCCTGTATCTAACACTGCATCTCATTAGGAAATCTTTCTGAGCTCCTGGTACAGCCTATATTTTTTTTTAATTTTATTTTTAATTATTTAAAACTATTTATTTATTTGAGAATGAGAGAGAAAGAGGAAGCGACAAACACATAGAGAGAATGGGTGTGCCAGGGACTCCAGCCACTGCAAATGAACTTCAAATGCATGCACCACCTTGTGCATCTGGTTACGTAGGTACGGGGGAATCAAACCTGGGTTCACAGGCAAATGCCTCAACCAGTAAGCCATCTCCCCCCATGTCCAATTTCTTTGGTTTCTTACACATTTCTCTCCTTGTTTCTAAGGAGCAAAGAAATGCATCCTGAAAGAACATTTATTTCAGATTAGAACTCTCAGTGGCTTCTTGTTCAGGATTTTTTTTTTTTGAAAATGGCTTCTCCCATAAATGCTGTAACTTTTGATGAAAAAAAGGTCACAGTATTTTTAATCATCACTTTATTTGTATTATTTTATGATAATTATGTACATCATGTATAGTGATCACATTCATCCCTCATTATCCTCCATTATCCCCCTCCCACATTCCCAGTAAACCTATTCTTTCCAACTAGTCCCCTTTTTACTTTCACATAATTTCTTTGTGAGTCATGGAATTAAATTACAGTTTCTTTCATGATCATAGGTCAAGGATTATCTCCTGCAGTTTAGGCAATTTAGCAGTGGTTGTACTGAAGATCACACCTCTCCCTCCTCCAACAACCACTAAAGTCCACTGGTAATCTGAGTGAAGAAAGGTGCCATGCAGGTTTCTTGGAGAGAGAAAAATAAATCTTACTCAGCTGTAGAACCTGTACTAAATTTTTGTTTGAAATGTTTTGGATCTTAAGTGGCTACCTCACCTACAACTCAAGGGGATCTTGATATTTCTTTTCCATTCTCAAGAGGAGTGGATATTATGGGCCCCTGAAGCTTTCCTACTGTGATATGTGGGGTCATATAGTCATGCATCAGCCCGGTGAGGTGACCCATTGGCAGCTCCAACTCCCCTTCCTATGGCACTTCCCCACTGAGGCAAGCCTACTATCCAGCAGTCAAACAGTTCAGTACCTTCTGTTTCCCACCCCAGAAAAAAAAAAAAATGTGCAAATTTTCAATATACAAGCAGATGATCCGATGTTATTTTCGTACAGATATCCCTCATTATATATAACAGAACAAAAATAAAAGCAATGAAAAAAAGTTACATTTGAGAAGTAAAGAAATTTACCATATAGAGTTGGCGTACATCATTAGATATTAATAGTACATTTATAAGAGCTAGGGAGGTGGCTTCATGCTTAAGGTGCTTGCTTTGCAAACATAAGGACCTGAGTTCAATACTCAGTGGTCACATGAAAGCTGGGTATCGTGGTGCCTCCTGGAGTCCTAGCACCAAAAAGGCAGACATAGGCAGATCCTAGACTGGCTGTCTAGACCTCTGTCTCAAAAAATAAGGCAGACACATTGCTCTTTAAAAAAATTAAGTTAATGCTCAGATGTTAGTGCTGCTCTCACCACAGTGCTTAAAAGACGTGACAGTTGAGTGTTCAGCTCAAAACGACACATCTCTGTCACTCTTTTCAAGGCTCAGGTAACATTGTGGAAATGGTAGTAGAAAGAATGGAAGAGTCAAAAAATGGGAATGGCAGTGGTACTCATGATCTCATAGCAGTTGTCATTTCTTGCACCAGATCTGTATAAAACTGGGCTCACAAACATGTTGTTATGAATGATGGAGGAGGGCAAACAAAACAACAACATCAAAATTAAAGACTGGAGTGGAGATATGGCTTAGCAGTTAAGGTACATGTCTGTGAAGCCTAAGGACCCAGGTTTGATTCCCAGAACCACATAAGCCAGATGCATGAGGTGGCAGACGTGTCTGGAAGTCATTTGTAGTGGCTAGAGACCTTGGTGCACCCATTCTGTCTTTCTTTTTTTCTCTTTTCCTCTCGAATTGATAAGTACAATAAGATATTAAAATGTTAGGAAATAAAGTAATTAAAACAAAAGAGGGAGTAGGTGCAAAGAAGGGGTCCAGTTGAAAAGCAGTGGTGGAGAGGGGGCAAAAGAAAGTAATAGGATGAAGTATGATCAAAATATATTATACATAAGTGTGAAAATTGACATAAAATTTTAAAATAAGATGGAGAGTGAATCATAAAGACATTTATGTAAACTTCTGTTAGCCTCCACTCACATGCATGCACACATACGTGAGTATAGTATCACCTTCACAGATATGAACATGAATACACATCTGCACAAATCACACACAAATATATGTGAAAATGAATACATTTAAGTTACTTAAATTTTTCCATATTAATTTGCTAAACCTTTGAAACTTGCAGAATTTAAAAGTAAAAATCTTTTTCTATGGGATTCAGAGATGGATCATCAGGTAAGACTGCTTTCCATGAATGGAAGAGAGATGAAAAAGGACATGAATTCAAGTTCCTGCATGTATGTTAAAAAAAAAAAAAAAAAGCAGGTGTGGCCAGGCATGGCTAAAATCCAGTCCTGTAGGGCACAGAGGCAGGAGAATTGCAAGCCCTTGTTGGTCAGCCAGTATGAGAGAAAAAAAGAGCAACAGTAAGTTCAGTGACTCTGTCTCAATGGAAAAGGGATAAAAAAGGGCATTCAACATTCTTCTCTGGCCTGTACACAGGTATGCATGGGAGATACATATTTGCACACACATACTATACCTTATACAACACACACACATACACACACACCATGCCATATGTACTCCATAGAAGGCCAAAATATCCTTGTATCATATGCTGAGGAAACATTAACATGAACAATTATAAAGTGATGAGAAAAATTTAAGATATCACAGAAAAAGCTTGGGAGTAACTAGTTGCCTTTGTTTAATGGGTTTATGATTTTTTTAATTATTGAAAATCATATAGGGATCTTTTAATTTTTGGCAAGAGGGGTAAAATGTCAGGGCAAAAAAAGAGAAATGAGTAAGGATCAATTTGTGCTTGAAAATCAGTTTCTAGGGGTTGGGTAGAACGTTCAGTGATTAAGGTATTTTCCTTCAAAGCCCAACCCCCAGATTCAATTCCTCAGTACCCACATAAAGCCATATGCACAAAGTAGTGCATACATGTGGAGTTCATTTGCAGTTCCTGGAGGACCTAGTGTGCCCATTCTTTCCTTCTTTCCTTCTTCCTCCCTCCCTCCCTCCCTCCCTCTCTCTCTCTCTCTCTCTCTCTCTCTCTCTCTCTCACTCTATATGAAAATAAGTGAATAATTATTTTGTGCTCATACATGAGAAGTCATCTCTTGTATCTATGCAGCCTATCTGGTAGGTGGTGTCCTGACAGGTTTCCCCACAATCCCTGGTCTCCAGAAGGCTGCCTTTCTCCTTCCACAAGGCTGAGTATGGTTGGGGCAGGTGGAAATGTAGATCTGCATTTATATATGCTTAAGTTACTAGGCATGAAGCTTCCCTGCAGCATCTGTATCAGAGAGGAATACAGGCTTTGTCCTTCTTATCTCCAAGCAGATTGCTCTGACATCAAAGTCTCTTCAGATTCAATTGACATCAGGGTTTTCTAGAAGTTCCACTCTGGCCTCTCTCCCTAACTAGAGACATCTATAAGGTGATAGTAAAAGCTGAGTTATTCTGTGCATTGAAAATGAATAAACCCTTATTTCAAAAATATCCTAGTATATTCCTTTTCTGAAATGTGGAAAATTATCTCACACCATTCATTATTACCCTGTGTTTACCAAATGGAAGGTTCTGATGGTGTGGTCTCCATGAGGACTAAGTCTGCCTCTCACTTTTAGGAGGAGAGATCTCTTGTTGGAGTCTCCCAGGCTAGACTCCCTTGTTCTCCAAATGTACCTGAACAGTTGGATAAACAAAATATTGGGGTCATTTAAATAAGTGCTGGTTTTTCTCAAGAGAATTGCTGATATTTTCTTTTCCAACTTAATAGAATACCATTTAAATGGTATTTTGTCCAAAAAAGTCTGTTATTTCTGTTAGCTGTACTTTTCCATTTCCAATCTGAGGAGAATTGTGCCAGTTAATAGCAGTGCTAACTGTTAAAATTCATGTGTTTCAGAGACAAATTTTCATGGGTTCACCATGATACTAATTTTCTGTTTCTTGGGAGAGTGAACTGAAACTCCTTAGCTCTTCCTTTTTGCTTCTCCTTTAGAGTTTCTTAGTAATAAGGCATCTTTCTTGCTTTTTTTTTTTTTTTGTAACTAAGTAAAAATGGATGTTCTCACCTGAATCCTTCTGCCAAGTGACTAATTTCTAAGATTCTTACCTCCAGTGAAGTGACACATAGACCACATCCTCAGTGACTCTCAGTTTCTCAGCCAAATGAAGAACAGGAGGAAGAGAGTCAGAAGAGGAAAAAGGGGGTGAGGGAGTGACTTCATTTCTTCTTCTTCAGTAGATTTATACCATCATTAAAATCTATCAAGGGGCTGAGGAGATGGCTCTGTCAGTGAAGTCCTTCCCACACAAACATGAGGACCTGGGTCAGATCTGCAGCACCCATGTAAAAGACTGCAACCCAAGTACTGGGCAGACAGTGCAGAAGCGTCCCTGAGACTTACTGGGTAGCTAGTCTAACTGAAACAGTGAACTCCAGGCGCAGGGAGAGACTCTGTGTCATATAGTATTGACAACAATTGAGAAAAGCATGTGATATCAACACCTGGCCTTCACACTTGCATACAGATATGCATCCAAGAGCATATTGTGGTGGTGAAAATGTAATATGAGGCCCCCATACCAAAAACACACATATCTGAATACGTGATCTCTAGAAAAGTGGTACTTACTATTTGGCCATGTCATAGAATCTTTTAGAAGTGGAGTCTTAAAAAAAAAAACAAACTTAATTTCTTTTTTATTTATTGACTCATGAGAGACAGAGAAAGAGCGATATTGAAAGAGAGAATGGGTGCACCAGGGCCTCTAGCATCTGCAAACTAACTCCAGATGCATGTGCCACATTGTACATCTGGCTTTATGTGGGTACTGGAGAATGGAAACTGGGTCCTGTGGCTTCTGTAGGCAAATGCCTTAACTGCTAAGCCATCTCTCCAGGCCAAAAAGTGGAGTCTTGCCTGAAGAAGTGTTACTGTGGCCTTGAGGTGTTGCAGCCCAGCCCTGCTTGCTGTTCACTCTGCTTCCTCCCTCTTGATGTGATTATGTGTTGCATGTTTCCTGCTCCTCCCAACCTTTCCCTTCCACAGTGGACTAGACCCTCTGAAACAGTGAGCCAAAATCAACTCTTTCCTTTCCTAAATTGCTTCTGGTTGGGTATTTTGTCCCAGCAGTAAGAAAGCAACTAATAAATAGATAAACATGAATACACATACTCATGAAAATGGCACACATACAGAGGAAAAAAAAATCCACTGAGGGTAACTTGTTCCTCTCTTTTAGACTATTCCTTCAATATGGCTTCTCGTGGCTTAGTAAGACTCAAGTCTTACTAGTCTTTGGAAATATTCCTCATGGTTCCTATGAGTCATGGGAGCAGAATTGATAAAAGATAAGTTCTTGGATCTCTCTAAATATCCGCACACTTCCTCTGCTGCCAAGTCATTATGCAAGGCAAAATCCTCTCCCATGTGTGCTGCTAACTTTATTTGTTCAGTGCTGCTTTACACCATGGCTGGCCTGACCTCTTCCTTTTCTCCCGCATGGAAGCATCTGCTTTGATCACAGCAGGTCTGCTGCTCTGACAGGCTGTCTCAGAGGAGCCTTGTGAGATAGCATGGTCCTTTGGTCTCATCTATTCATTATCTCACCCATCTTTGTGTTCTTTGTTCTAATACAACAAGTTTGTTCTGATCACTTGGTGTTCCACATTCTCAATTGAAGGATATGTTAGTGAACAAGGCCTGTGATAAAATGAACTTGTTTTTCTATAGCTGGTTGTCTATCAGGGTAAAAGAGTAAAGAGAACACACACACACCAATATATGTAAAAAAATACATATATTTTGTGTATGTGTGGGTGTGTGTGTGGGTGCGTAGGTGTACATATATAATAATATACATATATTACTGTACATATGTAGAGCATCAGAATGTGGTAAGTGTATTGGAGAAAATAGAATATGGTGAAGAAATTCAGAAAGAGCAATGGAGAGTTATGATTTGAAAAAAGTGGTCAGGACATACTCCATTGAGAAGTGACATATGACTAAACTAAGATTTGAATGAGTCAACAAGTGAGCCACAAAACCTCAAGGCAGAAGTTTTGTGATGGAAGAAATTCATGAAACATGTGTTAAACATGTTCATGTTTTGGTATAATAAATGGTTAGGGGTTCAGTGGTTAATCTAGCGTGTATCCTGTCTTCAGGATATTTATGATCTGTCATAGAGATAAGGCCTACAATACAGAATTGAGGTATACTATGAGTATTAAAGAAACAAAGGTAAGGACTCTAGGGTGCTGATGCTACAAAGGCAAATGAGAGAATAAAATATTGAGAAGCCAGAATTGGTAATCATTTCTCTTTATTAATAGTTGTGAAGTAGGATTGCATGTAGATGGTTCGCAGACAATATTTATTGGTGTGTGTGTGTGTGTGGGTGGGTGGGTGTGTGTAGTATATGTGTATGTTCATATGTGTATAGATGGCTGTGTCTTCTGCACACATGTGCAGATTCCAGAGAATGGCACTGGATGACCTCTTCTATCTCTTGTACCTTTTCCTGAGACAGAATTCCTCACTGAACGTGGTAGACAGACTGGACAGAAAGGCCCAGTGATCCACCTGTCTATGCCCCTCACCCATGCTTCAGTAAGAGGAGTATGTGGCCACACCAGGACTTTTAATTGGGTGCACAGGATCGAATTCAAGTCCTTATGCCTGCACAGCAAGCTGGCCTCCCTACACAATCATCTTCCCAGCCCTGAAAGTAACATTGTCAGGGCAGGAGGCCATGTATATGTGTAGCACATTCTATATAAAACACCTCACATATTTTTTTCTACAAATATAGTTTACTAAATGGTCTGAGAAATTCTCAATTAATTAATAATTTCCCTTCACTTTGTGACCTTTCATGACTTACTGAGCAATGGAGACCATAGTAAAAGCTGTGCTACACCAGTTTCCATATAAACCCATAATGATAGCCTTAATATCAGGGTATCTGCTTGAGATAGAATTTATTCTGGTTTCAAACTAGGAATATCCCTTTTGGGTACCCATATTCTTTCATCTATAAAATGAGAAGTTTCTGCTATCTGGTCTCTAAAGCCCACTGCGGTTCTACTCTGCTTGAGCCTATTGGAAACTTTCCTCACTGCTATATGGTATACTCAAATAGATTCATTGTTCCAGAGTCTTGACTGAGTGGCCATTATTATATTGTGACTAATTGGAAGCTATGAGCTGCTGTAGTAAACTAGATAGAGATTGCCCCTGGCTGGGGAATCTCGTAGTCTACTAAGATAGAGTAAGGCTCTGAGGCATATAAGGTAACTCAGAGACTGACAGGCATTGTGAAGAAACAACACCATCAGTGGGGACTACAAGCTACATGATAACTGGAGAGAGTAACTCGATGGGGAAGGAAGAGCAATTTCAAAATGGAGTTAGGTAGGTAACTGAGAAAGATGATATTGAAGCTTTTTGAAAACTGTTTATTTATTTATTTATTTATTTAAGTGGGGGGGGGGAGACAATGTATACCCCAGAGCCTCTAGGCACTGCAAGCAAACCCCAAATGGATGTGCCACCTTGTGTATCTAGATTTACATAGGTATGGGGGAATTTAACCTGAGTCCTTTGGCTTTGTAGGCACGTGCCTTTATGTCTAAGCCATCTCTCCTGCCCAAGACTGAAGTTTTTCCATGATGATTAAGAAGGATACATTCATGCAGCACCATAGGAAAATGTTTCAAACATTAAGGTAATACATAAGATGAAGACAAATTCATGAGGAAAAAAGAGTGCTGTGAGTTTGAGCTCCAGGTTAAAGGTCACTTAGTTGAGAGACAAAAAGCAGAGAGCATTTCATGGGTAAAAAACATTTCATGTAAAATGTCCACTCAACCTCATCATTGTTTCCAAAACAGAAGAATGAATATTAAAACATGTAGCATGGTTGTATTCTAATTACGTTTTATTTATGAGCCCACTGTGTGAGATCTGAGGGTCCATATTTGCAGCATCTTAGAACAAGTTGTCAGTTTGAAGCCCATTTCCACATTGATGTCACACACACGTTTTTGAGAACAGCAAAGAAAATTCCACGGGATAAGACTATATGCTCAGGACTTTTGTTTATGCATTTCATCTCTTCATCTGAATCTGTTATCCTATTCTTTATTATGTAACAAACCACAAAATAGAAACAAGTGGTTCCCTGAGCTCTGTGCACCACAGCAATTTTTGAAACTAAAGAGGCAGCTGTGGGAAAGGAAGAGGTTGTAGGAACCCCTGACTGATAGTCAGAGGTACAGGAGGCCCAGGTTTGTGGTTGCCAGCTGTCGTGACAACTATCTCGTAGGACTTGCCCTTCAATTTGTGGGCTCTCATGTCAACTCCAGTATAGATAGCATCAGAAATGAATTCAATTTTAGGGTACCTAGGTGGTGTCAGAAAATTGGCCAGTGAAAAGAAAACCTCACATATTTGATGTCAGAAGTGTTGAGAGGAAAGATAAAGGAGTTTACTTTTATATTCATTGTGCTTTTATAACCATTATATGGCCTTTTATTCCTGCTTGCACCCTTGCCCCTATAATCCATCCTCCTAGTACAGCCGTTTACAACTTCATCTGACCACATTATTCTGTTACCAAAAAAAAGCCCTGTTACCACATTCATCGTGCTGAAAATGAAATAGTAGCTCCCTTCTGAGATCTACAGGGTTACCTGTGATGTGGTCACAAGATAGCCTCCAATTAAAATGCCAGACCCAAGTCTGATCAACAAATGGTAAGCCAGAGGTTCTCACATACCTATCCTCTGATTCAACATTTTCTAGAATTTCCAGAACTCAGAGAAAAACTATGTTTACTCACTACTTTTCTATAGAACAAAGGAACTGAGTAGATACAGGAAGCAAGAGTCCTGAGCACAATATTTTGCCACCATGGAGGTGTGGGCTACCCTACCAAAATATTTGTTATGTTCACTAACCTGGAAGGTCTCTGAACTCCATATTGCAGCAGTTTTATGTAGGCCTTTTTTACATTGGCATGTCCAACTACTAACTCAATCTACAGCTCTTCTCTCCTTCTATAAGAATGAGAGTTGGCAGGAGGGAGTTGATATACGAGCCCACAGCCAGGATCACTTCACCATAACAAAAGATGTCTTCGTCACCACAAAATTTCCTTGGATTAGGAGTTCTGTGTATAACATTTCCTGTTACTCAAGAGATGACAGATAAAAAGGTAACCCCCCTGCATTCCACCCAGGCTGTGTGTCAGGAAATCATGGGCTGAAGCACATATTGATTATTTCACAATATGGAAATGGAATATTTTCCTTTGGTAAGCAGATAATTACACGGAAGAAGTAGGGAACTACTAAGTACAAGTATTATTAAAGGCTCTCCTAAATACTGCTGCATGTTAATCCTTCAGCTGTGTTCACTGCAGCGCTGGTGTGTACTGGTATGGCCAGAGTGAGGGCCCTAATATGCATGTGTGTATGCATGCTAAAGAACGGAATCTATTTTCTTCCATTTTAACATCATTCCCACAATAAGTTTATTAGCATCTATGGTAAGAAATGTTCTGTTTGGTTAAAATATAAGACATGAAAATACGGAAAGTCCTGAGTAGTGAACATCACACAAAGTGTGTGAAATGTGTTCCTTCTTTCATGCACTGTCCTCAGCATGCTCTTTCATTGTGCAACTTTTCATGAAGACACTGAGACACATGTGTGTTAGTATCACATGGGGCATTAGCAACAGACCAAAGAAATGTTTCATCCCAAGCCTAGCTTAGAGAATCAAGGAGTCTCTTGGGGTTACTTACAGGGCATGTGTGAAGGGCTACAAGAGCATGGATGACTCCAAGCAGCTGCATTACCCACAAGCCCACTGCCACACGGATGACGATTTGGGGAATTTGTATCCTTGGAGCTTCCTAAGCAACTTGTGGGAAGCTCTGTCAGACAGTGTCCTCACCCTGCAATTTCTTAGTTCTATGTTACCATGGAGAATGGTGTGAATCTTATAGTTTCTTGAGCTGTTGAGCCTGGTACGTTTCATGAACTTTCCAAGCCCTGTAGGTATTGGTAACTTCCTGAGTCTTTCCATGAGACTCCTTTCTTCCTCTAGGCCCAAATCTCAACTCACAGAGGTAGTCACACAACCCTAACCCCAACAGTCTTAACAATAGTTCCCAGTGATGCTGAATCATCTGCATATGGATTCATTGGCTTGTTCATTAAATAATCAGGTACATGGATGGAAATGGCCAGGCCAGTTATCATGTCAACAAAAGGCACAATCTATTTCCTACAGGAGCTCCTAGTTAAAAGCTATGTGTTTTCTTTCTTTCTTTTCTGCTTGATCACAATCCCAAATCTGAGACCTCTGCCCTCATCCCAGATGTCATCTAATTCTCAATATTGTCTGAACACTCTTCTGTCTTTCCTTACTGCCAATGCTTTAGTGTGTGGACTTTACAAGTTTTCAATAAATTTATTATAAGTCTAAAATGAAGATCCAGAGATCTCATTGTGGGTTAAATTCCCTCAACATTTTCATTACATTCTAAAGACAAAGTTTTCCTGGCAACATTAACACAATCCATTTATTACCAAGTAGGGTCAGAGCCAGAGCCATGGCAGCCCAAACTTTCCATTCCTGGACATCTGCTCTCTTTAAGCATACCAAGAGAGACAAAATATTAGTGAAAAGTAGAAAAGGGAGATTTAGTTAATATGGCCACATTGAAAAGGGAGAAAAAGATCCAGTCCCACAGTCTGGCTTTGGGGTTTCTCCACTCCAAGCTCTTCTTCAAGGCTGTCAAATCTTCCATGAGGTAAGTACCTCCTCTGGCTGGCACTGGGCTTCAGATTTTTAAATTTTCCAGCAGGAGATGTTTAGGTAAATCCCAATTTCTTGGAGTCCATTATTTCAGTAATCTGGTAAGATGCTAGCCACATCACATCCCTGACATGTTTACCCAACATGGTGTTGACTTTTATACAAACTAGCTCATTTCATCTTTGGATAATTCCAGGATCATTGCTATTATTATTGATATTTTATGGATTCTGTGAAATTATTTTTTTTGCAATGGACGTGCAGATACAATGAGTCTCTTGGTGCTTTCTCTCAGCTCTTAGGTGAGCTTAACTCAAGAAGTAGGGTGCTGGACCCAAGGTCACCAAAGCTCTAGAGTCGGTTGCTCCAGGCTCTTCATCTCTCGGCTTGAAGAATGAATCTCATGGACATTAAAGGATGTTTTAAAAGGATAACATTTGTTACAGAGAGAAAACAAGCTTAGAAAAAAAATCTTATTTCAGAGAGGAAGCAACTTTTATTCCACAGAAAAAGCAGACATCTTGCAATAGGCACTTTTAATCTGAAGGGACCCAAACAAAAGGTTGCCAAAATAAAGGCATCATTTAAGGTTTTTTTTAAATATGTATTTATATATTTTAGAGATAGAAAGAAGGAGAGAGAAAAAGAGCAAGAAGAAAATTAGTATGGGTGCTCCAGGACCTCTTGCCACTGTAAATGAACTCCAGATGCATGTGTCATTTTGTGCATCTGACTTTACATGGGCACTGAGGAATTGACCTCTGGCCAGGAACTTTTCAAGCAACTACTTTAGCTGCAGAACCATATCTAGGGAGCACAAAAAACTAATCTGAATGGTTAAAAAGACAGCCTACCAGTTGTGATGGTGTCATCAATTAAGTCTGTTTTTCTTTTTCCTTCCCTTTCCCCTCTTAAGAATGACAGTACGTAGAAGGAAGTAGTTGGCTTCATTGTCTAAAATAAATCATATTCCTGGATTTTTCTTATCCAGGTCTTCTTTATCCTTTGTTTAAAGTTTTGATCCCTGTGTCTTGACTACAGGATGTTTCTGTAGTATGGGTCCATGGGATGACACTCATGTTTATTGAGTCCGGTAGCTCTTTTGTCCTTTCTAGGCCTGCAACCTAACTAATCACCTACAAAATGAGTGTTACCTTGGCCTTCATCCTATCACAGAGAGGTTAGGTGCCTTTTTATGTCCACACAGCCAGCAGACCATGGGGTCAAAATCACACTAGAAGTGTGCTGGCAGTGTCTTTGTCCTTTGGGTATGGCTGCTACACATCCTTCCTCTACCCGGGGGCTATACTGCAACTACTCCTTTCTATGAAGGCAGCTCTTATCCTTTTCATACCTGATTAATCTTCTCTGTATTGTCCCAGTCTTACCTCAGTACCATACAGAGGCTTCTGCAAAGCAGAACTCATGCACCTGGGTGTTTGTGAGCATTACCTCAGACTGAAATCCCTGATGAACTTGTCTGTGTCCCCCGTTGATAAGCCACATGCTCCTCAAGATCAGGGACAGTATATATCTTTGTGGTACATCTGTCTAACAGTATGGACTCTGAGTGAAGTGTCATTCAAATGATGTTTCAATTCCAGACTCTCTTGCCAATCTGAGGAATTACTTACCTTAAGAATCTTTTTTGTAACATAGGTAAACAGAGCTATTCCTTCAACAGTTATTATGAGTGGCTGGGTAATGAGAACTGTAATTCCAGATCTCTGAGCTGACTGCAAAATTCTCTCCTCTGACCATCTTGTGTCTCCAATTTGCCCTGGAAAATAAACTCACCACGATGCCCTAGAAAGGACAAAATAACAACAAGCCCAGTGATATCTCCATCTTTGCTGGGCTTATTCTGTCATCCAGGTTTTTGCTTATTACCAACAATGATCTTCCATTGACTAATCCCAGGTATAAAGATTGAAAATCCAGCTGGACCACCAAGCCTTCATTAACCATATAGTTTACTTTGATCCCTGTCTATTTGCTAAGATAGTCTCAGCACTGCCATTTATGAGAATCTCCACCACCTACTCCCACCCTTGCAAAATTTGACTCTGAATTTAGCCCTTGTATCTTTAATAAGATTATAAACTCTTAAATGATGATTATATGGATTTTAGTTTCTTTCTATACTGAAGGCTCCAGGAGAATGATGTATGCTCAGCAGATAGTAAATACTTGCAGAGCTAATGCAAATTGATGTGTGTTCCTTTCCCAGGTACTCTGCTGCCTCCTAGTGTTGTGGTGAGGCTTCCGGCCAGGAGAAGTTCCCTGTGAAGTCTTGCCATGGGCAGTGCCTTTTGGACTAATGAATGCTGCTGTAGAGAGTGAATGTGAAACACATGGCTTCCCAGGGCAGTCTTGGAGATGGTACTGTAGTCCATAGAGAGTGTTTCGCAGTCCTGGCCTGGATCACTTCAGAAGGATATTTTGTTTTATTTATCTCCGGGATAACCCTGTGGGGATTACTAGATTTCCTTTCCTACCACAAATACCCCTCTGCTTTCCAACTCCTTTTGAGGGTTTTTTTTTTTTTTGGCTTTTTTTTGGGGGGGGGATCAATCTTTTAATGCTATAGTATATTATATGTTAATATTTAACTGGGTTTTTTTTAGGTTATGAAAGATTTATTTTCAGAGTACAGCAGAAAATAGAAGTAAAACAGAAAAGCTCCCAAGCTGGGAAGCTGGGAACATCCTAAAGAGGTAGCCAGAATTCAACTACTTTTGAGAGTAGAAACACAGAGTTTTGTAAAATTAAGGCCAGGGATTTGGCTCACTGGGTAAGACTCTGCTGAACAAGCATGACAAACTGTGTTTGCAATTCCAAGAACCAACGTAAAGCTGCACACAGTAGCAAGTCTTTAATCTCACTGTGTGATGGTGAGATGAGAGGTGGTAACAGGATAATGTTTGGGCGTTCCCAGGCCAGTTAGCATGGCACACCCAGCAGTAAACCAGAGACCTGGCCTCGAACAAGGTAGAAGGCAATGACTGACACCTGAGACTGTTCTCTCATTTCTACATGCATGTAGTAGCACGCATATCTATTTACACACAACCTCTCATACATGACCATAATACAACCCCCAAATACGTAGATAACAAACTATCCTGTTCATAAGTGATTGTCTGTTCCAGCTAAGAGAGTTTTGAAAATCAGTTGTCCTATAAGTGACATGAGGTCACTTCAGTGAACACAGAGAGTAAATGATTTTTTTTTTTTTTTTTGTCCAGGCATTGCTGGGCTTCACTTTGGCTGAGTGTGTGCCTTGAAAAATGATGAATCATGCAATAAAATGAGCATGGCTGTCTTTTGCATGAACTAGGTTCAAGCCCCAGAGTCTTCAGCTTCCTGCTCAGTGATGAGTTTAAATCTCTCCCATTCTCAGCTTGTGTCCTGTTTAGTGGAGGCAGTAACACATAGTTCAGAGGGTGTTGTGATGACCTGGTGAGATAAATACACAAACCAATTAATAACATGCTAAAGTCTATTGATTGTTTTGGAATGCAGAAAGCACAGTTTCTGTGAGAATGGAATTCACTATGTCCATCACACTTTTGCTCGGGCTTTTCCAGCTTCATTTCTGTCCACAGAATTCAGTCTCCTAGAAATGGTCCTTACTATTCCTCCATCAATTACTAGTGTATGGTGTTTAGATGTTTAATGACATTTGTTGAGTGAATAGATGCCAGTAGCTAAAGATGCTGAAAAATGTTGACATTTGATTCAGTAAACATTCTTCCATTTCCCAGTCTTTATAGTCAATATTTTAAATTTGGGAACTAATGACTTCCTACATCAGTTAGCATTCAAGTAAAACACATGGTCTTTTCCTTATTTCTCATCTTTCCTTTGATTTTTTTTTAATTGAAATCATGAGTCAATCTCAGTCTCAAATCTCTCACTAGCTCCTAATCAATGATTTCAGATATTGTTCTCACTGTGTAAGATACTTTTTCATTTCACTCATCTAACCACATCAAGACACTTATTTGTTAATAGGCTGTTTGGTGGCTTCACAGTTGGAATTACTGAACATCACATTTCCTTTCCACGAGGGCACCTTCTATTCCTGCCTGCCTGCCTGTATATCCTTGATCTGGGTGTCTTTTCAGGCTAAGCCTGCTTCTCCCACTGTATGTCTTGAGTCAGCTGTTCATTTTCACCCTGCTGTTGTTGCTGATAATTTCCAGGTTAAATCTTATAAGTGGAAATTGGATGCACAGCTGGAGGATAAAGACAGCTCCTTGGAGGTATAACTGCAGCCTGTCACTTGGCAGGCAGGGAAGTTGAAGATGATAGCTTCCCAGTGTTTAGAAATCACCATGCTGTCCATGCAGTGATGCTTTGGGTGGGGGTTACTTTCTCCCTGGGAGCACCTTTGTACTCCTGGGATCTATGGTGGGGATTCAAGCCAGGTAAGTGGTTTCAGTACTTTTCTGTCATTTATGAGACATAAGTTGGGTAAAGAGATAATGTGGGCTTGAGAAGAAGTAATTTTTAAGTGATTGACACTATTTCAAATACAATAAATTTTTAGTTCCAGAATAGATCCATTTGATTTCTTAGATTCAAACACTAGAGACACACTAGGATCAAATTTGTACATTTCAGGCTGGAGAGATGCCTCATTGGTTAATAGACTTGCCTGCCAAGCCCAGTACATGAATAAAGTCAGCTGCACAAGGTGGCACATGAGTCTGGAGTTATTTGCAGTGGCTTGAGGCCCTAGCATGGCCATTATCTGCCCCCTTCCTCCCTCTCTCTCTCTCACATAAATAAAACATTGTTAAAATGTGTGCATTTCATTCTTCAAAAAAGATTATAGGGTTGAAGAGATGGCTTAGTGTTTAAGGTGTTTGCCTGAAAAGCCTAAGGACCATGTTTGACTCTCCAGATCCCACATCAGGCAAATGCAAGGTCGCACATGCCCACTAGGTGGTGCAAGGGGTGTTGGCTTTATAATATGCAAATCTGATCTTAACAGGGCAAGAGAATACCATTTTGAATGTTCAGAAAGAAAATAAAACAGGGAAATGTGAGGCAATCCTGTGTTGCAATTTTAAGAAAATGTTCACATAGGAGTTCTATATTTGTTGATTTTTTTAATTGCTATGATGGGATGACTAACAACAACAACAAATAAAAACTTCAAGAAGGAAGATACTTTCCAGCTCCCAGTTTGAGGGTATAGTCCATCATGGTGCAGCAATCGTGATAACAGCGTGATCTAGCCTGTCACATTGTTTTTTTAGGCATGAAGCTGAGAGCAATAGATGCTGAATGAATTTTGGTATTCAGCTCACTCTCTCCAGCTTTATTCTGTCCAAGATTCACTGGCTATGGCTGACCATATTTAGGGTACATCTTACCCACACATTTGGTCCAATACATAGTATCCCTCACAGGTATCCCTAGAAGCTTGTCTCCTTGGCAATTCTACATCCAGTCAAGTTAACAAGATTAACCATCACAGATGATAATGTTGATTTCTTAGGAATATTATTACATAATTTGGTGGTTTATTGAGGGGGTCCAAGTTGGTCTCCATCTCTACTTATTTTATTACTACCCCTGCTTTCTAACTGTGATCCACTCCAACTCACAGTGATCATCCAGAAGCCAAGCATTTTAAAATATTTCAGGAGATTTTCTCTTCTAATCTAAAATGCCAACCACTTCCACTGAGGCCTCCAAAGAAGGTACCAATAGGAATGTGCCCCAGATGCATAGACGGTGGGAGTTTAGCTCTGAACTGTGAGGAGCTCTGGGCTTTAGACTAACTCCACCACTGAGTGTCCATGGGCATGTCTCAACCTCTAAGCCACACAGCTCCTTGATCATGGAATTTGCTGAGATTCAGCATGCAGTTATAGGATTGTGTGGGAAGCCCAACATTTGGCAGATATTCCCTGTGAGAGAAGAAAGGGAGATATGAGGTCACAAGGAGTCAAATGAGGCTCTGTGTGCTACAATTTCATCAGCTTAACCACCATAGATTTAAGGGAGCTTTCAGGGACAGTTTCTTACATACAGCCCATTACCTGGTAAGAATCCACACAACATATTCTCAAGATATCTCATGTATTGTCCACCTCAGCGGTTTAACTTGAATTCCCTATGTAGCTGAGGATGACTTTGAACTTTTGGTATTTCTGCATCCATCTCCTCAGTACTGAGATAAAAATGTGTTCTGATATGTCTTATGTGGTTCTGGGTATCAGACCTGAGGATTTTTACATGAGAGGGAAGCACTTTACCAACTATACTAGTTAAGCCGCATTCCCAGTTCATCTCAGGCTTTCCAACCACCCCTCTAGTTACTTTGACTCTACAGAGGTTTTAAATGGGCATTAAGTATACTAAGCATTTTTGGCCCTTGGATATTGGAGCATTCACATAAATTTGCATCTCTAATTCGTCCATCTGTTTCAACTCTAAGCTGACAGTGACACAAGTAGGAAAAATGATAACAAGAGGTAAGTACAAAAGAGAGATAGTGAGGGGGAATGGGTATACTATAATTTTCTGTGGTAGCCAGTAAATGACTAAATGTGATTGGACTTGAACATGGATTGCAGAATACTGAGAAAGAAAGGAAGGGCCATTGAAAAGGGAGATCATGTTTACTATATTGCCTGAAATTGGTCCTGGAGGCTGACCAAAGGCTCTTGGACAACCAGTACCTCATCTTAATTGCATTAAATAGGGTATAACTATGAAGTCTACACAAGGTATACAGGGGTGTCGGTTGTAGTTGCCTTCACACTGCTGGTACAAAACACCTGACCAAAAGCATTGAAAGACTGATTTTTGCTTAAAGCCTCAAGGGGAAGATTCATGATGACATGGGACAGCACGGCAGGAGCAGAGGCTGGGCATCACTTTCTTGCCATAGCAAGTCTCAAGCAGCACCACGAGGGGGAGCCAAATATGGCAAGAGGGATCTGGCTATAACATCCCGAAGCCTTCATCTAGCAATACACACCATCCAGCAAATCTCCACCTCTCAAATTGCTATCAGCTGAGGACCAAGCATTTAAAACACAAAAGCTTTGGGGAGAGGGAACAACTGATTCCAACCACCACAGTGTCATACACAATATATAGGGTTCAGATTCAGAACATAGCAGCATTTTGTTTCTATGTGCACATCTGGACCTTCTAAAGCACTCTTACTGGATGTATTATCTCTCCTTAATTGTGTCAGGAAATCAAGATTGGCAATACTTGGGAGTCCACACAAGCCTGAGAGCCAATGTTTAAATCTGCAAATCCCATGTAAAGGCAGATGCAGTCGCATACATGTGTAGTCCCAGCTCTGCTAAGGTAAGATGAGAAAGGATGTGGAGGAAGGAGAATTCCTCAGAAACTCAAGGACCAGCTAGGTTGGCATTCACAGCAGTGAATAAGAGCAAGAAAAACAGAAACCCTGCCTCAAACAAAGAGGAAGGTGAGGACCAGCACCCGAGATTTTCTTGACCTTAATGCAGGTACTAGAGCATAAACAAACAACCGCCCCACCACCCGACACACACACACAGAGGGAAAGAAAATGGTTGGCCAGGCTAAAAATTACCTACTGAGTACTTACAACATGCCAACAAGCATTCTCAGTAACACGGATTTGATAGTGAGCAAAACAAGGAAAAATATGCTATCAAAAGGTTGAGATGTGAGTAGAGAAGAGAAGAAACAAATGAAGCTGAAGGAGATCTAACAGGTAGTTTCAGGTATCAACACAACACAGATGAGGAAGAACTGCATGGGTATCCTGTTGCCTTATCCTGCCCAATTAAGAAATATGTTACCAAGGATTAAAGTATTCTTTCTGTTTATTCATCATAGATTATCCAGTCGTCCTGTGTTTTAGTCCCTTGTTTAGGCAGAAAGGTTTCATCAGGTGGCTGAGGACATAGTTCACGCAGTAAAGTGCTTTCTGTACAAGCATGAGTATCTGAGTTTAAGCCCCAGGCACAGCATTGTGCACTGTAACCCCAGTGCTGGAAAGCTGAAGACAGGAAGATCCATGCAGGCCAGCCAATGTAGCTGAATCAGCAAGCTGCAGATTCAGTGTGAGTGCCTGTCTCAAAAATAAAATCAGGTGGGTAGCGATTGAGGAAGACATGTAATATTGACCAATGCTCACTGCATCTATGCACACAAAACTTACACCAGCACCTGCATATGCATGCATCCATACACATGCAAACACCCAAGCATACAGCACACTCTCACAAATGTTCATCATTGAATAAACCATGATCCTATACTTGGGAAACCTTGAGATGATCAAAAAATCAGTTTTAAGAATGATTGTCACATAATAGGCAGAATAACATGTATTTGAGGATTCTCCTTTAATATTTTATTTTTAAATGGAAAAATGAGGTAGAGAGAGGTAATGAGCATGCCAGAGCCTCCAGCCACTACAAACAAATTTTGGACACATGTGCCAACTTGTACATCTGGCTTATGTGGGTACTGGGGAATGAAACTTGGGTCCTTAGGTTTTGTAAGCAAGCACCTTAACCATCAAGCCATCACTCCCGCTCAGCATTTAATGATTCTTATAACTGACACATACTTACACTATTACCATTTTTGGTTTTATTATGCTGTACACAGCATAAGTGGTTGCAACCTGAGCAATCAGAGGTGAGCTATTTAAAGAATGGAAGAAGCACACATGCAAGAAGGGCCAGAAGCCCAAGGCACTGGGTCAGCAATGAGCAAGGCTTCCTCAAGGCACAAAAGGCTCTCGTGTGGCTGCAGCAGTGCAGGAAGGGGAACCAGAGATGAATGGGAAGTTGGTAAAGGAAACATGGGTGAGCTCCTCACATCTGCATTTGGTTTGAGTTCCATGAAAAGCAGGGGAATGTTGTGCAAGGAGATGGTCATTATACTCATGGCCTCACACATTACATGCATAAGATGCACCATAGGTAATAGATGTGGGTGGAAGAACAAGTGGATATGGGGGTAGAATGGAAATAAATGGGTAGATGGATTAAAAAAATGATAATATTGGGCCCATCAGCAGGTTGTAGATAAATACAGAAGAGACATCCATACAGAGGAGGACTACTAGAAAAGAAGTGGGTGGAATGGAGATGACTAGTTCATTGCTAGAGAGTGGGAATCCTCATTATTATTCTGATGTGTCTTTGGTCTCCTCAGTATTTTCTACCATCTGTAAAAAGCAGCTTCTCTATCCATGAGTGAGAGTAACATGGATCAAATATGTACATTTAGAAGACTGAAGAGACACAAATTTAGCAAAGCAAAAAACCAGAGGCTACCAAGAGCTCAACACTAAAGGAGATTTCTAACACATTCTCCAAGGCTCAGGGGGCATCTCAGGTTAGAGGGGTAGAAAGAGTGTAAGAGCCACAGGATGTGAAGGTGTACTTTGAGGCATTGTCCTCCCAGCATGAACAGACTAGTATATTTATGACCCCGCAGTAAGGACTTATATTGAGGAAGCCCTCAGTGGAGATGGTGGCAGAGATGGGACAAAAGAAGACAACTTTATGAGGATATGACCAATTTTTGGTATGATCCTATGTTAAAGTGCCCAATAAAGTTATTAAAATAAGCAATTGAATGGCTTTGGGATGAATAGTGGAAATGATTGTGAATTAGTAGTCAAAGCGTTTTTTTTTTTTTTCTTTTTATTTGAATTTTGCTGAGATGTAAAGAATCAACTGTTTATTGACTATTTACTCTGGATTCACAGTTCAGAGAGTTTCTATGAAGGCTAAGTAATGATAAGAAAAGTGAGGGTACACACTGATGTTTCCTCTCATAATGATAGTTCCCAGGGTGATGTGCACTGAGCTTCCTTCAGCAAGAAGCAGTGTGGGAACTTTTCCCTCAGAAGGACAGTAGGCTGAAGTTTTGCTGACTGGTTTCTACAAAGGTGAGGAAGCCAGCTGCTCCCCAGCTCACACCTGGCTTTAGTGACAGCCCCTGCTCCTGAATCCTACTGTGGGCCCTTGTAGTGTAGATAAAAACAGACAGGGGCATAACATACTTCATGAAGTATCCTCGTTGCACTTGAAACATGAGTGAATAAGGTTGAAAGAGAAATGGGCACTGCTGAAAACGTCTCTCCCAGTAAATATGGTTCTTTTCTCATGAGAAAGTTGGAAAATCTGTGCAAAACGTCTGGCTCAGACTCTGGTTACTCACAGTAGGGCCTCACACGTCATTTGCTTTTGCCTGGGAGGGGCCTGGGAAACAAAACTGCTGGTTCGTTTTCTGTGAATAGCACTTGATCAATTACTAGAAGAAATGCTCTACCATGTACATTTAATCAGCTATGACACCCTTATGGAAGATCAGTTTGTGATTATCAGAAACAATGAAAAAATGAAGGGCACATAACTTTCAAAAGCTTGATACATTTGGGGTTCATCCCCAGATGATAGTCTCTTAATTTCATCCTTATCCCATAGCCCAATCTTCTCTCAAGAATTGTCCCAAGGGATGCATTTTTATCTTGAGCACAGAATTGTGAATTCTTTCTTCACATGTCCATTCTTCCTCCTTTGCACATTCCTCAAAGTTGGATCTTATCACCAGGCAAAAGCATCTTTCTTCACAGCAGCTCACATATAGCAGATGGTGAACTAAAAAAAATAAATAAATAAAATAATCTACGAGCATGGCTGAAAGTGAAAAATCTGGGCATTTCTTGGGGGCTTAAAGAATAATGAACATGCCATGCAGCCTGTGTTGCCCTCCAATGCTGACTGCTAACCCTGAAGAAGTGGGCGGGGGGCATGGAGCCACAACAACACTGTCTAAGAAGCCTTTGGAAATTCTGGGGTCAGAAGGATATTAACTTAAAAGCAAACAAACCAGTGTTTAAAAACTCTCACCCCCACCTTCTTTAAACTAGGTGAGCATCTTTCTTCTCTCACATGATCAAACTTTTATTGGCCTTCAGATCCTTTGCCCTTTCTGCCCCACTTTCTCTACTAGGGCTCCTCTTGGTGTGCTGCATCATAGACTATGCTGTTATCTTTTTGGTGTCAATTTAAGTTTCTAACTTAAAACTCCATAGTACTTTAACAATTAGTTGAAGGCAGTCTCACTCAGGCCTCTTGGCCACTCTGAGTGTGTGTCCTGGGGTTGAGTGCTTATATCAACTACTTTCCTTGTTACTATAACAAAATTTCTCACAAGAAGTGACATAAGGATGGAAGAGTTTGTTTCAGCCTACATTTGGGGACACAGTCCATCTTGACAGAGAAGGAGTGTTGGCAGGAGAATGAAGTAACTGGTCACATGGCACACAAAGTCAGCAAGCAGAAAAAGATGAATGCTGGTGCTCAGCTCATCTTTTCCTTTTTTGCTAGCTACATTGGATGTTTTGAGAGAAGCGCAGGCTGCACATATCAGAAGGAATTGGCTGTAGCCACACCTTGGAATTCATTTTCATGATGAACGTCTGTGGTCTCACAACCACACTAACCAAGGTTCCCCATGGAAACCGCAAGGGGACACTAAGACCCTCCTTCTACTTGCAAAGCCCATTATGATCCTCCTTCCCCACCATTACTGAGAGATTTGCTTCCTTACTACCATTCTGAAGTCATCCCCCCACACTTTTTTTTAAACCTCTCTAATGTTATTCTTGGTTGAGGTCATTGTTGGACATTTTACTTTCACGCTCTACCCATATGGTATTGGATAAGGAGGAAGAAAGTTTTTGACGGTTTTTTGAAGAATGAAAGGGATAGATATTCCCAGGTTATGTCAATACCATTCAGGGTATCCCCCCCCACTCTCTCTCCGTGTGTGTGTGTGTGTGTGTGTGTGTGTGTGTGTGTGTGTGTGTGTATGGCACAGATACACGTTTTCATGTGGGTATGGATGTGTGTTCATGTGTACATACATATACACGTGAAGGCCAGAGGTTGATGTTAATCAACCTTAATTACTTATTTTTTAATCATCTTTAATTTATTTACTGAGGTCAGGTCTCTAACTTATACCAAGAGCTTGCTGATTTGCCTAGTCTATTTAATCAGCTTACCCTGGGGACACATCTCCAGTGCTGGGATTACAGGAGGATCATTACAAGGCATTTATGGGTGTTTTGGGTATCTGAACTCTGGTACCTGAACTTACTTGCCAAATACAGTGATTACTGAGACATCTCCCCAACCCTGGTTATTTCATCTTAAATGAAAAACAAATCATGTATACTAAAGACAGAAGGAAAGAGAGGGGGGTCGAAAGAGACGGGGGGGGGGGTGAAAGAGACAGAGAGAGAGAGAGAAGAAAAGATGAGGTGTTTTGAAGACACATCATTAAATTACTCTGGTGCTTTATTTTTCCCTCACTTTTTGGATCCTTCATTCCTAATGAAAGTAAAGATGTTTCAGTTTTCTTTCAGAGAGGAAAAAAAAATCCTGAATATCTACTTGTCACTGGTGAGGCATTTTTCCCCATAATTAGAAGAAAGAAACTTCCAAGTCTATTTTAGAGAAGAAATATATAATCTCCTTCAAAACTGCCTTTTCAGCCAAAATATGCCAGCTGGGGGATACTAGAAATTGGAGTGTGCTATAAACCACCTGAGCCACATCTGTTAGATATGGCCTCTGGCAGGAAGCATCCCAAAAACTTTAGAAATAGCATTGGACATGATATTTTGACTATTGATTTACATTGGTTTCATCACATGTGCATTATAGATAGAGCCCTACAATGTATTTAATTAAGGTCATGGGATTTATTTAATTTAGCACTTGAACAACCCCAGACAGCAGATGATACAGTGGCTGCTTGGAGGAGAGTGAAGCTCTATTCCTTATTGTATTGTTGGGTTTGGGATTGTGTTCACTTGGAAATTATTCATTAATGGATTCTAACAGCATTAAGGGTATGCTAAAAGACAGAATCCTTCATTATCCTGTTTTCAATATTTGTGTTTATGTGTATATGTGTGTGTTTGCATGCATGTAAGTACAAGTGTATGTGGTCACATGTACCACAAGGTGTATGTGCAGATCAAGGACAACTTTTTTTTTTTAATTTTTTTTTGTTCATTTTTTATTTATTTATTTGAGAGTGACAGACACAGAGAGAAAGACAGGTAGAGGGAGAGAGAGAGAATGGGCGTACCAGGGCTTCCAGCCTCTGCAAACGAACTCCAGACACATGCGCCCCCTTGTGCATTTGGCTAATGTGGGACCTGGGGAACCGAGCCTCGAACCAGGGTTCTTAGGCTTCACAGGCAAGCGCTTAACTACTAAGCCATCTTTCCAGCCCAAGGACAACTTTAATATATGAATAATTGGTCACATTCCCATCAGGTAATAATCTCATGTTCCATTTTTCAGCCCATTTCTACTGAAGACCCTCCTAATTACAGTTATTGGTTTTCAGTGTAGGATCATGAATGCACCAGTCACTCAGTTAGTGTTAGGTGAGGGGCAATGTCATAGGATACTCCTTCCTACCCTGTGGCTCTTATATTGTTTCCAACCATCTTCTGCAATGTTCCCTGGGCTCTTTAGGGCATGTTATAAGTCTCCTTTAATGGTGAGTTCTCAATAGCCTCTAATTTTCTTATTTGATGCATTTTGTTTTCCAAAATGTCTACTGCCATCTTAGTGGAGAACATTCTCAGGCTACCTATGAGAGCATCACTCATATTTAATCCACCATTTACTCTGTAATGTTTCCTGGGACACAACAGATGTGATAAAAATGAGTTGTCTCATTCTAGGCCATTGGCTTACTTTTCTTGTCATACTGATATGTCTTGGGTTTCCTTGGTATTCAATGCCATCTGTTAAAAATCAGGTTTTCTATCTATCGAAGAGTGAGAACAGCATGGATGAAAGAAGATGACTATAGACATTTAAGACTATTTATTTATTCTTTTTTTAATGAGACAAGAAGAGAGACAGGTAAGTGTGTGCCAGGACCTCCAGCCAATTATAACCAAACTCCAGATGAGTGTGCCACATAGTGCACATGTATGATCTTGCTCTTGCATCACCTTGAGCTTCTGACTTATGTGGGATCTGGAGAGTCAAACATGGGTCCTTAGGCTTCACAGGCAAGCACCTTAACAGCAAAACCATCTCTCCATCTCTAGAAGACTTTTGACAAACACAATATATTCTTTTAGCCAAAGGTCAGTGGAAGCTTCCTTTTATAGTTTATCATCTTCTAAGATATAGGTAGGAATTATTTGAGCTTCCCTAAAGGGTCTATGATCTTTCAAACTGTAGTGGTTTAAATACATGGTCCCCAGTATATTCAGTTTTTAATTTGTTTGTAGTTTGCATCTGCAGCCACCTGGCTTGGAGGCAGTGCCACTGGTTGGATCTTAAGGTGTGGTGATGGGTTTGAGATTTCAATCTACAGATATGCAAAGTGTGCCTAAATGGAGTTCCTGAAGTGTGCTGTGCAGCTTTTGGCTTTTGGCATGTGCCTCTCTCTCTCTTTGCTTAGTACTGTGAAGGCAGGCCAGCTTCTTCTGCCATTTATAGAACTTCCCCTGGATCTGTAAGCTTCAATAAATATCCCTTCCTCCATAACTATGCCTGGTCTGGAAGTTCATCTCAGTGAACCTGAAGCTGTCTGCTACAGAAGTTGGTACCAAGGAGTGGACTGAAATAAAACTGACCATGTGGATGTTGATTTTTTGGAACCTTTGTTTTGGAGGAATAGGGATGGATTTGGTGCTTGCAACTGAAGATGCCTTCTGGAGTAGTAAATCAAGTTTTATGGACTATTCTGATGAGAGTTTGAGAATGCTAAGTGCAGACAATATTGAACTTCAAGGCTTGGCTTATGAGCTTTCTAAGGGGAAGGAAAGACTTCAGAGGAGTTTGTTGGAACTCGGCTACTGGCATAAGGGCTGGCTGCATCCTGCTGCCCAGGCCCAGAGAGTTTGATCAAGTTTAAATTTGTAATGGATTGATGTGATTGGCTAAAGATAATGGGCTGAGAGATTTAAGATTTTAAGCTGGAAAACCTCCAGCAGGTTAAAATTATAGGCACTGAGACTGGTTTTAGGTTACTAAACCTGCTATTGTCAAACACATTAGCAATCTTAAAGAAGATTGCCAACTGTTTTACATTAAAACAATGGAAAGGATGCCTATGTAAAGAGTATCATAGAAATACAAATTCTTAGAAAGAGTTGACTAGAGAAGGAAATCTGCTTCTCAAAGCTGATTTATTTCGTCCCTGAATTAATAATATGGCTGTGTCCTGCACACCTGGTATTGGTTTCAGAAGCATGAAAAATGTGAGGAGTGGTGGTGAACTGCATATGGTTCCAGGAGTTGCTGCTGAGATGTGGCATGAGGCAGGGCCTGATGCCCTGATAGGCTGAAAGAGCCTTTGGAAGATGGACTGTGGTTTGCATGAAGGCCTGAAGTTGTTTTGGATATACCAGGACTATGCAAGGGCTATTATAGAGCACACTTTTGGCCTGGCATGGATGTGTTCCCTGGCTACACTGCCCTTCTGGAGGGGTGTAACTGGAAAATCTGGAGACTGTCAGTCTGGTTATATTGAACTTGTACTGTGGAAGTTTGATGTTTGTTTGATGGTGGTTGAGTTTGCATTGTTTTAGTCTCTCCTTGCTATGCCTTATGCCAGTTGAAAATGTTTACTCTGTGCCTTTATATGTTAGAAGTGTTTAACTTGTTTGATTTTACAGGTCTTAAGATCTTAAATTGGTCAAGACTGTGGGGTCCTTTGAAATTGAACTGAGTACAATTTACAATGTGTGATGGTTATAAATCTATTGGAAGCCAGGGTCAGAATGTGGTGGTTTGAATAGATGGCCCCCAGTATATTCAGTTTTTTATTTGTTTGTAATTTGCATCTGCAGCCACCTGGCTGGAGGCAGTGTCACTGGCTGGATCTTAAGGTGTGGTGATGGGTTTGAGATTTCAATCTAAAGATATGCAAAGTGTTCCTAGCTAGAGTTCCTAAAGTGTGCTGTGTGGCTTTTGGCTTCTGGCTTGTGCCTCTCTCTCTCTGCTTGGTCCTGTGAAGGCAGGCCAGCTGCTTCTGCCATTTATAGAACTCCCCCTGGATTTGTAAGCTTCAATAAATATCCCTTCCTCCACAACTGTGCCTTGTCTGGAAGTTCAAGTCAGTGAACCTGAAACTGTCTGTTGCAGTCCGGTTCGCATTGCTGGTAGAAATCACCCAACCAAGAGTAGCTTCTGGGAAAAAGAGGTTTATTTGGCTTACAGGCTCGAGGGGAAGCTCCACGATGGCAGGGGAAAACGATGGCATGAGCAGAGGGTGGACATCACCCCCCTGGCCAACGTAAGGTGGAACACAGCAACAGGAGGGTGTGCCAAACACTGGCATGGGGAAACTGGCTATAAAGCCCATAAGCCCGCCCCCAACAATACACTCCCTCCAGGAGGCATTAATTCCCAAATACCATCAGCTGGGGAGCTAGCATTCGCAACACCTAAGTTTATGGGGGACACCTGAATCAAACCACCACATTCCGCCCCTGGCCCCCATAAACTGATAATCATACATGATGTAAAATGCAATGCATTCATCTCTTTTTAAAAGTCCCCATAGTTTTTAATCAATCTCAATGATGTTCATACATCCCCATAGTTCAAGATCTTTTAACTGAGCCATAATACCAAAATATAACCTCAAAAAACCCAGAATGGCACAGAATAAATATTCACACTGCAATAGATGGCATTGGGCATAGCAAAGAAACATTCAACCAATACAAGATTTAAAACAACCAGGGCAAACATCAAACTCTGTAGCTTCAAGTCCAGCAACTCAAACCAGTGACAAATCTTCAAGTCCGATAATTCTAACCAGCAACAAGTCTCTGGCACTCCGATTCCGCCCCTCCAGCTAGGCTACTCACAGTCCTGGGAAACTTCATCGGGGCCGGCAGCTCCTCGGCAGCCATCTCATGGTCCCGGCATCTCCACTGGGTCTCCACTGCAAGCCACGGTTCGTCCTCATGGCCCCATGGTGTCTCTATGCAGGCAACCAGCAAACCCGCTTCACACTGCCCATGGCCATTTCCAAAACACAAGACCGTGTTGCAAACTCAATGACCCTCTTTCCAGCATTTCTTATACTCCACGATACCAGGTAGGGTGCCAATTTGTTAATCCAGGGGGGAATAAAGCAGACTTTGAAGAACAGGACACTCCTTGAGCACTCAGACACCTTCAAAAGAGTTGACATTCTTCTTGTTGCCCCAGCGCAGGTCAGCTAGCCCAGTCTCAAAGGTTGTAATCTCTCAGTTGCAGCTGAATGGGCAGCAGTTCACCCAAAGATTTTCCTTTCTGTGCCATATCCCTCTGCACACACCAGTTCATTTCTACGCTAAGCAACCCTGCACAACTTCTCAGGACATGGGCATAAGAGCAAGTTTCTCACACAAACTGCTAGCCCAGTCCAGGCACAGCTCTTTCTCACCCTCATAAGCCAAACCTCACAGTCCATAGTTCTTACTGCCTTCAGGTCTTTCAGCTCTGACCAGGATAGACCATCAAGCTGTACTTACAGCACTGCAAGGCATCTCTTAGGCCAAGGTTTCAACTCCTTCCACATTCCTCTTGAAAATCAGCTTCAAAAGGCCGAAGCCACACAGTCAGGTGTCTATCAGCAACCCCACTCCTCAGTACCACTTTACTGTTGCAGTCCGGTTCGCATTGCTGGTAGAAATCACCCAACCAAGAGTAGCTTCTGGGAAAAAGAGGTTTATTTGGCTTACAGGCTCGAGGGGAAGCTCCACGATGGCAGGGGAAAACGATGGCATGAGCAGAGGGTGGACATCACCCCCTTGGCCAACGTAAGGTAGAACACAGCAACAGGAGGGTGTGCCAAACACTGGCATGGGGAAACTGGCTATAAAGCCCATAAGCCCGCCCCCAACAATACACTCCCTCCAGGAGGCATTAATTCCCAAATACCATCAGCTGGGGAGCTAGCATTCGCAACACCTAAGTTTATGGGGGACACCTGAATCAAACCACCACACTGTCTGTGACAGAAATCATAAGATCCTGACTTGATTTGCAGTACCAGGTATGGATTTCTTCCTGTGGAGTGAGACTCATGTCCAATCAGTGAGCTGATTACCCACGTAGCCTGGGTGCCACTGCTGTACTAAAGCGAACATCTTGTCTAGATGTTTGACTTTGTAGCTTTCAGGATTCACTGCTTCTTTACATTGTTGTTGACCTTTATGCCTCGCAGCTCACAGAGTACTTTCTAGCACAATGAGAGTTAGACAGCAGGGAGCTGGTTTCCATCTCATTATAGCATGATCTCTGAATGTCCTATGATCACAGTCTGTTGTGTCTTCAGCAGTAGGGTCTTATCATTTATATTTGGTGGGTACCCAAGTGTTCTGTAAGTGAACTACATTGTTTTGGGGTCCTCATAGGCCTCCCAGACCAAGAGTTCATTGTGGGGTTAACCCAATACTGGCACTGGGATTTACCAGCAACAGCCTATGGTTTTTTAGTAATGCTTTCTCCACCCCTCTGGTTGATTTTGTCCAATCCACTCCACCTACCTCTCTCTACCATCTTTTGAACTAAAACTCCTTGCTGCATCCCATTGCTGTAGGTGTGAGAGACCAAGGAGAAGAAACATGCTGCATCTGGCTTCTGGGACCTTGCTTAGTGACCGGACAGTGGTGCTGCCATTTAAAATCAGATAGCCATTTTGACTCAGATGAGGAACTAGCTGACTAATGTACTATTTTTGCTTCGGTATCCATGCTTGCTTAGCTATACCCCCCCCCCCCCCGCATCAATTCCTGGGAAACCTCCACCCAAGAACATTCCACCTAGCCACAGAGGCCCCGGCCTCTTGCAAAAGATAAGTTCTGCAAACAGCTCTTGCAAAAGATAGGTTCTGCAAACAAGTTACTACATAAGATAAGTAGGCTGGAGTTCCCACACGTGCCCTCTCTGAGATTCCCACTCACGCCCTCTTAGAACCAATCATTTAAAAAGCTGCAATATGATATAACCTTTCCTTTATAAACCTGTTTCCTCTGAGGGTCTGGGCTCTCACTCATTACCGCTGTGGCAGACTGTGTGGACAGAGCCAAGGCCTAGGCTTGCAATAAAGAAACCTGCTGCTTTCACATTTGAGTGTCTTGGCTTCTGTGGCAGTTCTCTGGGTGACTCCTGGGTGACCGGGGTTCTTGGCCCCTGGTCAGGGCCCTGGCACAGCAGATGTACTGCACATTACAGACGTGTGTACTACTTTGTGTCCTCACATTAACTTGGCTCCTGAACATAATGAAATCGGGTTGGCAGGCTTGAAACCAAGTTCTTTATCCATTGAGACATATCTCCAGCCCCAAAGATACGGGAGTTTTTAAAGAACAAAAAATAGCATACAAGTATTATTTCAAACAATATTTTTCCCCCTCTTCTCTTCCTACTCCTTTTTCATTCTCTCACAGTTTTCATTGCACTATCATCTTGCATGTGACCTCTTATCTTTTCTTCTTGTTCTCTTCACTTCTTTTTCCCCTCTAGTCAACTCCAATGTAGCTGTAGAGCTTACATCACTTCCACATCCCCTAATTTGCAAACATTAAAAGCTAGGATCTGCATATGAGAGATAACATATTATTTTTGTGTTTCTGGGACTAGGTTGCCTCATTTGGCATGACCTTCTCTAGTGCCTTCTACATTTTTGGCAAATTCCATAAATTCATTTCACTTTACAGATTAATAGATTGTATCACATTTTCATTATTTAGTCATTAGTTGATGACAATGAGTCTGATTCCATTTCCTAGTTTTTGTGAATACAGCAGCAGTTCACATGGATGTGCAAATGTCTCTGTTGTAGGATGTGCATGTGCCCAGGAGGGGTAGAGCTGGGTCATATAAGGATATGTTTTTAAGCATGAGTGAGCTAGAAGTTGGAGGACAGACTGAGATTCAAAGAAAGTAAACAGATGAATTTGCATTCTACTTTGAGCTGCCCATTCTATTTTGAGAGGAGAAACCTCTAAATCTCTGGGCTTTCACAAAGAACACTTACTGTCATTTGAATGTGTCCCTTCCTTTCCAATCTGCTAAAAAAGCATTTTCCTTCCACCATTCTGCTTCCGTAAATATTTATATCCCAATCATCTTATGTCCATTGGACTCCATCATTTGTGTGTTTCAATTATTTAGAATCAGGGACGCATCTCCTGGGCAGCTAATGAAGTCTCAATAGATATACATTATTGAAGCATATTGTTATTTATTTGCCTAATAAATCAAGCCTGTTGGAAAGAGGAGATGCAATTCAAGCAGTAGAAATGAGGAATAACGATGACATAGATCATTTATGAATCACTCTAGCCCATTTTACAGCCTGCAAAATACACTGAATTCCATAAAAGTGACAGATGACACAACATTGTAATAAATAGCTGTAGTTTGTGCATTGTGAAGTAGAGCCTAGATTCATACTGAAAGTCTCTGTCAAAGGGGCAGATGATGAATTAAGCATTTAAATCATACTCTATAAAAAGTGATTATATATTTTCCATTTATCTTGATTTAGTATATGATATCATGTGCTCAAGTATATGTAACCTTTTAAAAATGAGTTGATTTAATATTGAAGAGAAATTGCTAGAAAGGAAACATATTTTTGGGTTCTTCCTTTATTACCCTGCTACATTTCTATAAGATTGTTCAATGCCTCATAGATGCTAATCATATAAGTTATTTTAGTTGAATTCCCAAAATATACAGTTAAACTGGCAGAGCTTATTAATAACACATATGCTATATCACAATTAAAATGATTGCTTCCCATTCAGATTTCAATGTTTATATATTAAGAAAAATCAAACTTTTATTTTGATATTATACATTGGTAAAATGACTTAGTACTTAAGGTGCTTGCCTGCAAAGCCTAAGGACCCAGGTTCAATCCGTCAGAACCCACATAAGCCAAATGTACACTATGACACATGCATCTGGTGTTTGTTTGCAGTGCCTAGAGGCCCTGACACACTCAATCTCATTTTCTCTCATAAATAAATAAATATAAAAATTTAAAAATATATATACATTTTGTATTAGATATAAATTTATAGTATCTCTTCTTTCTAAGGTAAGTTTTAATGTCCAGAATGATATACTAACCAATGAATACTATGAAATTTTTCCTGGAAGTTAAATGAATAACTACCACTTTATCACTACAAATAATAATGCAATAATTAATAATGATAGAAAAATAATCAAATACAAATGGTATATTGAACTCTAATATCTAGTCCCTAGTTCAGCCATGTGGGAAGAAAAGGATCAAGCAGACAACCAGAAATAAGTCTTATTTCATTGCTACCTGACAAGATTTTGGGATATTTTTATTCCTCAGCATGGAATACTGGCTTTAATTTAGGTTTTAAAGATCAGTTTGTGGCATAATTTAAGGGGCCAGGATCCCAACAAGCAATCGGCATTAGTCTGCATGAAATCCCAAAGAATAAAGTGAAGCTGAAATGTGTCTTAGTGGTCATCTCTATTGGCACCCACCTGACATCGCGTCTGGTTTGTTTACTTCTGGAAGCCCAGCTCAGTTCATTTGCTGCTACACTAGAGCTCTCAGCTAAAACCTAGGATAGAAAGACAACAGGTGCATAAACAGAGTTTGGCCAGGACCTCTTCCTGGCTTGAAGGAATATTCTAATGAGAGCTGTTATTTCACTGACATTTTCATACTAACTTGCTTAATTGAGAGTGTAAATTTTTATGCTTGATTCTGTTAACAGGTACTATATATTGGCCCCCTTTCTAGGCTATCCTAAATTGTCTATGTACTATAATTTATGTAATTCCTCTTATGTCATCATGGTCAATATATTACTTTTGCTTATCTCATGAAGGGAAAAATCTCCAAGGTCATGAAAAAAATACCTGATAAAAGAAACCCCAGCTTGGGTGACCTGAGAACAAAGGACTTGCTCTATGTCCAATGCCAAACTGATTCCCATTTATGACTTATTTGTTTAGAACTGACATCTTATATAATAAAGAATACTGTGACCTCACAGGTCATCATAAAACTTTTAAAGGAATCTATCAATAATTGAGGACACAGACTGCTCCAATGTTCTGGGTCCTCTTGTGCACAGTAGGCAGGAAGGAGGAGGACAGAGAAAATATGGGGGATATGAAACCATAGGGGATAAAGAAGAGTAAAGAAAAATGAGGATAGAAAAACAAAGGAGAGAGAGAAAGAGAGAGAGAACTCTTCAAAAATGATCTGTCATCCAAACATTGGCAAACTTGTACAAGCATCTTAGTACTTTCTGTCTTTATTGCTTTTTTCTCCACTAACCAGATATTTTCCTCTTAATATTAAACATTAATAATTTAATTTTTAAATTATTTTGGTATATGTATGATGCATTTGTATGTGTGTGAGTGCAGATGTGTGGGTGCCACAGCATGCATGTGGAGTTCAGAGGACAACTTTTCATTGTCTGTCTTCCACCTCATTTACTGCAAGACTCTTCTCATTTTCACAGGAGTTTACTGACGCATTTGCTAGACTAGCTGGTCCATGAGGTTCTAGGATATTCTCCTGTTTTGACCTTACATTTCAACCTCAGCCTGCTGGGATTACAGAAGCCCACCAAGCTTCCTGGCTTTGACATATGGACTGTGGATATGAACCAGGGTATGCAGGCATTAGCACCATGTGTGTGACCACTGAGCAATCTCCCCAGCCTTCAGTCTGAGTTAATCATAATCTCTTTGAAGGACACGAAGCAAGAAGCTCTTATTGCCTTCAAGGTGCATTGCCTGTGTCTGAGTGTCCTAAGTTACAGACAACATTTACCAAGCTTCAGCTCAGTGCAACAGAGTCTCGTCTTGGAGACCATAGCACAAATGCTTGTTAACCTCTAGATCAGGAAATACTCTCCAGGTTGGATTCCTCTCCTGCCAAAACAGGGATTCTCTCTACTTTTTCTTAATGAGGGTAGACAAATAAAATGGATCTATTTTTGTTTTCTTTTTAGCTACTAGGGTTATCTTTTATGATGAATGTGGCACAGAACACGAAATAAATCCTTAGAAAATACCCACAGGGCGTGTAATAAGTCCTCAATAAGTACTAAGTGGATTAGATCTAACCAAATAAGCAGGGACAAAGGGAGTAAGTAATAGCTCTGTGTTAATATACTACCCACTCAATCTTTTAGTCCCAAGATCTTACATCATTCTTATTGAGCCACTCTCTAGATGAGACTTATTGAATAGATTTTGGTTGAGCTTAGCAACAATGACCATTAGGCAATCAACAACACATGTGTTTACTTAACATTTTTAATCAAAGCTCAACCAAGCTTCATGTGGAGGGATGAAATCTGGTACAGAATCTGGAGGGAGGCCCAGGAGTGGCCCATGTGTGTGGCCTGTATAGTAGTTTACATGAATCCCCAGGTGGCCTGCCTTCCATCTCAAATCTGTTGCCTGAAAAATGGGAAGTGTCTTGGTATTGTAACATCTGGTGCCAAAGCTTTTGTATATTTAAAGTGGATTCTTGATAACTGTCTGTTGTTGTTCCAGACACTGTGCTAGGTTCCCATGACCCATTCTCAGAGTCATCACAGTTCATTCATTTTATTGTCCATCTACCCACTCAATTATCCACCTCCTTAATACCCACTTACCCACTCATCAACCCATACACCCATCCATCTATCTGTCCTTCCTCTCATCCAGCCATCCATCTGTTTATTCAATGGGCATTTGTGGAGCACCATAGTACTGCTGTGCATTTGTGCAAAACTAAAAAATCAACTTCACTCTGCTCTCAGCCAGATCTTCATCCAGGATCACTAGGATCCTGTTCAGAATATGACAAGATATTTTGTAAAAGTGCTATTTTACACTCTGGTTTTGCATTTTGTTTCCTTGCACCATGCAGCATTTGTAAAGTGGCAGGCATATTTTCTGGCCTTTGGATCTCCCTGAAGTGACCACACATAGTAATAAAAGAATAAAAAACATTGACTAAGGAATCTAAAGCCCTGGATTTTCTTCTTAGTTCTGCATACTCAGACATGCCACACATTCTCTGATGGATTTCTCTAATTACAAAGAGGTTTCATTTCAAAGTCAGATGATGCGGTAGAAGGCTCAGAGGTCCCCAAGCTCTGGACACCACTAAACCAACTTCACCACGTACACTGTGTCCTCCCATTATCATGTACCTCCAGTTTGGTCTGGTCAGTACTGTGCATGGCTGCAAACATTCATGAAATAGAATGTGTTTTTAGTTTTGTATTCTTCGTTCACAGAAGCACATGCATAAGTGGGCACTATTTTATGCTTCAGTTTATCCACTGTAGGAAACAGAACATTGATCCCCTAAAGAAGCTTTTAGTCACATCCTCAAACACTGTGAAAAAATGTCATTTTACAATTTTTATATTAGCAAAAGAATAAAGCAAATTATTGAGATGTGGAGATTATTTCATATTAACCCTATGAACCTGTTGAAAAGAAACATGAGCAGTTTGAAAACAATGGCACAGTGTCAAAGGGCTCAGAGAAGAGAGAAGATGCTACTCTTGAATATAGAACAAGAGGCTACTACAAACTAACCAATGTAGAAGGCATCTAGAAGCTAGAAAAGTTTAGTAAATGAGTGATCTCCTATAGCTTCCATTCTCTAAAATAATACACAGGAGTCTTCTGAATCCACTGTGCTCATTGTCATGTGTTACATCTGCAATAAGAAATTCCATCTTCATGTAGGTTAAAAAGTGTCTAGACTCGTGTAGCTGGCAATATATTTGATATTGTAGCCTAGAAAGATTATATTTAGAATTTGTGTCTATATCCAGTTGGTCATATTCCTTCAGTAATATAATGAAGGACATTTTCCATAGGTGTTCTGTGATGCTTGAGTGAACTGCACAGAGAATATCATACTTGCATTCAAAAGACACCAGAACCACCATGTAATATTATCATAATTGAGAGAGCAGGCTTGATTCCAGCCCACTCACTCTTGCACACTCACTCACTCACTCCAGCACCAGCTCACAGGAGCCCAACACCTACTGTCTGTTCTGGTCTGACCTGTTTTTCACCTTAACAAGAACGTAGGAATGACAATGGCAAAATATACTTCAAAATGTAACTGCAGAATGTCTGTTCTTCACAGGTTTTGAGAACAGGGTGCTTGGGGGTGTTTTCTGACCCACTGGCTATTTTATTTTGCTTTTGTTGTTGCAGATATACTTGTTCGTATGTGAGTTGATGCAGGAGTGTGTGGGGTGCATCCATATGTGTTCAGTTCCAATGTGGAGGCCACAGTATGGTGTTGGGTGTTTCATCAACTGATGTCTATCTTATTTTTTGAGATAGGGTCTTGCTCACAAGTTTGGCTAATATAACTAGCAAGTGAGTCTTGGAATCCACTTGTCTCTGTCTTCAAAGTGCCAGGATTACAGTCATGGACCACCATCCCTGGCATTTATATACATGCTAGAGATCTAAACTCGGGTCCTCACATTTACACAAGTACTTTACTGACTGAGCCATTGCTATGGCCCATATAGAAGTCTCTTCCTTCCTCCTTCTTCCTTTCTTCCTTCATTCCCTTGGTTCATTCCTTCCCTCCCTTGCTCTATTCCTCCTTCCTTCCTTCCTCAATTCTTTCTATTCTTCATTTCTTCTTTACTTCCTTATTTTTTCCTCCTTTCCTCCCTTCTTTCCCATCTAGCACCCCCTTCCATTCATTCCTTTCATTTTCTACATATTCTTCTGTATTTGTCTCTAAACTACTGACTTTATGTCTCCTTTTCCATCTCAGCCCATTTCATCCTTTTGTAGCAGCTGAGAACAAAGTTGTAACACTTACTGCTATTTGGTATATTTTAATAAAATTTATGTTTTCATATCAAGGTCAGAAAGTGGGAAAGCCCCAAACATACCTAACTAAATTGCTTTTGTAAAGTGTGACATTCAACTCCTTTTTCTCTTGTTATATGATAATAGTCCTGGCTATGAAAAGTACTTGAATTTTGAGACAGAGTAATTTAGAATCATTTAGAGACAGAGGCCCAATTCAGATGTGCTGACATTTAACACTGACTAAGAAAATCTTTTGGAGCTACCGAAGATGAAAAGGCAGCTTTTCATTGCTAATTCTCATTCTTTTTCACTTGTTACCCATAGGAGGAAGTGGTAAGAGACAAATTTTGCAAAAATGGGAAAAAAGGGTCCATTTTTCTATTTGCTCCACATTTGGACTCAAATTGCTGCTAAGTCATTCCCTGAGGGAAGTCTGGTGTAAGTGCAAGCTACAAGTAAACACTCCTAAGTTTTCTTTTCACACTTTCAGCATTTTCAGCCCCATAAGAGATGCTCTGAACAAGCAAATGTGCTTTTAACTTAGCTCTAAAATATGTCCTGATATGTGGGAGCTATTTTTAAGACAACAGCAAGGACCTGACAGACTGATATTTTCTGAAACCTAAATTGCCTCACATCCTTTCTGACCTCAGCACACAATGAGGCCCCATCAAGTTGTTATTGTGCCCTGGGAATTATACTATGCATTACTGGTCCTCTAAAGATGCTCACCATTTTAAAGCCTTGTACTGGGAAAGAGAAAGTGAGTGGCAAGGCAAAGAATTTGAAAAAAAAAAGATGGCAAAGACTACTGGGGAGAAAAACAGAAGGTTGACAACAAACTTGGAAAATGAAACAAAAACAAAAGGGCAAGAGAACCTAGAACAAAAGTGATAAATCACAGTGGCATCTATAGCTATCACCCATCTACCAAGTTTCTATCAATATCAATCAATTTTATATCTGTCTTCCTTTTATCACCTAGATGTCATTCAAATATGTGTTCATGTACATATGTACGTATGTATAATCTGTCATACTTCCACATCTCATCATCTATCTATATACCATCTAGTACCTATAATCTATGTACCTATCATCTATCTATTATTTATTTATCATCTTTATATTGTCAGTTAACTAATAAACCAGTCATGTAGGAGGCAGAATGAAGAATTATATACATGTACTATAGTAGTCCAAAACAGGAACACAAACCAAATTTATTTCTATAAATGGGTCTGAGGGTAAAGGTTTGTTACCTCCCACTGTTTACTCTCACCAATTCTGCTCCAATGGTCTATCTTGCCAATGACAGCCACTATGTGTTGAAAACATCTGTTTTTAAGCTATTCAAATATTTGTGAGAGACTAGACCTGTCATCAAGAATTGGCAACAAATAACTTACCATTCATTGATACACAGAGAATGTAAAACATAGCCATATATAAAATGACTGTTCCTCAAAAATGAGTATGAAAGAAAGGTTATAAAATGTTACCATCAGTGTGAGACTGTAAAGTCCAACTATAGCCTAGATGCCACCCAACTACATGTTAAAAGACAAATAAATCAGAGGAAGTAACAAAAATAGACACCATCCAACTACATGTTCAAATGTAAATGAGATGAAGTCACTGTAATAGTCCTTAGGTGTACATGTTGGAAATAGAGTCCAATGTGTCCAAGGGAGAAAAATGCTGAACGGACTTAAAATAATGTCAGGAGAAAGAGATGAAGTCATTAGAGACACTTAACATGAGATCACAAAGAATCCTGGGATGGGAATACATAAATTATGCATAAGGCTATCATGGACAGAAAGAATTATTATTATTATTATTATTTTTGGTTTTTCAAGGAAGTGTCTCACTCTAGCTGAAGCTGACCTGGAATTCACTCTGTAGTCTCAGGGTGGCCTTGAACTCATGGCAATCCTCCTACCTCTGCCTCCCAAGTGCTGGGATTAAAGGCATGCGCCACCATGCCTGGCTTTGATTATTTTTTTTTTAATTCTTCTGTAAACATATAACTCTGATACATTTTTGTTGGCTCTGATACTTTTATGGGAACTCTTTTACTAGAAAATATTTGTGTCTATAAGTAAAATGTTTCCTAAATAAGTGTTACATAGATAAGAAAGATTTAGGGCATATGCTGGTTTGATTCAGGTGTCCCCCAAAAAACTTAGGTTTCTGCTAGTTCCCAGCTGATAGAGATTTGGGAATTGATGCCTACTGGAGGCAATGTATTGTTGGGGGAAGACTTATGGGTATTACAGCCAGTTTCTCCTTGCCAGTGTTTGGCACATACTCCTGTTGCTGTTGTCCACATGATATTGGCAGGAGGTGATGTATACCCTCTGCTAGTGCCATTGTTTCCCCCTTCTATCATACAGTTTCCCCTCAAGTCTGTAAGCCAAAATAAACTCCCTTTTATCCCCCACAAATATCCAAGAAAGTGGCATCATTGCTGCTTGAAATCTGACTGCGTGGCTTTGGCCTCTTGGAGCTGATTTTCAAGAGGAATGTGGAAGGATTTGAAATATTGGCCTAAAAGATGCCTTGCAGTGCTGTAAGTACAGTTTGATGGACTATTCTGGTCCCAGTTGAAAGACATGAGTGCAGTCGGAACTAAGGACTGTGATGTTTGGCTTAGGAGGGTGAGGAAGAGTTTTGCCTGGACTAGGCAAGAATCAGCCTGCGTGAGAGGCTTGCTGTTATGCCCAAGTCCTAATAACTCGTGCAGGGCTGCTTTGCATAGAAATGGACTGGTGTGAACAGAGGGATGTGGCATAGAAATCTTTGGGCTGAAACTTCTGCCTATTCAGATGCAATTATATGAGAGATTACAATTGTTGAGACTTGGCCAGCTGACTTTCATTGGAATGACAGGAAGAATGTAGAGGTATATTAATTTTTTGTAAAGGGGCCTCAGTGCTGAAGGAATGTCCTGTTCTTCAAAATCTGTTTTATACCCCCCCCCGATTAACGAATTGTCACCCTATCATCTGATATTATGGATTATAAGAAATGCAGGAAAAAGAGGGTCACTGATTTTGAATTAAGAATAAATACTGAAAAGAAAACTAATAAATTAAATTAAAAAAAAAAAAAAGAATAAATTACTTTGACAGGTAGTGAGATTTCTATCCCTCAAGCTAAAAAGGGGGAAATTAGATAATACTATATACATGTGATGTATATTATATAATTATTATATTCTATAGATGGCTGTTAGTATCCAAATCTTTGCCACATACTTGCGCGCGCGCACACACACACACACACACACACACACACACACACGGGAGGGGGACAAAGGGGATTGACACTACTATCTTTGAGAAATTTTTCATTACCCAATGACACTTGATCATTTATAAATAATCTATCACTGAAAAGATAATAGAGTTGGAAGATATCAAACCATAAGCTTACAGTTCAATATTTTGAACTGACCTAATCATATATTATTTAAGGTGCTTAAGTATATATGCAATCAGGAATAAACTCATCAGGGCCTGGAGTGTTGTATCACAAATGATACAATTTGCTTCTAGGAAAGAAAACAGTTTGTGAAGTAGATGAAAACAATCACATCTATCATCTTATAATAATAACAAAAAATAATTCTTTAAAACCTCAGAACTTTTAGTGCTATGAAGAAGATAAATTCCCATTAGAACATTAAAGGTTTAGAAATAAGAAAAAATGAGCAAAACAGGCAGATCTTTACACTGCATTCCATCTGTACAACTTTAGTGAAACATGCTAAATTAGAGTTACCATGTGAGCTTCAATGGAAGGAAATAAACATAGGGCAAATGATAAATGTATCTAGATACACTAGGCTAATGAAGAAAGGAGAAGAAAAACCACATTTTTGAGAGATCATAGTGCCAAATATTGTGTTGACTTTTAAAATGCAATAGTCTGGAGAACACTCCATGTGGAAGATGTTAATTCTCCTATGGAGGAAGAAATGGATGTTCATTACTCAAGAGAAGTTATTGTCCTGTTTGGTTGGATCCATAGCCCATCAACCTGAAACTGTACCATTCTGGAAAATGTAAAACAGCAAGCTTAATGCAAAAAGAAGGCAAACTATCACATTCAAAGAATAAGTGAATTTATATTTTATAAATCAAAGAATTTGAATAAAAAATATAGCTATCAGTTCAAGATTGAATAATCATCTCTTGACATCTTATGGGAAAAGGAAGAGAGAAAGTCTGATATATCAATATAATAAAAAAATAAAGACATACATATCACTGTTTCCAAGGCCCAGGGGACATTATAGAAGAAAGGGAAGAAAACAATAAGAACGAGAGAGTGGGGAAGAGTGCTGTGAAGTACCATTTTCCAGATAGACAGTGCATAGTGAGTGCTCATGCATGAACTCTCAGTGGCTGTGGTTGTCTGCACAAACCTGTGCAATATTGAACCTGTCAATATTCTACCATGGATGATGGAAGAGGTCATGAGGCGTTACTGACAGTTAAGGATTGCTGGGATAGTTTTGGATATTTTACTCTGTGGTAGCCACTGGTAAGTTTCATACATGTATAAAAGCATCAAAAATAAAATAAGATTTATAAACAAGATAATGAAAGAATGTCGGTGGCTAGTGATGGGAGTTTATTGTAGACCATTGGGAGAATCAAGGAATGCACAAGCAAAGGATGATCTGTTCGTCAAGTGGTATCAAAGAAGAGGGAGAAGAAAATTTAAACTAGGCTTCTCAGACAGGACAACAAAGTACAAGAGCATCTCTTGTAAAGAGTTATTGGTCATTGGCCTGAAGGGTTGTGAGGGAAGCTGACCTGATCTTCTCATAGCACTGCCCAGGGAAGGTGGCTGCTTCGCTGGAGGAAGGACTGTAAAGACTGTATTTTCACTTACTGATAATGTCAACAATGACAAGAAAAAGTATGCTAAGTAGCTGATAGGAACTGAGGTCCAACTGAAGGATTTGTTTCAAGAATCTACACTAAAGGTCACATAGCTGAAATCAAGGTCACTGAAAATTAGGTGCTCTTTTGCTGAAAAAAACAAAAAAACAAAAAAAACAAAAACAAAAAAAAACTCATCTTTCCTGAAGAATAGATGTATCATTAAAAAAAAAAAAACAGCTATCATATTTGATTATGTAACAGTGAAAACAAATCACGGGAAAAGCCAAGAGATAGTGGAAGATATAAACTGCTGAAAGAAGTATGGCACTTCATTATAAGTAGATCAAAAACATATGTGACACACTGATCAAGCAGAAAAATTTAAGTCCCAGGACATTTGGGGGCAAAGGATGTCCATGTCTCTAATAGGGTAGGAATATTTTAGTATTTCACTTGACACTTAGTTGCTGGATTAGAGAGCCACAGATCTGTCCTCAAGTGTCATAACAAAGGAAATCATACAAGTTAGGAAACCTCCAAGATTTCTTTCTTCTCATTCAAAATCCTCATAGCAGGAAATGAGGGAAGGCAAAAGGAAGAGATGGGAAGACTTCCTGACTCCACAGGATGAGAAATCTCTGTTTTCTCAACTTCTATGCTAACAAGGCCACGACTGTCCCAAAGACCCAATTATTGCAGCACAGAAAAGCATAGTCACAGGATGTTGGCAGTCAAAATGGAAAAGCCTGCTTGGGGCCCTGCTTGCTGGGTCTTTTGGATTTTGGGGAGGGAAAGGAGGTTTGCATTATATACAGACCTAATGTGAATATCTGACACATTTCAAGTGCTGGCCTCTTCAGCACATGTCACGTTTGCTTTAAATGTTTCTTGAAGTGAATAACCAGTCTCAAAATTAAAAAAAAAAAAAAAAAAAATCCCTAAGTAAACACCACCCATCATCACAACAAATGTTACTCATTAGGATTTTCTAGGAAACATGGAAGTGGTTTGGGATGCCCACAGATGCACCAAGCTCTTCATGAGCAAATTACAGTTCTTTTTTTTTTTTTAACACCTATTTTAGGAAAGCAAAGAGAGTCCCTACAAGGGTCCAATAAAAGTTTACAGATAGCCAGGATCTTAACAAGTTCACAGGGCTGCTGGGCACAATGAGGCCAGCTGCCTCTGTGAATAACACCTGTCCTTTAGGGCAAAGGAAGGAGTCTAAAGAATTATAAAAGAAAAAAACGGGGCTGGAGAGATGGCTTGGCAGTTAAGCACTTGCCTATGAAGCCTACGAAACCCAGTTAGAGGCGGGATTCCCCAGGACCCATGTTAGCCAGATACACATGGGGGCACGTGTGTCTGGAGTTTATTTGCAATGGCTGGAGGCCCTGGTGTGCCCATTATTTCTCTCTCTGCCTCTTTTTCTCTCTGTCACTCTCAAATAAATAAATAAATAAATAATTTTAAAAAGTAAAAACAAAGCTTGAAATAGAATTGGAATTGTCAAAGTTTGCATAAGAAGATAAGGGGTAATAGAAAATCTGATTATATTGCTATGAGAAAGTGAAGATTTGGGCTGGAGAGATGGTGTAGTGGTTAAGACACTTGCTGGTGGGAGTTGTGTTCAACCCTCCAGATCCCACGTAGGCCAGGCACACAAAGTGATGCAAGGTCACACATGTGCACAAGATGGCACATGCAGCTGGAGTTCAATTTCAATGGCTGGAGACTCTGGCACTGTTGCTGGATTACCTCCCCGCCTCCCACCCCAGCTGCAATAGCCCTTGGGGGTGGGGGTAAGAAGGCACAGAGTGAACTACACAGACTCTGGGAGTCAGGTGAGAAGCTGAAAGCAGACTCATTTATTGAGCAAAACAGACATCTCTATATACCCCTTCCCTGCTTCCCATTGGTCCTCTTGTTGTTTGGTGTCGTCTTGTCCCTTTTTCATTGGCTGATTTCCTGCCTCAGCAGTGTGCAGGTGTTTAGGCAGAGGTTAGGTTGGCTCACCAGGAAGTAGCAGTCTCGCATGTGGTGTAATCTCAGGGCCTAGTCTCAGGGCACACTCCCCTCCATGCTTCTCCTATATATCCACCCTTTTTTTTACTTCTTTTGGCATTCCAGTGAGAGTTTGAGCCCAATGCTCTGGTTTTATTACTTCCGCCTCAGAGGGCACCCGGCATAATGGATCATGTCTGTCTTAGGTTGTCCTCTTCAAGGTTAAGCCTTACCAGTCATTGGCACATGAATTTTTGTCCTGTCTTAGGTTGACCCAGCCCAAGAGAACATTACCTGTCTTTGACTACCGTCCCTGGAAGGATGACCCAGAGGGAAAACATGCCGGGGTGTTTGGGAGGGCAAGTAATATAGAGGCTTCACAGATTTCTGTGAGCCAGGCCTGAAGGACATCATGAGGTGGACCACAATTAGGATGTTCAAGAGCCGTGAGTACCTGCAGTGTAGACTTATTGATGGTGCGTTGGTGTGACATATGCTGTAGGAAGTACTTAAGGAGAACAATTAGAAACAAAATAACTCTGCCCATAATAGCATATGTAACGATCCAGGAGGGGCCAAATAGTCTTTTAATATTATTCCAGATCTTTTGGATGAAGCAGTCATCAAACAACAGTACTTCAACATGTGTCTGATTAAGGGATTGTATTTCATATGCTAGTTGGAAATTATAATTTAGGAACTTTTGTGACCACGAGCCCTTAATATAATTAGCCAGTTCATGATGCCTCTGGGTAATATTATTGATAGGAAAGGGGGTTCAGACAAAAGGACGAGAACTGTGGATCACAATTGTATCTGACTAGAGAGTTTAAAGTGTTGATTTCCTCCCCCATTAGGTCAATTTGTTGTTTTAAGTTTAGTATAGCCATATGGAGGTGAGCATTGATTAGATTTGGGGTTTGCAGGGCTTTGGATGTGGTGTGGACTATAGTATTTAAAGTGTTTGCTGTAGTGGCAGTTTGAGTTAAAGCTACAGCTGCCATGGATGCAACAGTGCGGAAATCTGGGGAGGGTGACAATGCAGTAGCCAGGGGATCAGGCTGGGACAGGCATGGGGGCTTGGCAGGAGGCATTGAGTTAGATGTACTGTCCCCCTCGTCAGTCATCAGAGGATGGGGGGACATCTACTGCGGCCAGGTAGAGGGTGGTGTGGGATGATGGAAAGGTTGACACTAGACTGCTCCTGACAATGTTTATTATGGGCGGCTATGGCTTCTTCAAGAGAAGACGACTTCAAACTTGCTATGCTGGCAAGGTTGATAGGGACAAAAGAGGCTGGGGGAGCAATCCCGGAGCCAACTTTGCACTTCTTGGTGAGGAAGAGAACCCTCATCCATAAGGGTCCTACATGTTCTTGGGAAAGATCCGGGGTGCCAGTATCGCAGCCTGATTCTAAAAATCCTCCCACTCTGCAGATGTAACCTGAAGCCCCCGAGTTACAAAAGGGATTTGAGTGCCCACACCTGGGGCTCCTTGAGGTGTGATGGCAGGCTGCCCATCTCATATGCAAAGCGAAAGCAGAAGAGACAAGAAGTGCGTCGACCCGAGGGTCTTGTGCTTAGAGGGGGACTTCTGTGGGTGGTTAAGCCACGGGTGTATGCCCGCACCGTGTCTCCGGTGGAGGAGGGCCAGTCGGTGACCACTCCCAGGTTCCATCTCTGTGGGGGGGGGGGTGCTGCCCTTATGTGGAGACTCTGGGGAACCGAGCATGAAGAACATACCTCCCCGAATGGATGGGTAGAAACGGAGAGAAAAACAAAGAGAGGCCTCCTCACTCAGCTTGGAGGGACAAAGAACCCGGAACACAACAGGGGCCAACTTACCGAGAAAGCACCGAGTAGAGGGCGCCATGTTGCACCGGGGGAGAGCACGGGCGTCCGTGAGGTTGCCAGCGGGAGAAAGGAAAGTACAGCCGGCAAGAGGAAAAATCAGGACCCAAAACGTGAGGGCACGGGTAAGGAGCCCCACACTGGGCACCGGTTGTTGCTGCGCTCCCCCCGCCCCCCCAAAGCCCTTGGGGATGGGGTAAGAAGGCACAGCGTCAACGACGCAGACTTGGGGAGTCAGGTGAGAAGCTGAAAGCAGACTCGTTTGTGGAGAAAAAAAACAGACATCTCTATGTACCCCTTCCCCGCTTCCCATTGGTCCTCTCGGTGCTCGGCGTTGCGTTGTCCCCTTTTCATTGGCTCGTTTCCCGCGTCAGCGGTGTCCGGGTGTCTAGGCAGGGTTTAGGTTGGCTCACAGGGGAAGTGGCAGTCGCGCATGTGCTGCAATCTCAGGGCCTCGCCCCAGGCGCCCCCGTGGCGCTGCTCCTCCCACGTGGCATGCTAAATCTCTCTTTCTCTTTCTCAGTTTGTTTTGCCTCTCTCTGATAAAAAATAACAAAAAGGTAAAAAAAAAAAAAAAAAAGTGAGGATTTCACCTGAGAGAATTATCTATGCGTAGCAATAACAGAAAAGATGGGTAAGCACAGCAAAGGAAATGAAAACAGAGAGCGTGTGGCCTGGGAGATTGCTTGCTGGGTAAGCTTAAGGACCTGCATTTGGATGCCCAAGAACCATTCAAAGTCAAGCGTGTGGCACACACCTATAACCCAACACTGGACTAGAGGATCCCAGAGGCAAACTGGCTGCCTCAGTTGAATTGATGGGCTCCAGGTTCAGTTAAGGATCCTGTCTCAAAAAAAAAAAAATATGGTGGATACTTCCTGGGGCATGGTAGGTGATATTAAAAAAAAAAAAAAAATGAGTGGTCTCCTATTTCTTTACTTGTCATACTGATGGACCTCGGGCGTCCCCAGTATTAAGATTAAAGGAGAGTGCTGCTTGTGCCGCCAGCCTGAGGACCTCCTCCAGGAATATGGCAGTGGACACTGAAGGGACCCCAAACTCATCAAAGCAGAAAATTAGAGGTTGCCAAGAGCTCAACACTAAAGGAGACTCGTAGTGTATATATATGTGTGGAAGGGTATATGTAGGGAGAATGTAAGAGCCACAGAGAAAAGTGTACGCTGAGGCATTCCCCTCCCCACCTCACAGAAACTGAGGCTGGCATGACTGCACAGAGATTACTAAACCCTACTGAGGTGAGCCCCCAGTGGAATGGGGACTGCTGAGTGGGGGTACATGAGTATAATCTGAAGGGAATCTGACCAGTTTGCAATATGTTCATATCTTAAAGGTCTCAAAAAAAATGAAAAAAACAATAAGGTAGAGTGTAATTGAGGACGACACTGTACATCAGCCTTAGGCCTCCAGAAAACCGCATATAAACTTGCACACACACATTCCCCCACTCTCAGACAACATTTACGTATGTACACAAACATGCACACTCACATATATTTACATATGTACAATATTTACATACCATACACACACACCCCAAAAAGAATGGAAGTGGGATCAGTGGAAAGGATAAAGAAAGGGTGGGAGTAGGCTTAATAAAAATTTGTCATGCTGTGAATATGCATATAGATACTAGTTATTCTTTGCTGTTCAGTAATATGTATGCTTTTTTAAAAGAGGAGTATGGGCTGGAGAGATGGCTTAGGGGTTAAGATGATTGCCTGTAAAGCCTAAGGACCTAGGTTTGATTGTCCAGTACCCACAAAAGCCAGAAGCACAAGGTAGCACATGAATCTGGGGTTTGTTTGCAGTGGCTAGAGGCTCTGTCCTGCCCATTCTCTCCTCTTTCTCTCTTTTTCATAAATAAATAAATAAATAAATACAAACCCAACATGGCTCAGGGAAATTTGCAGAAGAGAGGGTGGAAAGATTGTTAGAGCCACAAGTTGTGTCATTATGTGCAGAGAAATTGCCTCTTACCCATAACTGATTGCTAACTCCACAATGCAAGACCCATATTACCCAATGAGGAGGGTCCCTGCTGAGGCTAATGATGGTACCAACATGACTGTATACTGACTGTGTACATAACTAATTAAAAGAAAGAAAGAAAGAAAGAAAGAGAGAGAGAGGGAGGGAGGGAGGGAGGGAGGAAAGAAGGAGAGAAAGAATGAATGAATATGGGCAGAAGTATGCTATGGAGATGGATAATGGTGCATCCAGAAGCCTTATGTTTTTAGAAAAATTTCACTCAGGGATGGTATACTTTCAAATGAGATTTTGGTCAGGGAGGTCACTTATGACCCCAAAAATATGACAATCCATTGCCAAAGATCTTGGTTAACTACCAGATCTAGATAGTAAGACCCTATTGCTGAAGATTCCACATGCTTTTGCTGCAAGTCACTGAGAAATCAAGCTGGAGCTGAGCTGAATACCCCCTCCATATAGATTAGCTATTAATCATGGTTGTCAACTTGATGGAGTTTAGCATCACCATGTAAACCAATATCTGGGAAAGTCTATGCGCAGTTTCCAAATTAGGTTAATTAAGTTGGGAAGACCCACACTCACTGTGGATGTTGGCAGAGGTCCTAATATGCATGCAAACAAGCTGAACACCAGCATATATACCTCTCTCTGCTTCTTGACTGCTACTGCAATGTTACCAGCTGCCTTATTCTCCTGCCTCCATGCCTTCTCCACAATGAGGGACTGTATCCCCATGAATTATAAGCTGAGAAAAGGAACATATTTTCTACCTTACCTGCTCTTGCCAAGTATTTATCCTGGTACCAAGAAAAATGAATAATTCCCCAAGGCTGTTAGGAGCCCTGTTCTCTCCTTCTGAGGGCCATGCACTTTAATCCCAGCACTTGGAAGGCAGAGGTAAGAGGATTGCTGTGAGTTCCAGGCCATCCTGAGACTAAATACTGAGTTCCAGATCAGCCTTCGCTAGAGCAGGACCAGACCTTGAAGAACCAAAATAAATAAATAAGAAAAGAAGCTGTAATATGCTTCTCAATTACTACTGGTGGCTTGGTGACATATGGCATAAATTTCCCATCCTCACCATCATCTTCAAATGGCATTACTGATACCAGCATATACATTCTATGCCCAAAGTTAAACTTTTTATAAGGACAGTAGTCATATTGAATTAAATACCACTTGTAATGACTTCATCTCATCTCACCAATAGCAGCCTTAATTTCAAATCACATTATATACCCAGGTGCTAGGGTTTGGGCTTACATATGGGAATTTTCAGGTACATGCCTGAATTAGCCTACAACTGAAATTAGCTTACAACCATCACCTGTGATTTGTGTACAGAATGTAAGACTAGATATCTAGGACTCAAAACAGATCTATGGTAGAAAGTACAAACATATATAATATCAGTGATAAGAGCTCTGATAACCAGTACCATATACAAATGTAATTGGCTATGGTGCTGATAATTTGTGGATATAATGTGCAAATGCATTTTCTAGTGGTCTCTGAGAATCAAATGAGACACCATATTTGAGAGCACATTTCAAGCTGTGGGTGTTTATTATCATTGCTTTGCCTTTATTTATTTAGGCAGCTTATGGTTTTTTTTTTAAATTTTTTAATTAGTTCTCTGTTCAGCAAATACAGGCAGTCTGCTACCATTATTAGGCTCATCCGTGACCATGCATTGTGGAGTTAGCCCACAGTTATTGGTATGGTAAATGTCTCTGCATATCATGACCCAACATGTGGCTCTGACAGTCCTTCCACCCCCTCTTCTGCAAAATTTCCCTGAGCCATGTTGGGTTCATTTTTGGTCTGCTTCAGTGATGAGGTGTTGGGGGCCTCTGGGGCTCTGGCTCTCTGATTTTGTAGGTGTTGATTTTTCTCTGTGTTGGTCTCCTTCCCCCTTGTGCTGGTATCCGGTTAATCAGGAAAACAGCACCCTTGCTTGTTTAGCCAATTTTCCTTAGTTTCAGTCAGGGCCCTTTTGAGGTATGATGGGGTGGCTCTCTCCTTAGGATCTGAATCTATCTGAAAAAGAGAAGCAGAATCTCCAATGGAGAGTAAGTTAGCACCAGGACAAATGAGATAACCCTTACTTTTTAAATAGAGAGTTTAATAGGTGTAGGCCCTCTTGTACCCCATGATTGATGGTAGCTTAATATTGGAGAGTGGGCTTATGTTTGGATATGGTTCTTACTTGTTTCCCAGCTCCAGCTATGGGTCCTGCACCTCTGAGGGGATCGGTTAGCCAAATCAAGAGCAGTTGGTTCCCCACCATGGCTGTGTGCCACTATTGCACTGTGTGGGCATCACAACAGGTTATTTGTGATAAGTAGGTTAGATCATGAGTTGCTTGGACAGATATTGGTAATTTCCCCCAGTAACCCTTGCAGCACCTTGTGGCACTGGACATTCTTACTGTCTGGGGACTGACTCTCTCCTGGCTTCCAGCCATGCCATTCATTTTATGTGTCAGCTGCATATGGAGTCTTCAGCAATAGGGTCTTATCACTGACCTTTGGTGGGTCATCAAGTACTCTGACAGAAATCTGTCATTCTTTTAGGAATACTTGTAGGTTTCTCTGATCAAAAGCTCATTGTGGATGATAGCCCCATGCTGGTACTAGGAGTTACAGGTCAGTGCCCACTAAGAAAATGAGGAAAAAGATAACTAATATACAAGAGTTAGAGAGAAGAGAGAAAGAGAGAGAGAGAGAGAGAGAGAGAGAGAGAGAGAGAGAGAGAGAGAGAGGAGGGAGGGAGAGGGAAAGGGAGAGGAAGGGAGAGGGAGTGAGGGAAGATGTAGAAGATTTAGGTTAGACTTTAGACTTGATCTTACCCTCTCCAGTGTCTTGTGGTTCAGGTGTTTCCTGTAAGGGCCGGGTGAAGGTTCAACCATTTGGTCTGCCTTTTAGGAAGTAGAATTTTATGGTACCATTACCATTTGGGTCTAGATTAGTTTTTCTTACCCCATTGATGCCCTTCCCTCCCTCCCCCTCCATCCTAGTGTCTAGTCAATGAGGTACTTGCTGGGTATGTAAGGTATCTTGGGTATATTAAGGTCAGGTGCTGTAGATGAGTGAGACTATGTGGCATTTTTTTTTTTTTTTTTCTGTGATTGGGTAAGTTCACTAAGAATGATCTGTTCTAGGCTCAACCATTTTTCCTCAAATTTTTTTTGTGTTATTTTTTCTTACTGCTGTATAGAATTCCATTGTGTAGATACACCACATCTTAGTTATCCATTCTTCTAGTGATGGACATCTGGATTGATTCCAGCTCTTAGCTATTATGAATTGATGAATTGTGCCACTACAAACATGGTTGAGCAAATCTTTCTGGCCTGTGGTTTGAAGGTTTTAGGGTAGATACCCAGTAAGAGAATAACTGGGTCTGTTGGTATCTCCATAGTCAGCTTTTTCAGAAGTCTCCATATTGCTTTCCAAAGTGGTTGTACTATCCTACATTCCCACCAACAGTGGATGAGTGTTCCTACTTCTCCACATCCTTGCCAGCATTTATTTTCATTTGATTTTTTGTTGTTTGCTATCCTTAATGGGGTAAGGTGGAATCTCATAGTTGTTTTAATTTGCATTTCTCTTATGATTAGGGATGATGAACATTTTCTTAAGTGTCTGTTTGCCATTTGTGTTTCTTCCTCTGTGAACTGCCTGTTCAGCTTTTTGCCCCATTTTGTGAGTGGGGTGTTTGACTTCTAACTGTTTAGATTTTTGAGTTCTTTGTACATTCTAGAGATTAGGCCTCTGTCAGTTGGATAACCTGCAAATATTTTCTCCCATTCTGTGGGTAAACCATTGGCTTTGCTCATTGTGTGCTTGTCTGTGAAGAAACTCTTCAGCTTCATGTGATCCCATTGGTTGAGTGAATGTTTAAAATCTTGAGCTACTGGGGTTTTGTTCAGGAAGTCTTTTTCCATTCCTATATCATGGAAACTACTTCCTAAATTTTCTTCCAGTAGTATTCAAGTTTCTGGTCTTATAATGAGGTCTTTGATCCATTTGGATTTGAGTGTAGTGTATGGGGAAATGTGTGGATCAAGTTTCAGTTTCCTGAACGTGGTTAACCAGTTTGTCCCAGCTAATGATTTTGTTACAAAAAACAAGTAAACTGTCTTTGGCAATTTCATATATGTATACAGTGTATTTTGATAATATTCCCCCCTTACCTTTTTGTGGCTCCTGTTGAACCGTTTCCTCTTTCCAATTAGCCCTCTTCTACTTTTATGTATTTTTTAGGGTAACTCAATGAATTTAATTTGGGTTGCTTCCATGAACATGCATGGGATTTCAGTTTAATAACATATTGCTTCTGGGAATAGCATTGTCCTTCCACACAAGGCACTTCTGTGATAGATAGATAGGTAAATAGATAGATAGACAAATATAGATATATAGATAAATAACCTAATATTTTGGTTAACTCTCCCTCATCCTATCTCCTCTCCCATCTCCCATATATCATTCCTGTTAAACCTTTCTATCTCACACATTCCCCATGTCTTTTTCCATATTCCTTGTGCTCTTAGCAATCATAATTTGATTGTTTTATTGAATATGTCACACTTGTATGCTCCATTTCCTTTTATGTTAGCTACAGGTTAGATTAGTAACATCTATACTTCTTCTTTAAGGAACTGAGTCCTGAGTTCTGTCACTTTTTATCTTGATAGTTGTAAAGCACTTTTTCCATGTCTCATTTACATGTAATGAGGGGCTCTGGCACTACGTTGTCTCAATAGGCAACTCTGTCTAAGCTTAGCTCATGAAGTGGAAAGTGTCATTGCTTTGTGGCATAGTGACCACCCACCAGTTCATATACCAACCACGGGGAATTGGAGGCAGTGTTCCTGATGCTTCCATTAGGTTTACTGGCACCTTTGATGATATTTGGGTAATTTTTTTTTTTTTTTTTTTTTTTTTGCCTATAACACCTGAGTTCTGCTTCTCAGTTATATTGTGTTTCTGGCTGACATATATTGATATCTTTCTCCTTGTTTCTTTTGTCAGAAAATTAAAAAAAATAGAGTATGTGCCTGAGCTTCCACATGTAATTCAGAACCCAAGAGGCAAAATGTTCCTTTCATTTATGTAAAAATAAAAGTTTTAGCCAACATAGGCAGCAAAATCTCTTCTTGTCCTGACCTCCACCCCTTTCTTCTCCTTCCCTCTTATACTTAGTCACCTGCACTGGTACTTTAGTATGTACAAGTTAGTTCATTCATCCAAAATGCATTGAGCACCCACCATTTATCTTGCACTAGTGTTAGAGAAAATGAGGCTGTTCGGTAATTCCAGGACTTGGTAGAGTTGATCCTTGTTTTGATTAATAACCAAGCTCATGGGTGTCTGATGTATAACACTTGGCAATTTGAAGTGCCTCTGACTTGGCTTTTGTACAGCTGAGTAAAGGGTGGGAGGCCACACTGAGGACGATGTTCCACTCCACACTTATCAAGCAGTGACTTGATTCTTTGCTGTTTGCCACTGCCTTGGCTCTCACCAGTTTTTAATTTCGTGAATTTTATAGATGGAAATGTCCTATGTTGGTATTCATTAAAGTTTTAAAGAGTACCTTTCAAAAATGGCAAATCTTTTGTCCTTATGTAAAAATAAAACAAAGTTTTGTCAGTTCCACATAGAATTGAGAAATAAGTGCCTTGACATATTTAGTCTTTAAGGGAATTATGAGTGTTATTTTTTTTTTCCTACGTTAAACTGTCTAGAGTATCTGTATACCTAATTCAACACCAGATCATCAAGCACTTAGGCAACAGTTTTAATATTTGGGAAGCAAATTAATAAAAAAGATGGGGGAATTGGGGATTGTTCAGTGGTTACAGGCACTTGCTTGCAAAGCTTGATGAGGTTTTGGTTTGATTCCCAACTACCCAAAGACCAGTGCACAAAGTGACACATTTATCTGAAGTTCCTTTACAGTGATGGAAGGCCTTGATACACTCATGAATAAATTCTCCCTCTTTCTCTCCTTTCTCTAGCTTTCAAATTCATAAATGAATAAATAATATAAAAAACAATGAATGGAACAGCTGGGTTCTTTTTTCATGGATTTACTTTATCTAGCCAGCTTTCTTCCCTTGACCACAGTGCAAGGCTGAAAGCTCAGGATGGAAAGGAACCAGTGTCTCCCTCTGTGCCTTGTTCATTCAGTAGTCCTTAGAAGCAAATTCCAGATTTGATCACCACACCCCCCAAATGGCTTTAACCTGAAAATTTACCAGAGGAGTTATTCATAGGTCCTTCTGGCAAGGAAGACTGAAGATATGATGATAGAGGTGCAGATAGTAGCTGCATTTTGTGATGTGAGTTAACTTTCTACAGATCTTTCAAGTACATTATTTGGTTGATAAAATTACAGTGACAAAACTCAATACTTCCCTTGCCTTGCAGGTCAGATAATATTTTAAAGCTTCATGTATCCAGCATACTTGATGTTGCTCTAATTAAACAAAGGGGAAATAAAAGTCACCTTCTTTGAGGACAGGAAGTAGTCACAATATCCCTCATTTGTAAGGGGTCTTACCCAAAGTCCAGGAGGCCCCAATTACCCCAGCAGCTGAAGCAAAAGTACTTTCTGCACTTTAAAGGGTTTTCTTCTTTGTCCCCACTTTTCCGCAGGCATTAGGTTGTGACGAGGCTCCGTTTGACTGATGGATTTTAATTCTTCTGCCTCACACAAGGTAGACAGTGATGAATTGATATATTAAAGGTGTGATTAATGGTTACTTTCTATTCAGTATAATTATCAGGTGATAGTTTCAATGAAAAATGCTGGAAAATGAAACTTTTCACTCCAGATAACTATCTACCCTGTCGAGGAAGAAAAATGGGTCTCTATTTTCAACACATTACTGTAGAGCAAGGCCACAAGAGATAAAGCGTACTGGCTTTGTGAGTTTTGTAGAATAAGATGAATTTGGAATAGTGCCTGTCCCCAAAGAAATTCTTGGAGAGAAAATCTCTGGATAATAAAACTTCAAATTTTACCTTAATCCTGGATTATTTTCTCACTCGGACCTGGTCTTTCCAATCATGTCTGCATTTCATCCATCTGCAGATTACTTTAATATCCCTAAAGCACTGCATTAATCATAGTACATCTCCTTTTCTTGTTCCCAGAAACCTTCTGCAACCTTCCATTAACATGACAGGCATAACAAAACCACCAGCATGGCAGTTAACTCCTTGATTAGAGAAAAAGCTCTTTGTTGAATTTTGTTTCTATTCCTTTTTTTTTCTTTTTCTTTTTTTAAATTTAATTTATTAGTTTTCTTTTTAGCAAATATAGGCAGTTTGGTACCATTGTTTAGGCTCATCCATGATCTACCCCCTCCCATTGGACCCTCCTTGTTGATGTAAATGGGTCGTGCATTGTGGAGTTAGCCCACAGTTATTGGTACGATAAATGTCTCTGCATATCATGACCCAACTTGTGACTCTGACATTCTTTCCGCCCCCTCTTCTGCAAAATTTCCCTGAGCCATGTTGGGTTCATTTTTGGTCTGCTTCAGTGCTGAGGTGTTGGGGGCCTCTGAGGCTCTGGCTCTCTGATTTGGTAGGAGTTGATTTTTCTCTGCATCGGTCTCCTTCCCCTTTGGGCTGGTATCTGGTTCATCAGGAAAACAGCACCCTTGCTTGTTTTGCCAATTATCCTTAGTATCAGTCGGGCCCCTTTTGAGGTATGTTGGGGCAGCTCTCTCCTTAGGATCTGCATCTATCTGAAAAAGAGAAGCAGATTCTCCAAAGGAGAGTAAGTTAGAACCCGGAAAATTGAGATAACAATTACTTTTTTGATAGACAGTTTGATAGGTGTAGGCCCTCTTGAAGCCCATTATTGATGGTAGCTTGATATTGGAGAGTGGGCTTATGTTTAGGTATGGTTCTGACTTGTTTCCCAGCTCCAGCTATGTGTCTCGTACCACTGAGGTGATCAGTTAGCCAAATCAAGAGCAGTTGGTGCCCCACCATGGCTGTGTGCCACTATTGCACTTGTGTGGGCATCACACCAGGTTATTTGTTGCTAATTAGGTTAGACCATGAATTGCTTGGACAGATATTGGTCCTTTCCCCCAGTTGCCCATGTAGCACCTTCTGACACTAGACACGCTGACTGTCTGGGGACTGACTCTCTCCTGGCTTCCAGCCATGCCATTCCATTTTATGTGTCAGCTGCATATGGAGTCTTCAACAATAGGGTCTTACCTCTGGCCTTTCGTGGGTTATCAAGTACTCTGACAGAAGTCTGTCATTGTTTTGGGAAACCTTGTAGGTTTCTCTGATCAAAAGCTCATTGTGCATGGTAGCCTCAAGCTGGAAGTGGGGGTTACAGGTCAGTGCCCACTAAGAAATTGAGGAAAAACATAACTGTTATACAAGAGTTAGAGAGGAGAGAGAGGCTGGGGAGAAGGAGAGAGGGAGGGAGGGAAGATGTAGAAGATTTAGGTTAGTCTTGATCCTACCCTCTCCAGTGTCTTGTGGTTCAGGTGTTTCCTGTAAGGGTCTAGTGAAGGTTCAGCCATTTGGTCTGTCTTTTAGGAAGTAGAATTTTATGGTACCATTGCCGTTTGGGTCCAGATTACTGTTTTCTACCCTTTGAGGCCCTCCCTGCCCTCCTCATCCATCCTATTGTTTAGTCCATGAGGTGCTTGCTGGGTATGTAAGGTATCTTGGGTAGATTCAGGTTAGGTGTTGTAGATGAGTGAGACTATGTGTTGATTTTTTTTCTGTGATTGAGTAAGTTCACTGAGAATGATCTGTTCCAGGTTCAACCATTTTTCCTCAAATTTCTTTGTGTTGTTTTTTCTTACTGCTGTATAGAATTCCATTGTGTAGATATACCACATCTTAGTTATCCATTCTTCTAATGATGGACATCTGGGTTGATTCCAGCTTTTAGCTATTACAAATTGAGCTGCTACAAACATGGTTGAGCAAATCTCTCTGCTTGTGGTTTGAAGGTGTTAGGGTAGATGCCCAGTAAGGGTATAACTGTGTTTTTTTTTTTTTTTTTTTTTTATCAAGGTAGAGTTTCACTCTAGCCCAGGCTGACCTGGAATTCACTCTGTAGTCTCAATGTGGCCTTGAACTCACAGCATTCCTCCTACCTCTGCCTCCTGAGTGCCTTTTTGGTGACTAATTGAGTTAAGTTAGGGTTACATAGCATGACTCCTCCTTCCCCAGCAACCATTTTTAATTATAAGGAAAATGTGTATAATTTTAAAATGAAACTCAAGATTACTTCACTTCTCCAATGGGAATATTGTACATTATTTAGAATGAACCTTCTGAATTATCTGTTTCTGTAAGATATTTCTTGTGTTCTATGTAAACTCATACAAAATATCCCTATTGAAAGTTCTGTGGTCATTCCTAATGCACTGTGGAAAAGACCATGTCCTAACTCACTGTTAACCAATTTTCTATCAACATTCCTGATTTAATCAATTCACCTATTGAATATTTTCTTAGTCATTTCCAAAATCTGACAGCTATGAGTAAAACCTGTCTTAGTATTGTGGGCTGTCAGTCTGTTTTCTGATGTGTCTGTACCACCTTATATTCCTATCCCCAACAAAATGTATTCCCAGAGACCCATGAATTATCACTCTACCTTCCAGGTAGCATTTACTATTTCTGATGTTCTATGTGAGCCCATGCCAATAGATACATAATAGTAACTGATTCTTGCCTTACTTGCATTTCCAGTAATAGAGGATAGTAAGCGCTTACGCTGTTGCCATGCACACATAATTTGATTTCTCTCTACATGTAGGGAGCATGCATGTGTGAATGTGTGTGCATGTAGTCAAGAACACAGTTTAGGGTGTTAAACTTTCAGTTGTGACCCAGGTCTTTGTGGTTGGGCCTCACATTGACCTGGAGTTCACTAAGCTAGACCCACTTACCAGGGAACCTTGGTGATCATGCTGTCCAGCTTCCCAGAGCTGAGATTGCAGGTGCATATTACCATGGGTGCTCATGCTTGTGAGGCAAGAACTTTATTGACTGAGCTAAATCCACCTATCAATCTCTCTGGTAAAATTTCTATTCAGATCTTGCCCACATTTCTAATGGATTATTCATCATCTTATTGTTGAGAGTTAATATATAACAAATTTTCAACATTTGATAGCATTATTTGATGTTGGTCATAAATTAGAAACTTTTTTACAATTTACCAGTATAGGCCTGATTTACCTACTTTCTTCATCTTGTGTTGTGATTCTAAAGTCACTAGAAAGTTTATGACAACATGCTGGGTCCTGTATGTAGAGCTTGTGGTTTGACTGATCCAGCTGAGACTTGAGAAATCTGCTTAGCTATTCAAAGGCAACAGGATAACACTTGAAAACACTTTATCTAGGTCAAGTAAATCACATTTTTCTCTGAGTATTAACTAATTCTAGGTGTTTTTACAGTCCATGTAAATGATTCTGTTATACATGGATACAAACTAGTTAGTATGGATGAGGTAATTTAAAAAAAAAACTATTTATTTATTTGAGACAGAGGGGGTGGAGAGAATGAGCATGACAGGGTCTCTAGCCACTGTTAATGAATTCTAGATGCATCTGACTTACATGGGTTCTGGGGAATCAAACTTGGTCCTTTGGCTTTGCAGGCAAGCACTTTAACAGCTAAGCCATCTCTCCAGCCAAATATAATTTTTAAGCTTCACTTTTTTGATATATTGCCCAATTTTAACATCCCACCTTCTAAATATATTATGTGCAATTACCTATTGAAGCACAGATTTTCACAATTATACATTGAGCTTGCATTTTTAAATTTGTTTAAAAAATATACTTATTTAAAGCTTTATATTGCTGATAAGCAACCACTGATAAATATAAGGGGGTGCCTGGGATATGAATTTGTAGTATTTGGAACTGTTTCCCTAGAAGTCTATTGATAGAAGGCAAAATTCAACCATTTATCCTCAGTTTAGCTATTATTTTTTATATAAATGGATTTTTTTGTAAAATATTCAGACAAGATTAAACAAAGGATCAAAGATTTTGCCATGGGATTGTAGTCTCTTTATGATGTAAAGAATTGTATGTGTATATAATCCAATTTTGAAGTATGCCTGAGTCTGCATTACCTGAAATGTAGATGGGCCTGCCTCTTTCTAACAGTGGTATCATAACTTCTTATGGAAATTATGAAAAGTATTTAAATGAACTTTTGACTTGTTACATGGAATTCTGTAAGACTTCAGTGGGTAAAATTTAATGTGGATATATTATGCCACAACTTTCTGAATCCTTTCCTGAAAAAGAGTTACCTGCTATTTTAAACAAATATAAACCAACAATTCCACATAGCTGAGTAAAGTGTATTTCCCCTTGTATAAGATAACATATTTCAAAAGATGATGAGATATGGGTAACCTCTAGATAGCATTTGATTCTCTTCTCAGTTGTATTCAACTGTTATGAATCATTGTTTAATATAACTTTCATTCTCCTTTTAGCTTTTCTTTTATCTAACTATAAAATGTTTTTGAAAGCAAAAGTCATTCTAGAGGGCACATAAATGTAGAAATATGCCTTGTGATATATTCAAACTTCAGGGTGTTTGGTGAAGAAAGAATAAAAGAACCAACAGAAGAGAGTAATGAAAGATTTAAATGAATATTCCTTTCTTACTTTTTTTAAAAGCACTAAGATGCCACCTAATCAATTCACCAATAGCATTTTGAGTGTGTCTTGATACCTCACATTACTCCTTTGATTTTTTGAGACAAAGGTAAAAACAAAACAAAACAAAACACTATATTTAGGCACATTTATTTCTCTAGTTACAAAGAAGATTCACTGAGTCAAACAAGACCACATTTGAGCTTATTTTGACCTCCAAAATATATTCTTGGGTTTATTCTTAGATACAGAACTTGGGTTCACTTTGTACTTCTCCAAATCACTTCTGGGGAAATTGAAAGAAAATATTCTATAAATCTAGCAAAAAATGATAGGTCTGGGGAGATGGCTCAGTGGTTAAAGGTGCTAACTTCTGAAACCTCTTGGCCTGTGTTCAGTTCTACAGTGCCTATATAAAACGAGATATAGAAGTGGCACATATGTTTGAAGTTTCCAGTGGCAAGAAGTCTTGGTGCACCCATACACTAGCTTTGTCTCTCTTCCTTCCCTAGCCCCTCTTTCTCTTACTTTTCTAGCTGCCTCCCTCTTGCCTCTGTCATATGATTAATTCACTTCAACTCAAATAATCTGTTTTACTTATAGTCAAATGACTTGGAGCTTCCATAATCTCTTTAGATCCCTTTCCTACAACGAGTGCCAACAGAATAGCAGTGAGTATGAATGTGTGCATAGGGCAGTGTGGATATTGGTAGCCATCTTAGACTTCTGCATACCAATGAGGCTCAAGTTAAAGCTCAAAGGAGTATTCAGCTGGCTGGAATCTCAGTCAATGCGGTACATGTTTTGGACATCTCATAGACCAACCATTGTAACATTTCAATGGAAAAAAAATTACTTGCAAGTAGAAATGAGGACACTAAACACCAACAGAGGTGAATTTCTCTGACCTTAGTGTTCCTATAAAAGCTGAATATTTTAGCAGGATATAGCAACAGCTTTTGGTCACAATTTGAATTTGTTAAGGCCCTAAAAGAGATAACAGACTTTAAGAGAAAACAACACATAGGCATTTGAAAGCAGCAAGAATCTATCTGTATTGAAAATACATATAGATAATAATCCTCCTTTTGATTTTTTTGTTAATTTTTCATTGGATCTTGGTTCATATCAACTGCTGATAGTTTTCCATGACATGTGAGTAATAACCTTATATAATAACCAAGAGCAGGGCTGGAGAGATGGCTTAGCGGTTAAGTGCTTGCCTGTGAAGTCTAAGGACCCCGGTTTGAGGCTCAACTCCCAGGACCCATGTTAGCCAGATGCACAAGGGGGCGCACACATCTGGAATTCGTTTGCAGTGGCTGGAGGCCCTGGTGCGCCCATTCTCTCTCCTTCTCTCTATCTGCCTCTTTCTCTGTTTGTCACTCTCAAATAAATAAATAAAAATATTTAATAACCAAGAGCAGAGTATGGTTCAAAATCCCAACTGCCTTTCTTCTTCAATTTCATTTTCTTTTTCTTCTTCTCCTTCTTCTTCTTCTTCTCTCTCTTTTTCTCTCCCTCCCCCTGTCTCTGTCTCTGTGCATGCAATGTATTTACATAATCATATGGATGTGAATACCTCATGAAAATAAGTGTGGAAACCAGAAGAATTCAGAGTTTCTTAGTCTTTACCCTACTTCTCTGAGATAGGATCTCTCACCAAACCTGAAGCTCATGCCATATTGTTATTAATTATTATTATTGTAAAACAAATCCATCATTTTATAGAATACTTCATTTAGCTGAATCATCATTTATACAGTTCCTATCACATTTTTTTAAAAAATAAATATTTATGTATTTTTAAGAGATTATAGTCTTTTATTCCCTCTCCCCTGTACCCTTTACCATGAGGCCCTCCTCTGTGGGATTTTGGCATTTATTGTAGGTCATGAATGCCTCAGGCAGTCCCAGTGGGATAGTGGGTGGACCTTGCTACAGGGTATTCCTACCCACTGTGCGGCTCTTAAAATCTTTCTACCACCTCTTCCACAATGTTCCCTGAGCCATGGCAGGCCTGCTGGCAGTCTGATTTAGTGTTGAGCTCTTCGTAGCTAGTTTCCCTTTCAGTTCCAGCAAGGTAATTTGATATCCTGTGATCATCTATGGTGTCTTCAGCAATAGGGTCATATCATTTCTCAGTAAGACAGGTTAGCCAGTGAGACATAGTGATTCTATTGTCTCTAATCCCCTCAGCACTGTGTCCACAGGCAGGTGCAGCTTCTCTTGAATTTTTACATGGATGCTAGGGATTTAACTATGGCACAGCAAGTGCTCTTATTGCTGAGACATCTCCCCAGCAACATTTCCTTCCTTTCACGTCATTCCATAATATGGATAGATTTAATTCCAAATCTTAGTCCAGGTGTGGCTGTGCACACTTTTAATTCCAGCACTTGGAAGGCAGTCATAGGAGTTTGAGGCTTGACTACAGAGCAAGTTGTTCCAGGTCAGCCTGTACTAAGATGAGATCCTGTCTTGAAAAAAAAAATATATATATATAAATCTTAGTTTTATTTCCATGAATTGGGAAACAATTGCCTATCACATAATATAGTTTTGCATAGTAAATGAAATAAACACATGAAGGTCCTCATAAATATTTTTGATGTTGAATACAACTTGTGTCATTGCTCAACTCCTTAAACCATGAATATCTTTGACTATCTTTGAAAATGAGTTTCTACCACAGAGAGTAGAGCCTGGGTTAATTAGTTCATTTACTGCCCATTGGATCATCTAGTTACCCAGCTCACAGTTACTGAGCCTCTTCTAGGAAGCAGTGAAGAAACTAATTTAAGTGGCAGGAATATCCTTGGAGCTTAAGAGCCCACAGCCTGCATGTTCTAAAGGGAATCATTTGCAATCACTGAATTCCCAGTAAGTTTCTAAAGAATATAGAGGGAACATAATACAATTTTAAAATAGAACAATAAAGCAATCTTCTCACATTCCTCCAATCATGGAAACCTATTGAAATTTAAGGACCTTATTTTAAACATTTTTTTTAATCCATCAAAATTTAGTAAGGTGAAAACACATTTTTAGTGCATTGATTTCAACTAAAAATACTAAAGGAAGTATTAATTTAGGAAAATAAACAAGTGTTTACCAGTACCTTTGCCTAATGGTGAAGCATCACCTTAAATAAGAAGCACATTGATTTGTTGTGTCAAGATTACTGGCCTAATACACATGGCCCAACAAAGCAGAATTTGCTACAATCTTGGTTTTTATGTAATGACTCTCCATCAGATCCCAGGTGATTTAGAAGTGGTGCTATTTTATACAGAATAAAACGCTGCTGACTATTTCACATTGCATCTCACATAATGTGGATCTACTTTTGCCTCATTTATAGAACAAATAACAAAAGCTCTAGATTCAGAGACAATAAATAAGTCCCAATTTTAAGAGAAAGCTGAAAAATATAGCCTAACAAAGTAATTGGAAAGGATGGAAAGGATTTGGAAAGATAAACTTCACATTATTAATATCTGTGGATAACATATAATGGTCTATATTACTAGCAGAAAAAACGGATAGTTATGTGGTGTGTGTAGTATATGCACATATATGTGCAGATGTACAGCTCCATGTGCATATATTTGAATAACAGTGCAGTATGTTAGATGGACTCTATCACACATAAGAATCTATTCTTGAAGAAAATTCCGGGGCTGGAGAGATGGCATAGCAGTTAAGCACTTGCCTGTGAAGCCTAAGGACCCCGGTTCGAGGCTCGGTTCCCCAGGTCCCACGTTAGCTAGATGCACAAGGGGGCACACGCGTCTGGAGTTCGTTTGCAGAGGCTGGAAGCCCTGGCGTGCCCATTCTCTCTCTCTCCCTCTACCTGTCTTTCTCTCTGTGTCTGTCGCTCTCAAATAAATAATAAAATAAAAAATTAAAAAAAAAAGAAAATTCCATTTTTCTAAGCCCCAGTGATTCACCACAGGAATGGAGTTATAGACATGTGTGAGTACAGGGGAACTGAACTCTAGAGGTCTCAATCCTCCTCCTCGGGCTTTCACGCTTGTGCTCCAATTACTTTCATCCACTGAACTTTCTTTCCAGTCTGACCTATCTCTTCAGCCTTACATTAGTTTCTGTTTTTATAAATATTCATGAAGATTTTTATTAGCATAAGAAGAGACTTATGACCTAATGTTAGGTGAAAATAAGAACACAAAATACATAGTGAAGGGTTGGGGAGTTGGTTCAATGGATGAAACGCTTGATGCACAATAATGAATATCTGAGTTTGTATCACCAGAATCCATGTAAATGCAAGAAGTTATGGATAACTTCTGTAATGACAACACTGTGGCGGCAAGATGGGAGGCAGAAACCTAAGAATTTCCTAGAAGCTCATGGGCCAAACAAGGTGGCAAAAACATATAAGTGTGAGAGCTTTGCGTCAAGTGAGGTTGAATGTGAGGACCAACTCCAGGATTTTGTCTTCTGACCTCCACACATGGAATGGTCTACACATGCCCATACTGACACAAATGAATATCAACACATACATGTCATGGCCACATATTCACATAGTAAAATAAATAATAAGTTTGAATAATACACATACCAAAAAAATAATTGTGAATATTCAACAATTATAAACAAATATGAGATTTTCCTAGGTGAAGGGAATATTGATAACACCATTTCTTTTTCTTTTTCTTTTTTTTTTTTGGTTTATTTTTATTTATTTATTTGAGAGTGACAGACAACGAGGCAGAAAGAGAGAGAGAGAGAATGGGTGTGCCAGGGCTTCCAGCCACTGCAGACGAATTCCAGATGAGTGCTCCCCCTTGTGCATCTGGCTAACGTGGGTCCTGGGGAATTGAGCCTCGAACCAGGGTCCTTGGGCTTCACAGGCAAGCGCTTAACCACTAAGTTATCTCTCCATCCCGATAAAACCATTTCTTTTAAGCATATCTTGAGAAAAAAAAAATATTAACCTGGTGACTGCCTGCACTGTGGTGCAGTTTGGTGAATGGACCTAGGTGATCCTGTCCATCTGGTTAGTGCAGAAGTTGTACAGTGTGTAATTAGAGAATTTTATTGCATAATTTGATTTCCTATCCACCACCCAACCTAATTTTTTTTCTTTGTATTTTCCTATTTCTGAAACTCACATTTCACATTCTTTCTTGAAGATGTAATGTTGGATATGAGTTTAATTTTTCATCTAGATATATATTTATTCATTTAAAAGTAAGGCACAAGTTATTTTCCTGTTTATGTTTCATTTCTTTATAGAAACTGGAGTCAAGGTGCCCAGCAAAATGTGTGTGGTTTGAAATAAGTGGTAACTAGCTTGTTCTGAAACCAAGGTGGTGGCTCGGATCAGGGGGCAGTTCTGTGGTGCTGTGGAACTCATTATCCATGCTGCAGCCTACGGAGTGCTTCCTCTGCACTCCAGTGCTGTTCTGATGCTTTGGGCATCTGAGGCTTTAAGACTCCTTTTCTACTGAAAATTACAGGAAAGATTTTAGTAAATTAAATGCAAATATTGAAATTATAAGCAACATCTTATAATTTTAAGTCATTGAGTGTGGTACAGCATGAATGCATTTTAAATTCTCTTCCTCAAAGGACATCCTGATACTCAGTTTATACTGATATAGATTGTGGAATGCTGGAGGTGCAGGATAGAGAATAATACAAAATCTCACCTTTCTATAAGGTCTAAAGTCTTTTCAAATAGTTTAGGTCTACATTTATTATACATGCCTTCACAATGTACTGAAAAATACTCTGATGACAAAATTTTGAAACATAAGATTAATAAGATAGAAGTTATGGATATACACTCTGAAATATTAGTACTATAGCTGGGCATTTTCTCTTTTTCTACTTACAAGATAAGTAGACTGTGACTCTCCATGTACTTTTGCCAAGATGGTGAACCATTCATCTTAGCTCTGTAAAAGTTCTGTGTTTATAAATAGTGAGGAATGCAGTTTTCTTAAATCATCAAGCATTAATTAAGTATCTACTGAGTATCACATAGATTCTGGAGAGCTAATGAAGGTTCAGATGCCATGTAGTTCTCAAAAGGGGGGAAGCCTTCAAAATTCTTGGAAGAGATAGACCCACAAAGCAGTGCATTGATAGATGCTTATCTCACTTTCTGGGGGAAATGCAATGCACATTATCACAAGTATTATCATTATCACAAGCATTACTGATATAAAGAAGTACAACTCACAACTTACAAATATTAATAAAATATATAACACATTTTTATTTTTAAACATTTTTATTTATTTACTTAACAGAGAGACAGAAAGAAGCAGAGAAAGAGGCAGATATATATAGAGAATGAACTTGCCAGGACATCAAGCCATTGTAAACAAACTCCAGATGCATGCGCCCCCTTGTGCATATGGCTTGCATAGATCTTGGGGAATTGAACCAGGGTCTTTTGGCTTTGCAGGCAAATGCCTTAACTGCTAAGTCATCTCTCCAGCCCTATAAGTCCCTTTATAGAAAAGTCCATTTAGTGAATTCATTTGCTTCTCAAAGAATGGCATATTTGGATTTGCTGAACTTTAAACTTTTAGCCAACTGACAAATGAAAGAAAGAAATTTAAGCAACCCCAACATAAAAGTGATTTAAAAAAAAATTAGTGTTAACAGTTGCCTAACAAGAAAGAAAAAGAAGAAACAATAAGAATGTTTCAGCTCTTCACTAATTCATCAATGATATAAGCAATTTCTTTTCTCAATTGCATAATGATCTCTAAACACTGGAAGAGCATGTTTTCATTTTTATACAACACACAATGCAATTGTAAGTTTAATCTACATTGTACACTGCTATCAACTGCTTTTGCATATCTGTGGTGTCCATGGAACATTGATCCAACTCTTTTTTGCCATGTTTGTAAATTTTCATGATATACAGACTACCATAATGATTAACTTCAAGCATCCAATCAGATGTTGCTGGGCATGATGTTGTGTGTTGTGGAAAGATGCATCATTTTATTCCTACTTTCATATAATAACAAAAGAAGACCATTTTCTCTCATGATACTTTTAGTAATAAAATTTTTATCTGCATTTAAACCTTTATTAACCCACTATGTTCCCCAAGGCATTTGAAGTGGCTTACCACAAAATGAAGTAAATTTCAAAGATTCATAAGAAAGATAAAGACAACAGTAGAAAAAAATAAGTAGTCTGCAATATGAGAAGAAAAGTGGAACACTAATATAGAAAATGTAACAACTTCCAGCATAGGAGAGAACAACTACAAAATTTATTCATAGGTCCCAAATGGAAAGAGTCATGTGTCATTATGGCTTCCAGCTGAGAGCTACTTTACACATGTAGCTGTAATGGAAATGGTAAGATGTCCATAGTATCAAAGCATCATTGAAATAGGTAAAGCAGAAGTGTCCAAAGTTGCTGTCCTTACAGCATCCTTCTCCATAGCCAGTGGAAATTGCTTTAGTTATTTAAATTCACTGCATACCTCTTCCCCATATCTCATTCTGTCTTGAGTTTCTATCACGCACAAACATGGGCATGTGCACATGTGCTTGGATATCTGGAGGTCAGAAATTTACCACGGGCATCTTCCTTGATTGTTCTCAACTTTTTGTACTGAGACACTGTCACTCACTTGAACTGAGGCATCACTGACTCAGTTAGTCTAAATAGCAAGCCTGCCCCAGAGATACCCCTGTCTCTGCCTCCTGAGGGCTAGGAATACAGGTCAGCCTCGAAACCTATGCAAAATGCCCATGGGCATTTGGTATCCCAACTCTGATCCCCACTCTTGTGTGAGAAACATTTTATCCACTGACCATCTCCAAATCTAAAGCTAATTTTAGAATTTTCCATTGACAAGTAATTATATGTACTTATCAAATTATACATACTTATCGAAAAGATTTTCCATCAATGTAAGATTCTCAATCCTTGTAATTTATGGTAGACAAGGAAGCAAAGGGATCTACTTGTGGTACTGGATGAATGTTTTCAGCACGAGTTGAGAGTGAGGCTGACCTTCTGCAGGGAGAAAGAGTGGAGAGGGCAGAGTGATAAATTTGGTCTCTTTTTGTCCCTATATTTGTTGTGTTGTTGTCAACAACAAACTTTTACCAAACACCTGTAGTACTTTTGTCTTGCAGCTCTTTGCTTGTCAACTTTCTCTTCGTAGTTGTGTCCAACACAAAATGTCAGCACCAAATGTACCAAGTACCCCTAAGTTCCCTGAAGGGCTCATCTTAATGTAGACACTGGCAGAGAGGGGATGCAGACAGTGGATACAAATCAAGCTGAAGAAAGCCCAAAGAGCAGCCCTTAAAGTTCACTGAAAGTCTCAGAGGGGTATGTAGAGAAGTGGATGATATTGTATAATTCTGAGTTAATTTCCTGTAAAATACATGTAGTTAGCTCCCATTTTCTCTGCCATCTGCTGTGCTTACCTGGGGAGGTCTCTGGAGATTTTTCTGCATCTGTTCTCTCTGTTTCTGCTTTAGTCTTTCTGAACCTATGGCATTCTCTCTCTTTATCTCTGTCTCTGTCTCTCTCTTCCTCTCCATTTGTCTTTTTCTCCACCGTCCTTACCTCCGCACTTGCTCGCCATATCCATTACCTCTTTGTATATTCTCCATGTGTTCTTATCCAGAATTTTGCCTTTGGTCTTTTGCAATCATTACAACTGCTCAAGGAGAAAGAAAGAATGTTTTTTTCAACTATACTTTTTCTTCTTTTTTTGGTCATGTATCAAGCTTTAGCCCTTACTCTATCCACAGGAAAATTCCCCAGCTGAAGTCATCATTCTCTTTACTAGCATGGATGTTTGAATAAGCAAATTATGGCATTTGTACACACCAACTATTACAGGGTAAATGAGCTTATTGGTATGGTGGTTACGAAGATAAAGGGCTGAATGGAGGTTTTCTGTGGGGTACAAACCTCTATCACTCTCTCCAATTGGATACTGCGGAGTTTTGATTTTATTTACCATGAAAATGGCCAAAGAACCCTTCTGAGAATACTTGATTTTAGCCACATGCAGGATAGCTCCAAAACTGTAGAAAAGAGGACTGAAGAGATAGGTCAAGGGTTAAAGAAGCTTGCTGGCAAAGCCTGATGGCCCAGGATTGATTCCCCAAGACCCAAATAATTCTAGATACAAAAAAAATGGCACATGCATCTGAAGTTCATTTGCAGTGACATGAACCCCTGGAATGCCCATTATTTCTCTATCTATATCCTTACTAAAAGTAAATAAAAAATTCTTTAAAAAAAGAAATTATATGGGCTGGAGTGATGTCTCAGTGGTTAATGTGCTTGCTAGCAAAGCCTAATGGCCCCGGTTCAATTCCCCAGTACCCACATAAAACTGTATGCACAAAGTGCTGCTTATATCTGGAGTTCATTTGCAGTGGCTGGAGACTCTGGTGTGACTATTCTCTCTGTCATTCTTCTCTCTGTCTCTATATGCTTGCAAATAATTAAATGAAACTTTTAAAATATTTTTAAATTCATTTATGAGACAGAAAGAAAGAGAGGGGGGAGAGAAGCAAACATAGACAGGGAAAGAATGGGTGAGCCAGGGTCCCTAGCCACTGCAAACAAATTCCAGATGCATATGCCACCTTGTGCATATGGCTTACATGGTACTGGGGAATAGAACCTGGGTCCTTAGGTTTTGTAGGCAAGTGCTTTAACTGCTAAACCATCTGTATAACCCAATTTAAAAATATATATATATATATATATTTTTTTTTTACAGAAAAGAGAGAATTGGAAAGCTCTGTGTCTAACATCATGCTTCTGAGACACATTGAACTTTAAGAGAAATACTCTTGATATACCCATTCTCTGTTCTGATTGACCATCCTTATTTAGTGACATTTGATCTGGCTTTCAGTGTTTTCATCCACACAAAATATGATTAGTGGTATTAGCTACTTTACATGTTGTTGGGACAAAGTACTTCAGAGTAGCAATTTGATGACAGTGGCTTACAATGTCAGGGTCCAGTCTAACATGGTGGAGAAAGCATGGCAGCAAGAATGTAAGGCAGCTGGTGACATGGTGTCCACAGCCAGGAAGTAGAGAGTGATAATGAACGCTGATGCTCAGCTAGCTCCATCCTTGTTATTCGGTCCAGAACCTCAGCCCATGGAGATGATGCTGCCCACAGTGATGCTGGGACTTCCTACATTAATTAAACTAATCTAGAAAACCATTCATCAGGAAATTTGATTCCAAGGTGACTTTAGATCTTGTAATATTGATATTTCAGATTAACTACTATACCCAACAACCCATAAGTTCTGGTAAAGGATGGGGTGGTACAAGTCATTCATATAATCACCTTTTGAATTATCACAGGCAAAAGATTTCTTAGGTAGTAGAGCATGCAACACAATTGACTCTCAGCAAACACAAAGTAGAAAGGACAGTCCTTCATAGAAAGGCTCCCAAGGCACTTGATTTCACCTGGTTTTGTGGAGCACATGTCCAGAATCACCTTTTGAATTGAAATCAATTTGAAAATATGCAACCAACCTCTTTCTGGGTCTCCTTTCTTCCATTCTTCTTTCCTTCCTTCCTTCACTCCTCCCTCCCTCCCTCCCTTTTTCTGTCCCTTCCTTTCTTCCTTCCTCTCTTTTCTTCTCTTCTTCCTTCCCAACTCAAGCTCTCTCTACCTCTCCTTCCTTCCTTCCTTCCTCCCTGCTTCACTTCCTCCTTCCCTTCTTCATTCCTTCTTTCTGCCTTTCCTTCCTTCCTTACTTCCATCCTTCCTTCCTTCTTTTTTTCCATTTAATCCTTGAGTGCTATTTCAATATATATATATATATATATAGATAGATAGATAGATAGATAGATAGATAGATAGATAGATAGACAGATAGATAGATAGATATAGATGTAGATATATTTTCAGGAACTACTGTTGATATTTGAGACTTTACCAGAATTACATATGCTTTCTCACATTCATCACTCTTTGCTACTTCTAAGCTTTTTCAAGGACCTTTTTTTTTCTCAATTTTTATTAACATTTTCCATGATTATAAAAAATGGTAATACCCTCCCCCCACTTTCCCCTTTGAAGTTCCATTCTTCATCATATCCCTTCCCCATCTCAGTCAGTCTCTCTTTTATTTTGATGTCATGATCGTTTCCTTCTCTCATGATGGTCTTGTGTAGGTAGTATCAGGCATTATGAGGTCATGGATATCCAGGCCATTTTATGTCTGGAGTGAGCACGTTGTAAGGAGTCCTACCCTTCCTTTGGATCTTACATTCTTTCGGCCAGCTCTTCCACATTAGACCCTGAGCCTTGGAAGGTGTGATTGAGATGTTACACAGTACTGCAGCCACTTCTTTCCAGCACTATGATACCTTCTGAGTCATCCCACAGGCACTGCCATCTGAAAAGAGAAGATTCTCTACCCAAAATAAGAGTATCATTAATATAAGGGTATAAATATTAAGAGAAGTGCTTACTAGGCAGTTTGATAAGCAGATGTTACACCTCTAGGGCTCATGACCAGCCCTGTTTTAAGTTCAGTATCAGAGATGTGTCCCCCCCCCCCCATGGAGCAGGCCTCCGGTCCAATTGGAGGGCAGTTAGTTTCCGCCATGTCAGACCTGGCACTATTGCACTCATTGGCTCATTTGGCCTGGCTGGCCAATTATAAGGCTTGCAGTGTCCACTGTTGAGTATCTTCACTGGTGGTATCTCTTTCTTCCATTGAGCTACATGTAGAATGGCTTCTTCCAGCTTTCTGTCAGCTGGTCTACATGGAGGAAGTTATCAGCTCAGTTTTAGCAGGTTTTCTCAGTGGCCTTGCAGCTCAAGTATGTGAAGTCTTCAGCAATAGGGTCTTAACATCTATCCCTGGTGAGAAAACAATGGCCTCAGCAATGGCCTATTATGTTTTGGGGGCATCAGAAACCTCCCTGGCCAACAACTCACTGGAGGTATCCCATTCCTGGCACTGAAAATTTTCTAACAGCTATCTATGGCTCCTGAGTGTTCTGTTGTCCGAAACCGGAGGATTCCATATGATTTATTTGTATCCTCTTAGAGTTTGATTAGCCCTCCCTCCACCTTTGCTTTACTCAAGTTCTTCCCCTGACCTCACTTTGGGCCTTTTCACCCCCGTTAATCTATTCTTCTACTTACATACATACAATACCAACCTATTAAGTACCCTCCTCCCTTCCTTTTATCCCGGAGTAAACCTTTTATCTCTGAGTAAATTCATGGTAAACTTAGACCTATTTTTACTTTTTGGTTAATGAAAATAAGTAGAAATGGCCAGTGTCTTTGACAGCAATTTTTTTTCTAAATTTCTAAAGGATTGTCCAGTCACTCAATACTCTGAAACAACCAGAAATAAGAGATGCATGAGCACTGAGTGTTCAATAATAAGAAAAGCACATGAATTTCTTTGTCCATGAGTTATTATTTTTCTTGTCTATTTTCAGGCATTCATTTTGTAGTGATTCAAATAATAATAAGTAACTCATCAAGAGCTCATGGTATGAATTTTACATAAAATACTTCATTTCTTTTCAATTATTCAGCCTGGTAGTACTATTTTTATCTATTATTTCCTTAAATGATAAAACTAATACCAAAAGAAGAATGTAAATTCTAAGAGTTCCAAAGTCATACTTTAATACAAATATTGCCTAACTACCAATTTGTGCCTTTGAATGATTTTTTTTCTGCTATTGTCAATCTACCCTTCACTTGCAACTTTTCATCCTACAAAAAAGAAATCCTACAAATACCATGGAGCCCTTGTTAAATTCAGCATTGTCCCTTGCCTCTGAGGTCACACAATTAATAAGTGGAACTTAATTAAGTACAAGGTACTCATGTTCCAGTGGGCAAATGGGAAAAGTGATCAGCTGAATGTCATAGCTGGTAATGTGTTCTATTAATAAGTGTTTTCCAGTGATCTCAGGGGGCAGAGGAGGGAAGAAAAGTTAAAGCGTGGCTGCCCTCTGTCTTGCTTGCTCTTAGGCTGAAATCAATTGCACTGAGAAGTGGGAGGTGAGTGCATCGCCACCGAGTGGTCACACATCACAACACTGAACAAAAACCAAACAGTGGTCATGCCTGAACTCATGATAGGGATTTCTGTACAGGTAAACCACGATGAGTTGAAAAAGAAATGCATGTAATTCACATAAGCCATCCAGGGTCCCAGCTTAGTCACAAGCACTCTGTGCTCCTTTCATGATCCCATGGCTGACCGTGAACTTGGGGCCACTAATGCCATCAAATATTGTTAAGTATTGTAGAACATACTGCTGACTCAAGAAACGAATTTTTAAACATATGCACCACATATATTGTAGCTATTTCTAATTAGTACATAGTACATGTCTATATGAGTGGGATTCACCATAATTTTTAATACTTGTATATAATATACACTGACTATATGCAGCCACCCTTAACCCCAACAGCCTTCTTTCCACTTCCTGTTCTCTAGTATTCACTTATTCTAACTTCAGTCATCTTTTTTTTTTCCCATTTCATTTCCAGACATGAGAGGGGATACATGTTAGCTGTCTTTATGTCACTGACCATGTCACATGTTGATTATCATGTCCTTCAATACCATGATATCAACCATGTTACTACGAATGGCAGAATTTCAAACTACTTTGTATTCAAATATATTTTCTTTAGCCAATCTTCTTCTTCCTTGCAGGGTTCTAGTTACATACTGTTTAGACTATGCAAAGATTCAAAGGTCACATAAGATTTACTAAATGTTTAAGATTTTTTCCTTGGCTGTACAGCAATTCTACAATTTCTAACCTCCTATTCTGAAGTTGATTGACCATATCTTCTGTCAATCCCATTAAATAGTCTTACATTTAAATATTGTATTCTTTTAATCCCATGTTTTCTATTTGTCCCCTTCCAATGTATTCTATTCAGCAGGTGAGAATCTACTTGCTCATAGGTATAATCATAGAACATATTCACAAGCATTTTAAAGTCATGTTCTACTAATCCAAGTTTTTGTCATTTCCCCAGGCCTGTTTTCACTAGCTATTTTCCCCTCTTTGTTATGAAAGAAAGTACAGGTTATCTTTCACGAGAATCATGATATAAATATTGCTGTAATATTTCTGTGATTTGATTTGACATATCCACAATCTATTTTGATATGCCTTGCATCATTAATTTATTCCAATGCAGTGCTTAATGTCCCAGAATAATCTGTCAGTACTAAATTTGTTCATGATGGAGACATCAGCTATGATGCAGGTGAACACAAAGTATTATTACATATGATCATGGAAAGCAGTGATGCCTGCATAGCTGCAGTTCAACTCTGTCTTATTTTGTTAACAGGAAGTGCTAGGGGTAGAAAAAGAGTAATTATTTCATCAATGGAATTTGGTGGACCTGTTCAGAAGTAGAAAGCAGGAAAGTGCAATAAAATTTCAGAGTGAGTTATAGAAATAAACACCCAAAAAGAATAATGTCTCTTGTTGGTTTCATCTCTCTCCCTCCTCCTTATCCTCTTTTTGCATTAGAAGACTGTGATGTGGAGGAAATAGCTCAGCATTCTTTCATGAAACCTATTATAAGGTCTCCAAAAGTACTTAGTCACTATGGTAGTTTGAATAAATGTCCCCCAATATATTCATGAGTTTTATATTTGTATTTTATTTTATTTCTTTAAGAGAAAGACAGATGGAGGGAGAAAGAGAGAGAGAATACATGTGCCAGGACTTCTAGCCTTTGCAAACAAACTCCAGACACATGCACACCTTATGTATCTGCCTAACATGGGTCCTTGGTTGTTGAATGAATCTGTGTCTACTGGCTTTGCAGGCAGGAGCCTTAACCACAAAACCATCTCTCCAGCCCAGTTTCAGGGGTTTGGTAAAGCTTCTTAGATTTCTAGTCACCTGGCTCAAAAAGATGCCACTGTGTGGATCTTAGTGTCCAGCCCTAAGGTGTGGTGGTAGATTTGCAATTCTAGTTAAAAGTTAAGCAAAGTGACTGCATTCTACCTGGAGTCCCTGAAGTGTGCTTGTTTGTGGTGTGGTTTGGGGGATTTGGCTTATGGCTTCTTTCTCTCTGCTTGGACCAGTGAAAGTAGGCCAGCTTCTTATGTCATTATGGAACTTCTCCTGGATCTGGAAGCCTCAATAGTCATGCTTTCTTCCATAACTGTGCCTGGTTTGGAAGTTCATCTTAGTGACCTGAAGCTGTCTACTACAACCCCTGTGGCTGGGTGCTAGCTGTTTATATGAAGCGTTCTTATTTTAATTTGTTGAATATTTGCCGAACCTGACACAAACATCTCACTCTGGGACATTGTGATAAGTGGATAATACTCGGATTTTCATTTAATGGATTCTAGAGAATATGTTGGTATTTTTTTTCATGTTATTACCTTGACAGTTATATAGATGCCTCCAACTCCATGAGCCAGCTTTTCTTCCTGATTTCTACAACCAGCTTGTGGTAGATAATACATATATCTTATAGTTGACATTCCAGAATCTCTCAAAGTCACTGTTATGGTTAATATTGATTGCCCCCTTGGACTAAAAATCATCTAGGAGCCAAACCTCTGGGCATTTCTGTGAGCTTCTGGATTAGGTCAATTGATTTGTAATGACCCACCCTAACTGTGGGTAGCACAGTATATGGGTTGGGGTCTTAGGACTAAGTAAAAAGGAAAAGAAAGCTGAGCACCAGCATCTATGACTTCTGCTCCCTGACTCCTGATGCAATGTGACTTGATGCCTTAGGGTTCTACTGCCATGCCTTCCCCACCATGATTGAGCATACCCTCAAACCATAATCCCAAACAAAGTCCATCCTAATTTGCTTGGGTTAGGTAGTAGGTCACAGTAATGGGAAAATAAACTAATACACTCACCTTTCTGCAAATCGTAAGAATAGTGATAGGACTGTAGATTCTATATGGATGTTGCTTTGCAATTGATTTATCCTTTTGTTTTAAAGAGGTTGGGTCTTAGAAGTCTATGGTATCTTGCATATAACACTGTGTGATTCCATTTCTTGTTTTAATAGTAGTCTAAGCAGCACATTGAAAGACAGCCAATCACATCCATCTCTTTAAATAAGTATGCTGCAGGGCTGAAATAACTTTGGCTTCATTGCCTTTAAACTTCATGAAGCCTGGGTTAAACTCTTGGCTGTGTTACATCTAGAAATACAGACCTCATTTCACCTGCTCTACACAGCAGCTGCAGCTTTATTTGGAAAATTGATGAGGGCATTAAGTTTTGAACTCGTGTTGATTCTAATGTAAATAAATGGCATCATAACTTCATAGTTGGGGGTGACACTAATCCAGGCCTTAAAATTAAGGGTTATCTTGTTGATTGGGGGAAAATTAAGGCAATCAACTTTCAAGGCTTTGATAAATGAGATTGAGCACTTAAAATCATTTTGAAACTGGCTTTAAAAGCAGATGACTAGAAAATCAATAGCGGGAATGCACAGCCCTGGAAGTAGAAGGGTTCGATCTTTATTTTTAAGGATGTTTTCTGCTGTTGTTTGCATTGAATTCATTAATAAAGGCCATCAACATAACTCTGTAAATAATTGAATACATCTTACTAAGAGAATACACACTGTATCTTCTGGTGGAAGTCAATGTAAATAGAGCTTTGAGAAGTTGAGTTTTCAAAGGAAATGATAATTTAGGCTGAGTAGACCTAATGTATATTCATGAAATCAAGAATCAAGTTTCCCCAGGAAATCAGAGGTACAAAAGGCTCAATCAAATTTTTGGTTATAATACTTGTTTGTGTATATATGTTTGTGTAAGGCTTATTAAATTATAAAATCTGATGGATTGACCTCAGAAACCAGCTGAGATCTTACAATGTTGGAATACAAATTATTTCATCCCTGTATGCCATCACCACCATCATCTCAGTTCACATTTATTGACTTTAACTGTGTATCAAGGAGATTTTGCCATGAATACAGTTTAGCATGAAGTAAGGCTCATGCATGGTTGGGAACTAAATCATTCTACAGCATCCTGATGGGTGATTCTAACTAATTTTGTAATTAGTGTGTGTGTTGACCTACTAACACCAAAAAGCAAATGGAATTTTTATTTTCAGAACAATCATGGGAAGACTCATACTAAATTGCATGAAGAGAGTGGCGAATGTGAGACTAAGCTATATACTGTGTCAGAAATCAGCATGTGCCTGGGGAACATCACCCTGGCTACATTGAAATAATACTCAGTCATTTTTTTATTGTTGTTATTTGAATTTATTTTAAAGCCAATTTGTAGGGTACTTCAGATACAGTATTAGAGATTGAACAATGCATTATTTTCAGTTTGGAGTTGATGCAAATGAAGCCATTAACACGTACCTGATCATATTTAACCAGATTTCTAACTCATATTAATGACACCTAATTAATATATGCTTCATTGTAAACAGGATCAAGAGTTGTGGAATAACATGCTCTGGACCTGCATCAGCCTGGTTACCTGTTTTGCCAAACCCTGTTCTCAGGGACTCCAAAGGAGCAAGCACAAAACCACTAAGCCAGAGAAATCTCTGTTCTCAGTTTAATTAGAGTAATTATAAACATAAAAATAACTTCCAGGGCTGGGGAGATGACTCTGCAGGTAAGAGTATTTACTGAACAAGGATGAGCACCCTGCACCCAATCTAAAACCCCAGGCATAAGTTGCAAGTGTCTGTAATTCCAGTGCTAGTGACGTGGGTGGGGAACTGAAGGCTGGCTAGATCTCCATGTTCAGCCAGTCTGACGAAAGAACATGCTGCTCCAGGTTCAGTGACAGTCTCTGTCTCAGGGAAATAAAGCAAAAAACTTGAAAGGACAAAATCCCACATCTTCCAATAGCCTCCACATGTACATACACCACACGCTTATGCACACCCCCACCCCAAAACAAAACAAAACAAAAAATAAAAGTATAAAGAGTGATTTTCATTTGTTTTAAGTTTGATATAGGTTACATTTTATATTTGACAGTTAACACATGGATTAGTCAGGGTTCTCTAGACAGAACTGCTAGAATGAATTATATTAAAAAGGGAATTTATTGTATTAGCTTACAGTAGTCCAATAGCAGTTGCAAGCCCGAGAATCAAGGAACTCGGTCGTTGCTTAGTCCATATGGCCAGATGCCTCGGCAGTCCTGACCTGGCCCTGAAGACCTGGAGGCTTCCTGAGGAGCTGCTGGGGTTTGATACATGCAGGTCTTCAGTTGATGCTGGTCTTCAGTCACGCTGGTCTTCAATTTGCACTGGAAGGCAGCAAGCAGCAAACAGCTCCAATAGTCAAGTAGAAGAAATGAAGGGGCTCTTTTCACCCAGAGCTTCCTTATATGAAGTCCCCCTCTGAGAGAGGCCACCTGCTCTGGGGCAAGGGCTCACTCTTGGAGAAGGACTTCCTCCTTCAGTTAATCCTTCTTGGATGCAACCTTAGAGACCTACCCATAAGGAATTTCTGTGGATTAGTAAACAAATCAAGTTGACTACACCTTAACTATCACAAGTCCACCCCTTGTCAATTTGACGCCACACCATATCTTCTTATATCATACTTATTTCCAAATGAAAACAGTAACAAGCTCATAACTGTGCCTAACATGGCATAATTATTCCATGTACAATCAGAGATACAAAATCTTCCCCCAACACAAAGCAAGGTTCCTAGGAATGCTTAGTCTCTAATATAATAGGTCTAATATAAATTCAACAGTTAGCTAGTGATATAGTCTTAATATTCCTCTAGATATGTACAAACACCCTGTATAAAGGTGGGAGAGAAGCACTGCAATCACTGTCCTCATTTCTGTAACTTGTCACGTTGCCTTAGCTGGTATTTGTAACTACCTTCTTCTATTACCCATTCTGAATTTCCTCCACGTTCAGCAAGAACCTCAACAGATCTTGGTTCTTTACCTGAAGGGGTGACCATACCTTCATTCCTGAAGGATCTGGGCCCTTTACCATACTACCTTGATTGGGTTGTTGCAGTTGTCCATTAACTTTGATAAAAGGGCATGGTAACACTAAGAGACAGCCTAAAGGATCTCCTGAACTCCAGACATACTCTTCCTTACCTCCATTGAGAAGGAGCAGTCCAATTTCCCCCCAGTAGTCTGGATCAATCACCCCTGCTATCATTGTAACTCATTTCTCATCCTGTTCATTCAAAGGCATCAGGAGCCCAAAATGGCCAGGGGGAAGTCTGAGCTTCCAGTTCAATGGAATGTTCTCTGTGCCTTCTGGCAAAAGCACTCTCCCCTCTGGCACCAAGACTTGTAGGCCAGCAAAGCATAAGGTTGCAGGAACAGACAGCAAAACTTTAGCTAATGGGTCACTTGGGGTGTTGATAAGTAGGATCATTCCCACTTCTACCTCTTCATTCCCAGACCCATGAATCTGGGCTACAGGAGAAATAGTACCGTATATATGACACTGATTCAGAGCATATGCAGCCTGCTGGATGACACTCCCCGAGCCCTGCAAGTGATTACCACCTAGTTGGCACTGTAGCTGTTTCTTTGAAAAGCCATTCCACTGTTCTATCAAGCCAGCTGCTTCAGGATGGTGAGGCACATGATAAGACCAGTGAATTCCATGATTATGAGCCCATTGCCACACTTCCTTGGCAGTGAAGCGAGTTCCTTGGTCAGATTGCTGTGTAGAATACCTTGATGGTGGATAAGGCATTCGATAAGCCCATGGATGGTATTTTTGGCAGAAGCACTATGTGCTGGAAAGGCAAATGCATACCTACAATAAGTGTCTATTCCAGTAAGGATAAAACGCTGCCCTTTCCATGATATAAGTGGTCCAATGTAGTCAACCTGACACCAAGTTGCTGGCTGGTCACCCCAAGGAATACTACCATATCGGGGGCTCAGAGTTGGTCTTTGCTGTTGGCAAATTTGGCACTCAGCAGTAGCTGTAGCCAGGTCATCCTTAGTTTGTGGAAGGGAGTCTTTTCACCAAGAGCTTCTTTATATAAAGCCCCCCAGAGAGGGGCTGCCTGCTCTGGGGGAAGGGCTCACTCTGGGGGAAGGACTTCCTCCTTCAGTTAATCCTTCCTAAGAGCAACCTTATAGTCCCACCTGGAAGAGACTTTTGTAGGTTACTAAACAGATCAATTTGACAACACCTTAACCATCACAACATGTGTATATAATTTTAATAACAATAGCAATATAAATAACTTTGGACTGTGGAGAAAATGATATAATGGAACAAATGAGATATTTTGAATATGATAGACTCAAGTTAAGTTATGATTTACCTTTTCCTGTGTGACACTGGGAAAATAACCTCCTTATGGTTGATATTCTGAAGCCATAGCATAAGATATGCATTGTTAACAGGGATATTTGTTAACTCCAAACATAGAACAGAGAGGAACACTTGTGAACACTGTCCCCTTCCTCCACCTCTTGTACTTTTAAAGCTATAGATAATATGATCCTAAGAAGTTTTCACTCTGGCTTTGGAGGGAGAAAGGGGAAATGAGTAATGATCCCCTCTGTCAGGTAAAGGACTAGGAGAGGGGCAAGAAGCTTACACAGTTCTCTTTAGCAAACCCTGGGCTGGTCCTTCTCCTGGCTTTGTTGAAAATCACCCACTTCTATTTACAGGAAATGTATGGAGAAAATACAGAGAATAAACATGACCTCTTCTATTTTTGACCTCCTTACATGACACAGAAAGAGAGCCCAGTTCTGATGACTTTCCAGAAAGACTCCCAGGACTCAGCACATAGTTTTGGTTTATCACAACCAAAGGGACCAAAGTAAAATGAACAAAGTGCAGGGCAGAGGAAACTGAATGTGAGCCCCCTTAATCCCCTTTTTGTAACAACATACACAGAATGCTGCCTTCCAAGGAAGCTTCTCAGAGTGTCAGGGCCTGAGTATCCATGGGAAGGATGTGGTCACCTACACCCTCTCTATCCAGCATGCACCTAGTTCCAGACATACCAAAGGAAAGCAAGTACCCAGTAGATACTAAACTGTTTATGTACTCAAATTAGGCCCACTGGGTTAGTTTTAGTTGGGGAGACATTTCCCACATATTACTTCTTAAATATAACAGACACATCCATTCATGTGACAGGGTACAAGACTGATATAGCAGGTTATGGGTGAATTTGAGCTATCTGTCTCTTAGGTTATACACTTGTAGGCAATGGACCACACACCCAGCCTTGTATATTGTCCTGTCTCCTATGACAGTGTCCCATGGAAGGGCATACTAGCCTAACTAATTTTTCTCTGCTCATTCTCTGGTCTGTTAAGTGCTGCTTGATCAGACTTATCTCACTGTGGTGGTTTGAATCAATGTGTGTGTCTGAGGAACTAAACCTAATTTAGTTATACTTATGTAATGATTTGAATCGGGTGTCCCCCATGAACTCATGTGCTTTGCATGTTTAGTCCCCAGCTGATGGCAATTAGGGAGGTGGAATCTTGCCTGCAGAAGTGTGTTGTTGGTTGTGGGCTTATGGAGGTGTTTAGGTAGCTTCCCCTTGCCAGAACATTGCTCACTCTCCTGCTTCTGCTTTCAACGTGCTGTGGCAGAGGTGATGTCAAACTTCTACTCATTCCCTCATTCCATACTGTCTTCTGCCTCCATGAACCTTCACATTGTGACTGTAAGCCAAAATAAAATCTTGCCTTCCATTAACTTCTTTCAGTTGGGCGTATCATGCCAGCAACAAGAAGGTAACAAAAACATTCGCTAAACCATTGTGCTTTCTCTGAAGCAGCTATTTGCATATAATAAAGGTCTGGTGAATATTATGCCAAAAATTTGGATGACTTCTAAGCTGATTTCTGCCCAGTGAATACTGAATGAAACATGAAGAAAGCAAGTTTATCTTTTAGCCCCATGAACACTAGTACTTAGGACACTGTCTTTCTTTAATCTTTGTTTTGTTTTTCTTCTAGAAGCATCTCTGTGAGGTAGGAGAGATTGTGCTTGGCAAGCTTAAGACTCAGGAAAGTTAAGTACCCATAAGAGCAGAATTGTCAGGAAGACTTGGACTAGAACACATATTTGCTCTCTGATGATTGAACAACCTGCCTGTTGAATCAAATGAATATTACAAACAGAATTTCATGGGAAGAATTGCTATGGTTAGATAATCTTATTCCAAATACAGGCAATCCTTGTTTTTCTGACCTCCTGTTCTTATAATAAGCAAGACCAGGAGAGTTCTGGCCAGGTTTTATTGTCCTGGTATGGTTTCAAAGTCAGGAGCTCAATAGTTCAGACTGGCCAACTATTCTAGGATGACTAAAAATTAATAGAATCTAAAGATAAGTAGAAATTATTCATATCCAGGAAACCCCAACCTGTTGTCAGACCAAAAGTGCATAATCAAAGGTGGCAGATGACTGAACAGAAAAAATGCTCGCCATGAAAGCCTAAGTACCTAATTTCAGATCCCCAAGCCCCATGCAAAAGCCAGAAGCTGTGGCAGGCTTCTGTCATCTCAGCATGCTTATAGCAAGATGATAGGCAGAGACAGGAGAATTTACTGGAAACTTGTGGACCAGATAGATTAGAAAAAGGTGCTATGAGTAATGAGAGACCATGCTTCAAATGATGTTAAAGGCAAGGACCAGCCCAAAAGTCATCCTCTGGCCATGGAAAATATGTCATGGCATGTATGTGTTCATACACACACGCACACACACACACACACACACCATATATATTCCCTCAAATGTTCAAAATAAAGGGGGAGACAGGAAGTAGAACTCATGATATAATAAGATGAGAGGGAGAGTTCAATAAACAGACAACAGATGTAACTATTTCAGCAACAACAAGCTTGTATGCTCATACTTTATCTCTAAATCTGACCAATTACAGCCCATATTTGTTTCATTTTTGTTGGAACAGAAGTCGTCAAGTAAGTAGGCAGATTTTCTGTTCTAAGACACTATGTAATATGTAATTAATAAGGCTTCATTAATTCAGGTTTCATTCACTATTTCACAAATGTTGAAATAACCACATAGGCAAGAGAGTTTATAGAGTTATCCCACTGTAATGGTTGAAATAACCACTTGGACAAGAGAGTTTTATTGATATCCCACTGTAGTGGATATATAGCATTCAATAAAGCTTACAGTCCCTCACCTGATTTTGTGCCTTAATATATCAGCTCAGGTCTCATTGGAAATCTGAGACTCAGGTTCCATGATCTATTTACTTAATAAACCTTTAAATAATGAAACAGAATATATCTGAAGGGCCAGCTCTCTTTGTATCTGTTTTATGTCTGTATTTTATGGGATGATGACTACAAATCATATTGGCCTTTGGCAACATTGCACAGTGAGCATAGGTCTTTCTAGCTCTCTCCTGGCTTTTCACAGCACATGCTATGTAGAAATGCTTGTTCTAGCTGCTTGATACTCTTAGGTTTCTCTGATTTCTGTCTGTTTTTTATGGATTTACTTGCTGTCATGGTTTGAATATGAAATGTCCTCCCATAGCCCCATGCATTTGAACACCTGATTCCCAGATTCTGGTTCGAGTTTTGAAGGTTGTGGATCCTTTAGGAGGTGGAGCCTTGCTGTAGGAAGTGGGTCATTTTGGGTGGACCTTTAAGTTTTATAGCCCAGATCCACTTCCTGATGTTTCTTTCTTCCCGACTCTGGGTTTTACTTCTGCTACCATGCCGTCTCCACTTTGATAGAGGTCATCCCCCCCCGCCCCCCGCCCCGAAACTGTAAGCCAGACTATATTCTTTACTTAATTTGCTTCCCATCAGCTGTTTGATCACAGCAACAAGTTACATGCCCTGGAACTCATTAATCTTTTGGGTGTTGTATTTTAAGCTTTCAAATCTGGCCTCCATACAGAGGAATATATATATATGTATGTGTGTGTGTTCAATCAGATCAATGACATAATGAGTGAGAGTGAATGTCTAAAAGAAGAGAAAAGAGGGCCTGGAGAGATGGCTTAGCTGTTAAGCGCTTGCCTGTGAAGCCTAAGGACCCCGGTTTGAGGCTCGGTTCCCCAGGTCCCACGTTAGCCAGAAGCACAAGGGGGCGCATGCGTCTGGAGTTCGTTTGCAGAGGCTGGAAACCCTGGCGCGCCCATTCTCTCTCTCTCCTCTATCAGTCTTTCTCTCTGTGTCTGTCGCTCTCAAATAAATAAAAAAAAAAAAAATTAAAAGAAGAGAAAAGAAATGCAACACCATCTTATACCTTGTAAGTTTTTCCCACTTCCAGTGGAGCTCAAATATTCATTTAAACCAGGATTCACATATCTGGTTGCTATGACTGGAAAGGAGATGAAATATTATTTGATGGAGCAGTGATGCCTTGTCTGGTCAAGTGCACTCTTAAAAAGATGGGAATATAGTCTCAAAATCCTCAAAGAGTTCATTATGTCTGCATTTCCCTGTCTGGACATCCAAGGAAGTGCTCTTCAGATGCAAAGTACAATATAAGCCATGGAGTAGCCCTGAAAGAATGATGACAGTGATGGAATTTTTTGCTCTTCAGGACCTGACTTTGATGGTGGGTCAAACAGTTAACATAGTTCTGTCTTGGTCTTATAGAAAATAAAATATTGCTTGAGAATGACAGGGCAGAGCAAATCTAGTTATCTATGCTAGAACAAAAAGTAACAAGAAGAAAAACAGTTTAAGGAATTGTTTTACTCTGTATTATTCTAACTTCTCCCTCTAGCCCAATGGAGAGCCCCCCCATTTTATTTGATGTCCTACATTATTCCTGAACCTGTTTTGATTACTTTCTCAAGGGATACTCTTTTTCTATCTTATATAGTGGTTGGAAGAATAAAGCCGAGGTATACTCTGCTAGGTTGGTGATGAACTTCAACGTTTTCACATACTATCCATCTTGTGAAGCTCTCAGCCACCTGTGCAGACAGTGGCACCTCCCCTCAGACATTAAGTATTGCTGTGGACATTCCAGACATTAGTGTGTACTGATTGTGACCCAGTAGGTCATCCTGTAGGCGTGCACAGAGGGGTGTCACCCCCATCCTTAGTGAGTCCCTATCTTGTGGAAAACACAAAAGGGATGAGGAAGCTCTCACAGCTGGTAAATAGTTGTATTGGGTGGTGAATACAACTTAAGTCTTCTCATCTATCACAGATTTGTTCTCCAAATCCAGAAAAAAAAAATAGAAGAATGAATGATGGTAAAGAAAGGCCAAAACCAATTATAGACATTGATGGAGAGGGTTTCAAGAAGGCAGGAAATAGAGCAATTGACTCTCAGTTTGAGAAGTATGATAATCATTTTTGTCTGATTATGATATTTATATAAATTATCTCATTTGATCATTGCAAAACTATGTTAGGACATAATTACTTCTGGTAGGTTTTCCCAGATGCAGTTTGCCTGGTTTTATGGACAATTCAGTTGATTGAGAGCATGACTGGGGAGTCCAAGCAAGTGAAGTGGGAAGGATGGAAGAAGAGAATGAAGCTGTGTGTTAGTTGCCTGAGAGCAAGTGCTATGGTTTGCTTGAAACACAGCACAGTCTCCTGGGGAGCTGTGTACGGATGTCTGAGGTGGAAAGGATATACTGTTCATATCTGTTGAATACCTTCTTTGTGCCATAAAGTCTTCATGTAAACAACACATCAAGGTACCCACGATGACCTCTACAGATGATGAAATGGAAGCTCAGATAAATGAGGGATCTTGTTCATCCCACATCATTGTGATGGTAGGTATAGCAGTATTGCTTGATTTTGGTCGGTAATTGTCTTGTCTGATCATATCCTAGCAGAGTTTAACACTCCTGTTAGACATCACAATAATTTGAAAGTTTTATTATAGTTACAGAATATTGGTTTAGGAGATGTTTGCTGCACAAGCATGTGGATCTAAGTTCAATACCCAGCACCCACATAAAAAGATGGTTGCATCTGTGCAAACCTGTAAGTCCAGTGTTGAAGTGAGGAAGAGACAAGATAATCATGGGTACTTCCTGGTCATCCAGTTTAACCAACAAGGTGAGATATCCAGGCTCAGTCAGAGACTCTGCCTCAGGGAAATAAGGAGGGAAGAGGACACATAATAGCTTCCTTTGGCCTCAACATGTATGTGCACAGGGTGTGCATGACCACACATACACACACATGTACACACACACAGACACCACATACACCACAGACACACTAAACATGTAAGAATAAATAAAACAAATTACAGATGAATGTGCCAGTTGAAAGCTGCTGCACTGTATTGTTCATACATAGGGAAAGAAATATCGGCAATATGACCATTTTTGAGGGCATCTCATGAGATGCCAGGTCTGGAACTCCAAAGGGCAGACAAAAGCCAGTGAATATTCTTCTAAGCTGCATGATATCAATATTCAGTATTCAGAACAAGGGCTGGGAGGAGAGAGACCTGCTCTTTGTGCAGACCTGAAGAGGTGCTTTTCGTTTTTTGTGGCTTACTTCAAGTGCTAGAATAGCAAAGAATGATTGTGCTTGGGATTAGGACTGTGTCCAAGGGATCCAAGACAAAGCCAGACAACGGCACAAGAGGCTGGCTTTCAGGGAGGACTGGGGAAGGCGTACTTAACAAATAATAGTTTCTCTGACTCTGGTTTTGGCAGAATGGAGTCTACAAAGTCTTTGGAATGTGCCTTCCCAGCTCTGCCAACCACTCACTGTGTGTCTGGCCTTCTGCTGCCCTCCATTACCTAATCCATAGCTCCTGCTCCTCCCTCAAGACCGTCCCACCATACAGACACCCACAGGCATAAGGTACATTTTAACAGGGCAACTATTTTCTCACCTTTGACGCTGAGCCATCATTCTCAGGTACAATTTTCATAAGCATACACTTGCACTCCTGGTGTAGGCTCACGTATAATTATGAAGGCTGTTCCAGTGCTCGCTGCCTACCCTGTACTTAACGGGGAGGGATGGTCTCTCGCTGTCTATTAAATGTTTTGAAAGAATCCCTATGGGCATGACTAAGTTCAGGAACCAAGCAGACATGGGTATTTTAGTGTCTTATTTTGATAGGCACACATAGGCTTTAATTATCTACTCATTCAGGATTTATTTTTTTTTCTTTTTCTATAAGAAACAGAGAATGATAACATGATTCCATATGAACATGGGGAACAAAATTGGATGACAACATGGTATGCTGTCATTTGTTACTTAAAATAACTTTTCCATGCTCATTTCCCCTCTGTATGAATAATAAATACAGCAAATATGGAAATGAAAATATGGAAATAATCCATGACCTTACAGTTCTTGTGAAATGACTATGAATTTTCACAAATTTTCTTTGTATCTTTTCCATGCACACACATTAAGATTATGTTACAGAAATCGTATATTCTGAATTTTGTATTAAAAATATTTGCAAGCATAGGCAGGCAGAGAGAAGAGAAAGAGAGAGAAAGAATGGACACAACAGGGCCTGCAAACACTGTAAACCAACTTCAGAAACATGTGCCACTTTGTGCATCTGGCTTTTCTTGGATCCTGGGGAATCAAACTGTAGTTATTAGGCTTTATGGGCAAGTGCCTTAACAGCTAAGCCCTCGCTCCAGCCCTGATTTTTGTTTGGTACAATGTCATGAAAAAAAAAAATCATGCTATAAAATATTTTTTTCAACATACATTTTTGCACATATGTGATGTGCCATCCTACATTCCCACCAATATTGGATTTTTTGATGTTTGCTCTCCTTATTGGGGTAAGGTGGAATCTCAGCGATGTGCTTGCCTGTGTGGGTGAACATATGTGTGTATGTGTGGTATTCAGAGGTTGAGGTTGGGTGTCTTTCTCATCCATTCTCCACCTTATTAATAAAGATTAAGAGAAACTTGGCTTCCCCCCTCCCCCCCGCCGGTAGATAGGAACTATGCCACAGAAACATAGATACCATATTGCCTGCCTGGGCAGGATTACAACCTTCATCTGATTGTCTCTTTCAGGATGGCTGCAAGCAACACCGCCACAAGGACAGAAGTACTCCTTCCTCAACTTTCCCAGGGCTTACCTCACCAGTGGGCTAGCAATTCCTGAGTCAGCTTCTTGAGCTCACCACCCAATCAGGTCCCTCCCTGAGGCTCATTGGAGTTGGAAGTTTGATTCCTGTAAATAGGCTTGAAACACGTGTGTGATCTTTTCGGGTTTTGGAGGATCTTGGCATTTGATCTTTCGCCATCACCCCTCTCCTTCTGCCCCTATGTGAGGGGAAACTTCTCAGTCTCCCCACTGGGAAAGAGAATTTCTTTGGGCCTGGGCACTTCCCTGCGTGTTTTCCTGAATATATCAGACGGGTTTCCAGAGGCTTCTTCCCTGGAGACTAGAGGAAGTGTTTGTCTCCCTTTCTCCTTCACAGCCAGACTTTTCTTGTGTCTTGGGTTCCTTGCTTTGTTTTCCCTCCTAACTATCTCTAAAATACATCCAGTAATTCACAATTTAAATTTCAAAGAGTCTGTGCTTTTGATAATTTGATAGCTTGGGCAAGGGCCTGGTTTAGGATTCATTTCCTGGGGTCTCCTGCATTTTTTATGGACATCTAATCTCTCACAGGACTCCAGTCCTGCATTTTTGATTTATTGAAAAATGTGCTTTCACTTGAACCCAGAGCTGGCTGGTTCAGCTAGCCTAGTTATCCCAGCTTTCGCCAGGGATCCATGCTTCTGCCCCCGAGTAATGGGACTAGAGGTGAGTTGCCATGCCTAGTATTTTCCTGGGTGCCAGGGACTTGAGCTTAGGCCCATACCAGTTCTTCAGCCGCTGTTCATGTGGAGGTGAGACTGCTTCTTCTGTGGAAGACCTCTGTGATCAACACTAATGCACACTGTAGTTAGTCTATGGTTACCATTCAGAAAGGATGGATGAATCTGAAAGTTTCATTTCTTAAAACTATACAGAAAAAGAGTTAATACAGAGTACATGCTTACAAAAATCAAAGCAATTGAGAGTCCATGTCTGATTTAAGACTTGCTGCTCACTTCATTACCAGCTGTGTATCCCTCAGTAAACCTCTGGACTCTAGTTCTTTCTGCTCATGTGAAACAATGTTGTTTGATACAGTTTTACCAGTTAAATAACACAGTGGTCACTTGACAGATGATAGTTTATAAATTATCCTTTTGAAGACATTTATTTATTTATTTGAGAGAGATAAAGTGGCAAAGAGGGGGGTTGAGAGAGAATGGGCATACTATAACCACTGCAAATGAATTCCAGATGCATGCACCACCTTGGACATCTGTATTTACATAGGTTCTGAGGAACTGAACTCCAGTCCTTAGGCTTTGCAGGCAAATGCCTTAACTGCAGAGCCATCTCTCCAGCCCACAAATGATAATTTTATTTGTAATTATTCTCAGCTAGCTATTGTCATAGTCTATTGGAAATATTTTCTACCATCTGTATTTTCACAGAAGAATGACATGAAATATCTATTGATATCCAATATGCAAACAGGATATCTATGTGTTTAATGATATTTGGTGTTAACAATATTTAATGGTTAAAACATAATATTAGTAAGAAAACAGAGGACAATATCAGGAAGTTTATCATAAGTTCTCTAATACTTAACAGGAGCTTCTGGCAGCACCCAGAAAAAATGAGTTGAATTTATGGTAGAATAAATTTTAAGAGATTTTGATATTCTACCTTTTAACAACCCAATCCATTCTGCATATACATATGAGCATATTTATGTGACAATGAAACTACTGGGTGAAGAGATCATTGGGTTTAGAGCATCAAGTTAATGGAGGAGACATAAGAGATCAGACAGCCTGGGTTGGATTTAATCTTTGAGAAGGAGAAACAGCATTAAAGATCTATGAAGTGACAGAACAGAGAGTTTGAGGGGGCAGAATCAGAACCAGAGCCCAATGTTCAACCTTTGCCTCTCCCACCCTACCAAATTCCCACCAGACTTCATCAGACTGCTTCACATGCCCTCACTGGTGGATCCATCTGTATCTTTCAGGATCCCACTTAAGTACATAGGATAAAAATAAACTTAAATTTCAGTTGATGTTCACAATGGCCAAAGTTGCAAGAGGCCTGTTTGTACTTTGTTGTTCAGATTTCTCTTCCCTTTCTTCCCCTCTCCTCATCCCAATTTCTACAGCTTAGTTTCTTTATTCAAAAACTAATCTTCATAGAAATAAATCTCTCATGTATTTCTTGTTATGCATCAAGCACCCTTATGAACCCATCTTAAGCATCTGAAGAATAAATCACAGAGTAGGAGGGACTTGGATTTATACATCTAATTAACCTTTAATTGTCTATTGTGACTGCCTTGCAGTTCAGTAGTTGCTTAAACCTCATTAGTGTGGTTTAAGTGCCTTTTTATGTCAGATTTTATGATATCAGTTTGCTTACACAATTCCAGGTTACTCTGGGGAGATCTAATATCACTATAATGCTTAAGCACACACACACACACACACACACACACACATATATATATATATATACACTTTTTTTTTTTTTTGGTCTGATATTCCTCTCAAGAAAAAAAGTGCTATGACTAATTTCTCCCACTAGGGTGTATAAGTAGTCTGTGAAATTCCTTAATGATGGGGAAAGGATTTCCCTTAATTGTGCATAAATTATGAACATAGCCATACAATTTTAATTAGTCACTTTTCTACCCAATAAACCATGAGTTTGACAGATGTGGATTTCTGCAGGAAGGGAAAGCCAAAGAAAAGACCTCAACATTTTGTCATCTATGTAAACCTGATAACCCTGAACATGACTATATTCAAAAAAGTTCTGGCAGCTACTATAGTTATTACTTATTAGTGATATTATGGATTGTACCTAGTTGAGTGCCCATCTATTATGGCATGGTTAAGCTTAGAACAACTGGGTAGGTGGGGAAGTCTTAATCTCTACCACTAGCCTTCACACTTTCCTAATTTTATTATTCCCTCACTCCTTATTTCTTACTTGTTCTATTTTCTTATTTTGTAAGATTTTTTTTTCCAGATCAAGTATAATCTTACTTTTAATAATATTATTTGAATTTTTATGCACTATTATTTTTTATCATTATATGAAATTTCTAAGTTTCTGAAAATTGACATAAACATATTTTAACTAATTCTGTACTTAAACAGAGTGGATACTAATACTGTATCTCTCCATGGTCTTGTATTGTTATATTTTTGCTTCTCTTTCATCAGTCAAGGTTAAGCAATTTGACTTATATTGGATCTCTGTCTATTCATATTTTGGAGAGATTTTGAGGACATAGTGCTTAATATAGTCTTCAGTTTACTGTGGATAGTCAAAATGTTCGGTGCAATATCCTTATTATACAAACAAAGCCACAATGCAGAAAGAAAACAAAGAGTTATGCCATCTTCGGTATTATATGGGAACCAAGAGTAATGGTCCTATGTTCTGTCTTTAATTTATTGTACGCCCTTGGGCATATCCTGCTTTTTATTCTCTCAATGTCTTACTTTTTCCATCTGGGAAATAAAGATAATTATACATACAGGCAGAGAAAAGGAAGGTTGTGTCATAAATCACTTTGGATAGAAATTATTTGCAACATTCTAGAGTTATCCTGGGCTTGGGCATTTAGCTTAGTGGTAGAGCACTTACCTAGTATGTACAAGGCCATGGATTCAGTACTCAGCACAGAAAACAGTTATTCTGGATAACTGATCACCTATGTATTGAGTGTCTTTTATGTTTTATGTTTTAAGGATTGTGATGGGCACCAAGGAGACAGAGATGAGTTTGAAACTTCATTGGTGTTCATTAACTGAGAAGATGTAGAGATTTATGGTAATTATTGTATAATGTGATAAAATAATATTGAATATTGATGAGTGCACACAAATAAAAGAATTAGACTCAATCATATTTCTGATATTTTCTTATATTGTTACATCAACATACATCTGAATGAATTTTTTTTGTAGGATAGTTTGTCAATTGATAATATGAATATCAAAAAGAGATGCTTAGGAAAGCATTGTGGTAGACTTGATTTCTTGCAGCTCTTTTCTGGAGTGTGTGTTTGTGTGTGTGTCCCCAAACTTATCATGGCTGAGATATTTAAAAAGCTAGCTAGCTAGTAAAACAGCTTTTTTTTTTTTTTTTTTTTTTTTTTTTTTTTTTTTTTGAGGTAGGGCTTCACTTTAGCCCAGGCTGAGTTGAAATTCACTATGTGGTCTCAGGCTTGCCTTGAACTCTTGGAAATCCTTCAACCTCTGCCTTCCAAGTGCTGGGTTTAAAGGTGTGTGCCAACATGCCTGACTAACAACAAATTTTTATAAACATAAATGTTATTATTAATGAGATCATTATCAATGAGTGATATAATTATGTAAAAGATCCATGGGAAACACTTTTTGCATGGTATTAGGATATAACTCTATAATTTCTTATTCAGCCCAGAAAATAAACATAACTTTTCAACATTAAGATTAAGCTTTCACTGGTTTAACTTATCACATCACAAATTTTGTAACCAACACTATGATATATCATATTGTGTAGTACATAAACACTTTGGCATGGCGTGTGCAGTATTTCTGGCCAAATTATATAACCTAGATCCAGCTCCTCTTAAAGAGGAAATGCAAGGTAAGAAGTTTGTAGCTAACAATATCATTTAGCAACAACAGAAAATCTGCATAGGTGTATCCTCATCGACATGTGATTCATCTCTTCAATAACGTGTTGAAACTCAAAATGAGAAAGATGGAAAAATTTGCAGCAACAACAATGGCAAGTGAGGTTTTAGATTGGATATTGGCTGGAAAGGTATTGGACAACAACTGAGAAAGGCTGTGTCCTAAAGAGGTCAGTAAGCTACAGGAAGATAAGTACAAGGTTCAATTTATTTTTAAGTTAGACCCCTTGTTGGATATTGAAGTAAATACTTTTGTTTTTTCATTTACAATACAAAGAATTTTTTAAAAAAATTTCTCATTATTATGTTATATGATTATATATTGCCAGTCTTTGTCCTTATCAGTGGGACCATGTGTGTGTGTGTGTGTGTGTGTGTGTATGTGTGTGTACGCACACACACACACGTGTTTTGTTGTGTTAAAAATAAGTTGATTAGGGCTGGGGATATTGCTGAGCTGTTAAAGGTTCTTGTTACTAAACCTGTTTTCCGGTGTTTAATTCACATCAAGCCTGATGCTCAAAGTGGTGGGTATGTGTCAAGTTTGTTTTCAGTGGCAGGAGTCCCTGACACTTATTCTCACTATATATTTCTCTGTTTCTTTCTCTTTCTGTTCACAAAAATTAAAATATTTAAAAAAACCAAAATGGTGATTAAATCAATTTCAGGGGTATTTACTAGTGAAAACAAATAATAAAATTATTAGGAATAGTTAGATATTAATAACTATCATGGTTCAAGATTTGTTTTGCAACAAATAATACAGAGTACAAGGGAATAGTGTATGTCAAACTGGGAAATAGCCTGCAATCATTTTTCCCCCAGGTCTCTGTTATTGGTCAAACATATTTAGAAAGGAACAAAATTATAACATATATCAAAAAGCTAACACAGTTGGTTTCTGTAATAAAAGTCACCCAATTTATTCATATCAGCAAGTTAGTTTAATGTTCTTTGCCATGATTTTGAATGCCACAGAATTACTAAAAAGTACTGACAATTCCTCAAGAATAACCTTGTAAAGGGAATATATAAAAATTTCAACACAGTGACTAACTGTAAACACCGCTATGAACACAAAGTATGTACCTTTTGCCAGTAAGTTCTCACAGCAACACAGCACAGAAAAGAACAGCTGCAAGAAAGATGGAAATTTGGTGGTGCTGACACAGAGATATAAGCTATTTTTAAATAATACTAAAAATGACGCTATTATTCAATGTGCACTCTTCATTTCCTAGAAAGCAGTGAGGTGACTTACATATATTTTTAAAAGGAAAGAGTGGACTGGAGAGATGGCTTAGTGGTTACGTGCTTGCCTGTGAAGCCTAAGGACCCTGGTTCAAGGCTCGATTCCCCTGGACCCACATTAGCTAGATGCACAAGGGGGTGCACACGTCTGGAGTTCGTATGCAGTGGCTGGAGGCCCTATCTAGCTCATTCTCTCTCTCTCTGTACCTGCCTCTTTCTCTGCCTGTCACTTTCAAATTAATAAATAAAAATAAACAAAAAATATTTAAATAAAAGGAAAGAGGGAGAATATTTGACTAAAATCTTTCATGTGTACAGTATTATTACTTTAAATCATAATTTCCCAAGGGAAGGCTAAAACATAATGAAGCTAAATACAACAAATCAGTTCCTCCATGAAATGTAGTCTGAAGCCTTATATAAAAAACATTTTGTTCAATTTTTTATATGGTTAGGCAAACTTAGTATGAAATATAATCAACATAACAAAGCTGAAATTTTGAATAAAATGCCATATAAGTTAAAGGGGAATGATTACATTTAATTTTTGAGCCAAAAGAGGCTGCCACTTTTAAAATTGTCTGAATAAAGACAACATTTTCTATATCACATTTAATGTTCAGAATAAAGTTTTATAATTTACATTTGTACATTACTGTCCATGATAAGAATTTCTAGTCGTAAGGAAATAAGCTTGCTTAGGGAGCAGTAGTCCATACTTTGGAAAGGAAAGACACTGGATGCTTTGCAGAGATGTATTCCTTCACAACAAGAGTGACTGGATAATACAGATATTGTACTTAGGTCATCATGAGATACCAGCTTTAGAGAAATAAAGATACAGGAATGATTGAATAATGCATGTTTATCCATAATGAAGTTAAAAGCTAACAAAATGGAAATTGCCTTTCAGTTGAGAAACAGTTGAAAACACAGAAGTGCCATTAACAGACTACTCCTGAGCCAAAAATATTTGACAGTCGCTTCCGTTTACTACATTTGGTTAACAACAGCATGGTAAGCAGCCCTGCAACGTGCTTCTCATTACGTTACTCCCCTTCACACCGTGATTTTATACTTATCCATTTATGAAGAGAGGGAGAGAGCAAATAGTTATGTGAGAGCCTCTAGCTGCTGCAAAGAAACTCCAGGTGCATGTGCCACCATGTGCATCTGTCTCATGTGGGTCCTGGGGAATTGAATGTGGGTACTTAAGCTTGGGAGGCAAGCATCTTAACTGCTAAACTGTCTCTCAAGCCCAAACTTGATGTTTTCTTCAGTAATCGTCTCTCATCAGGGAGCTCAGGCGAAAGGGTGAAGTGTTCTATAAATACATGTTCACCGACATCAGAACTCCGTCCTTACCACCACAATCTCTACTATTTTAATAGTCTGATAATGTAACTTTTAAATTTGGAACTATCTTTCCCCTATCAATTGTAGTTTAAACTCAGACTTCTTGAAAATAAACTCCTACTAGAGTAACTGAACAATAATTTTAAAAGGACTGTGTGTGAGTGTGAGTGTGTGTGTTTACACAGTACAGGTGTGCATATCCCACTGTGAATGCATGCAGGTCAGAGGGCAACCTCGGCAGGGCCTATTAATGTTCACCATTGCATTCCACAGACCAGGTGGCCTGCGAGATTCTGAAAAATATTCTCTTGTCTCTGCCTCTCATCTCCTAGTAGGAGTGCTTGGATTATAAATGCCAATGCAACATTTGGATGTATGTGGATCCTGGTGATCTGAACTCAGGTACTTATTTTTGTGTGGCAAACACCTTATCCACTGAGCCATCAAGTTGAAACATTTTACATAATGCATTATATTTAATATTTAATTTTTGGAGTGTTCCCATTCCCTTTCAGACTGTAACATATCAGATACACATAGCAGTGGGTAGCTGGGGCAACCAAGCAGAAAGGAACTGTATTCTCCTGAACTGTTTTATGTAGTTACCACCAGAAGAGTCAACTTCTCATGGGAAAAGCCTTCCTTCACTCATTCATTCTTTCAGGAAATGCCCTCATAAATTCTTGCTCAATTCATAATAAGTCCAACTAATAGAATTTAACCACCACACCCAGTCAATATTTAGGGTAGAATGTAATAGTAATGGTCATCAGTGACACTAAAATTAAAACTTGGAAATACATGGAGCAGTAGATATAACCTGTGTCTCTATTTTTTTTTAATTTAATGGAGGGAAATAGGCATCTATATAAACAAAGGCAAAAGAAAATTGTCAGTGTATCAAGGAGCATACATTATTTTCAAGATCTATATGACCTTAATTGGTTGGAAGGAACTGCATTACAAAAAGATTTTAGGATTGTAGGAAAAAACATAGTAGGAGAGAAAAGGCAAGTAAAAATAATACAACATAATTGTGCTTGGATATATCATTTTCAGAGAATAAGAGTGATGGATATGTTTTACTACAATGAAATGAGAGAGAGAGAGAGAGAGAGAGAGAGAGGGAGGGAGGGAGAGAGGAAGTTGGGGTGCCCATTAGGAGGGTGCTTAAAGACTCTTAATTATAACCTATTTAAACTCATCATTTTCCTGGTCAGAGCATTAATTTAACTAATCGTAATGCACTGACATCATTATAGTTTAATTGGGGTTAAATAGTGAATTCTCACAATTAGTTAAAGGAGAAAAACCTATTATTAAATATAGTAATATCCCTGTGTGTGTCTACAACCTCTCACATCAAGGATTACCTCAAAACAACCTTTCCAATTGACAGAGAAAAATCCATTTGTTCTATCATACCCATTTTGGTTTTATGCATTTGTTTTAAAGATGTACTAAAAGTATTTTGGAAGAAAGTACTGGGGTAATTGGTAATTTCAAATTTCCGAGTAAGAGATGAAAAGAATGGCACAGGAAGTACTGAGGATATAAATATGGCCTGAAATTGGGGAAGGTATGTGGGAGGGGTGGGGAGAGGAATTGTGCTGGTTTTTATTGATGAATTTTATTGGACCTACAATTACCTAGGAAAGGAGCCTTTGGGCATGTCTGTAAATCATTGGATTATCTTGATTGGGTTAACTGAGGTAGGGAAATAACTGTCTTTGATACTATTACTAGGGCTGGAGTCCTGAACTGATTAGAAAGGAGAAAAAGAGCTGAGAACAAGGGTTCCTTGCTCTCTGCTTCCTCACTGAACACTGAATATGACTACCTGCCATAATTTCCTGCCACCATTCCTTCCCCCCATGATGGCCTATATCCTTAAACTGGAAGCCAATATAAAGTATTCTTTTCCAAGTAGCTTCTTTCTTGTCAGTTATTTGGTCACAGCAATGTGACCAAATACAAAATCATATGGGGATAGGGGGAGAAGAGCTACAAGCAAATTTTGTTTGATAAATGCCAAAGTGACACTCAATATTTGTATGCTAGTAATAATAATAATAATGATAAATAGTAATATATGATAATTTCTAAATCATATCCCTGTGCTTTTGCCCTATTGCAAAAATTTAGTGCATGTATTAGTAAAATGTGATTCTCACTCACTCCTATTGTACCCTATGAGTGATTTTTCTCATTCTTCTCTCTCTAGGCATCTGTACAAGTCTTAGGATATTAGCCTTTGGCAGTAACCATATGATGTTCCCTACATCTAGTGGAACTGAAGGAATAAGAATCTAATATCTCCATCAAGAGAGACTGTGTGACTATATCTTATTTTTCAATTTAAGTCATTCTCTGGGTCCTAGCATATGCAGAGCCAAAATGTAGAGACAGATAAAAAGCCCTGTGCAACATTTAGAAATGAGAAGAATTTGGTCTTTACCATAGTCTGAAATTTTGTTCTCCACTGAGATTGATACAAATAAAAATAGGATGCACAGTGTCATTAGCAATGCCGATATGTGGCTGGGGAGTAAGGAGACACCTAGTATGGGTGGTCTTCGCTGCTTCCAGGAAAGAGACACAGTTGTAAGGCAGAGGTTTGAACATCTCAACGAAAAACCTACCTATGCTGGCAGCCATTCAGGTTGCCAACTTTCCTTAAATACTCTAAGAGTGAAACTTTTCTAGAGGCTGAAGAAATGGCTGAGTTGGTAAAGTACTTACCTTGCAAACATGTGTACCTGAAGCCTCCAAACCCCAAATCTACATTAAAAAGCCAGGCAGGGTGGCCTGTGCCTTACACCCCAGCACTGGGGATAAAGAGACAGGAGGGTCTCTGGACCTCATTGTCCGGTCAGTTTAGCCTATGTGATGAGATCCAGGACAATGAGAGATTCTGTCTGAAAAAGAGGAAGCCAACACACATGTCTAAAAACACCAGATGTTCTTTCTGTGGCCTCAACATACATGTCTACACATACATGTTTATGCTCACACACATACAAACATTTACACACACACACGATCATTAAATAAAAATGTTATATACATATTTGTGCTTTTCTAGCCCTGTGCCTTTCAGTGTGTTAATAAACCATTCATATATACCACTTTATTTATTTTTATATCACCCCAAATTTTCTGACTGGTAAGCTCTAAAAGCTCAAAGTAGCTGTACAATTTGCTTAATCTCTTCCTAATCCTAAATGATGGATCTTGGGCCCAAATATAGTATTATATCCAAACTCTAACCTATTAACAATTATTTTACTTCCTAACTGGTCATTATTTTCCATACCTAAAACAAATTCCTATGATTTTCTGGATGCATGTATACCTATTCCACATTATTCAATCCATGTGATAAGCATTCATATCATTTCAGCTATAGTTTCAGTAGTGTGACCATTTATATCCCTAATGATCTCAAACATTCTCTTACTATCTAAAGTATATGAATGAATCAATCAATAAGTAAGCAAACAAAATACAGGGACTTTTAAAATCTTATGATGCAGCCTCCCTCAGTCTGCAGTTCTCAAGTTTATTACCTCTTCAAATTATGCTTGCTTCTATAAGTGTACTTAGTACCTTCAAAAATGATCTGAGCCCAGTGTGTGAAGGCATAGAGAATGGACTTAGCTTCTAAGATGCCTGAACAGTTAGTTGCTAAGTCATCTATATACCCAGTATATGGATTCTGTATAGTGTGTGTAAAGCCCAAATTTTGTAAGAGATAAGCAGGATGCCACAGGGTCCAGATGAAAAGAAAGAAGTCATTGAAGTTGACTTGCTGTATATGATTAAGGTAGTATTGGTTTCGAAGAAAGGAGCATTTTGAGGAGTGCCTACAGTCTGACAAGAAAAGTAGTTAAAATCCCTTCTTTCTTATAAGCGTCTAAGCTCTGAAGGAAAAAGCTTACTGTCTGTACTTGCTGCTTATAGATACTGGTTATTTCTCTTTGATCTTCATAAAGTCTACCTTATTGTCTCTTCAGACTCTATAGAAAACAATACTGCAGTTCATATGAAAATAACTGGCAAAACCCACCAATATTCCACCTGTGAATTGTGTATTCACCCCAAATGATCTGAATATGTATTTGCTTCTTTTTCACACTATCTTACAATTGTCTCAATGATTGCTATATCTTGCAGAGTGCTATTTATTATTCCTTGCCCATAATCTGTTGCCTTTTGGGGATCACTTCTTCTTGTTCCTGTGAAAGACTACTCCATTTGTCTTGTCAAAATATGTCCTTCTTACAAATTCTAGAATTGGAATTCTGCCCTATATGCTGGGCATCTATCAAAACCAATATCTCCATCACAGTAATTCCTTCAGAATGAATACTTGCAAGGTGTATATTATAATAGAAAGGTCTTTCTCAGAGGTATCTAAGCTCTGAAGATAAGGGTTCACAGTTTTCACTTGCTGTTTGCAACCAAAAACCGAGAGGATTTTTGAAAGCATTAGGGAAGAAACACGAAGTTAAATGACATGGACAGAAAGATTTGGGAAATGGTGTTTATTTGCCTGCTATGCATGAATTAGCCTTTTTTGTTTCAACCAGTTAGATTTGTCATTCTGCCATATAAAATCAAATGAGCCCTGTCTTACCTGGGAGATATTCCAGGAATGGTTGGCAGTTTGGAGGTGGCCGGATGAGCCAAGGTTACAAAGATGGAAATAACATATTTTAATTGAAAGTATCAATGCAAGGCTAGAATAAAGCAGCATGTAATGTAGGAGACAGTAGGAGTTGAAACCCTTAGCAGAAGCTTTCACATCTTGCACTTAAACAGTATTCTGCTGCCCCATGATGATGGAATATTGACACTTAAGGCAATATAGCACTGGAGATTAAAATGTACTATAGAATTAATGTGCAACATATATCTATGATAAAAGGAATATAAACTTGAAGGCACACTATCACAAATAGAAAAACTGCTATGAAAAATATAGAAACATTCAATATTTTATACATATTAAGACGTTTTCCAAAATAATATATTTGACAGCACAGTTATGGTTCATTTTAAAAGATAAATAGACTCTTAAAATAAAATGGGTGAACCAGAAAACACATTATTTGTTCAAACTGTATTTCAAGGTCAACCCCAGTTATACTGCTAGTTTCCTGCAATTTGAGTTGATTGTTATAGAAATGATTTTCAATTATGATTTTGGCAAACACCAAGGAAAGTCAAAATCTTTCATGATTTTTTTCAATGAAAAAGTAACATTTTTAAAATCTTGTCCAAAATCCTAACAACAGCCAAAAATGCTGAAGTAAATAATTTGAAACAAAGAGCAGACACAATAACCTTTGCCTTCTTAAAGCATTCAAAGTATAAAGTTTTTCAGGTAAGTGTTCATAGTGAGAGTGAATTCAATTCAAACTAGTTTATTGCATTATCAAAGGAAGATTGCTGTTGAGAAGTTACTTTGTTTTGTTAAAACTGGTGATTAAAATTTCCAAAAATATTCAAATTCAACAGTTACTGGGTGAATAGTATGTGATTTATACTACTTAATATTTAAAACTTAGAGACAGGTGCTGAGAAAATGGTTCAGTAGTTAAAGGCACTTTCCTGCAAAGCTAGCCATCTCAGGATTGATTCTTCAGTACCCCAGATAAAGTTGGACATAGAGTGTCTCATGTAACCTGAGATTATTTTCATTGTTATATGCAATTGTATGTTTCCTAGTCCTCCTTATTGGAAAGGGAAATGTTTATTTGAGAGAGATAAAGATAAGGGAAGAGAGAAACATATGAAGGAGGGAAGGAATGGGCATGTGAGGGTCTCCTGCTACTGCAAACAACTCCAGATACATGTGTCATTTTGTATATCTGGTTTATATGGGTACTGGGGAATTGAATTTGAACCATCAGACATTGCAAGAAAGCTCCTTTAACCTCCGAGTCATCTATCTAGCCCCAAACGATATATTTTTTAAGAAACTAAATATATCATCAATTTATACTGATGACATTAGTTCAAATTTGAAGAATCCATTTATAATTTCTCTTCACAATCTTTCCTTTTCTAAAATCTATGTAAAAATTTTAGCTTTCAGGGGATGTAACTCAGTAATAGTTTATTTGTCCAGCATGTATGAGGCCATGGGTTCTATCCACAGCACCAGAAAAAAACAACAAAAAATAAACAAACAAACAAAAATAAAAACAAGACAAATGTATCTTAGTTTTCCACAGCTGAAATGTAATTATTCATTTGTTTGAACTCACTATAGTACTCAGTTCCACATTTCTGGGATGAACATACAAGCTGAATACATTTTATGGGGCAAAGAAATAAATTTCAGGCTTACAGGTCCAGGGGAGGTCCCATTCATGATAGAAAAAGCTGGTCCCTTTTATAGATCCAAGCAGACAGAAACCACCAAAAAGCCATCAAACACCAAAAAGCAGTAAGCATGAATTGGTCATTACTCTCCTACAACTTTGGGCTGGAATCCAATCCACAACAAAACACATGTTAGGATCCATCCCCGTGAAAATTCCTCTGGCGAAAAGGCTGGAGACCCCAGTCACAAACTTTGATGAAACATCTGAGTCTAGGGGGGTCCATATATTCAAACTACCACAGCCACTCTACCTATAAAATATGCACAATGAAGCTACCACCAACAATCTGGTCATCCACAAAGTATTCATGATTCACTGTCTTTGAAATTCATAGTACTTGAGCATATGCTAAAACAGATGTATAGTGAAAACTTTGCTTCATTTTTCTTTTAAATTTTTATTAGCATTTTCCATGACTATAAAAAAAATTCCATGGTAATCCCCTCCTCCCCCCACACTTTCCCCTTTGAAATTCCATTTTTACTTAGAGCAATTCACTGTGTAATAATGCCACCAGTTGGCAATTTAATTATATCTGCTTTTATTCTTTTCCTGTAAAATTGTTGTTATTTATTTAAATTTGGTTTTTGTTTTGACTTTTAAAACTTTAGTTTTATTTATTGGCGGCGGGGGGGGGGGGAGGGAGAGATAGAATGGGTGTGCCAGGTCCTCTAGCCACTGCAAATGAACTCTAGATGCATGTGTCCCCTTGTGCATCTAGCTTACGTGGGTTCTGGGGAATCAAGCTGAGGTCCTTTGGCATTGCAGACAAATGCCTTAATTGTTAAGCCATCTCTCCAGCCCCATAGTTATTTATTTTATGTGTATATGCATGTGTATATTAATGTTCACATATGTGTGGGTCTATGTGTGTGTGTATTCATGGGGAAGCATGAATATAACCTAAACTGTCATCTTCAGGGATGTCATCATGTTTTATTTTTGTTTTATTTATTTATTTTTTTGAAAAAGTGACTCTTATTAGTCTGGTGCTTACCAATTATGCCAGACTAGCAAGCCAGTGAGCCTGAACCATCCACAGGATTGTAAGTGTGTGCTACCACTCCTGGAATTTATAGGGAATGAATTCTGGTCCTCATTCTTGAGGAACAAGCACTTTACTAAGTCAGTTTACTCTTAAAATTTAGGAATTTCCATTTAAGTCTAAGTATGTTTATTGATTTTTATAAGCTATGTGCAAGGCTTCTCTGTCAATCCACAAGCTCTACCAAAAATATAGGCTACCACTAATAGATAAGAAATGTTTTATCTGTCTACTTCCACTCGGGGAATTTTTGGGACCACTGCTGAATTCATGTACCTTTGAAATGTCTAGTTTCACGAAAAGATATAGAGGTCACTCACCTACATTCAGATGTTGGATGACAATGAGAGGGGCTGGCTGTTACAAAGCACCAAAGGAAAATAGCAATGTGCAAACATCTAAGAAACTTCACAGTTCTTTTTTACTTAAAAGAAAAAAAATAGTTATCAGAGGAGGGACTTCTAAAACCCGAGGGGATGCCTCCTTAGGCAAGAACTTTATCTTTCTTTCCTTCCTTCTTTCCTTTCTTCCTTCCTTCCTCCCTCCTTCCCTCCCCCCTCCCTCCCTCCCTGTCTTCCTACTCGCCTTCCTGCCTTCCTTTCATCTTTCTTTCCTTCCCTTAAGCTCCTCTTCTCTTACAGTTTTCCCTCCATCCAGCTTTATAGCTTGCTACAATAAAACTTTCTCATACTTTGGGCTGGAGAGATGGCTTAGCGGTTAAGCGCTTGCCTGTGAAGCCTAAGGACCCCGGTTCGAGGCTCGGTTCCCCAGGTCCCACGTTAGCCAGATGCACAAGGGGGCGCACGTGTCTGGAGTTCATTTGCAGAGGCTGGAAGCCCTGGCGTGCCCATTCTCTCTCTCTCCCTCTATCTGTCTTTCTCTCTGTCTCTGTCACTCTCAAATAAATAAATAAAAATATTATAAAAAAAAACTTTCTCAAACTTTGAACACTAATAGTAAATAATCAGATAGTAATACCATGAAACATTTCAAAATGAAGGATATATATCAGCCATCATTTCCTACCTTTGTAAGATTTTGTATGGCAGTTTGACAGAATTCATGGGAAGATATCAATTATTATGTGCTATTTTGCATTTTCATTTGATATAATTATAAACATTTCTCATATTGTAGCATAGTCTCCCCATTATCATTTTAATGGCTATACATTGTACCATCCTGTGGATAAATCTGGGTTTACTTATCTATATCACTGTATAACTTTTAGGCAAGTCCTAAGTCAGTTATTTATTTGTTGTCATAACAATTTTACAATAAACATATGATGCCTTAAAATATTCTTAGCATCAGCTTTATCTGTGTTCAAGTTGCAAGTGGGATTTCTGATCACCTAGGTACAAAATACTCTATCAGGCATTGTTCACTAATTAAGTGCTGTATTTGCCAATTATGATGTGAGGTAAAACAAGAACATAAAATATTATTTTTAACAAATTTCCAAGAGAAGAGATAAAATCCAGTGCCATGTGGGACTTTTGACTAGTTCCATCTTGTCTCAAGATACAGTTAGCATCTAGGCAGCCTCTGCTTTACAGAAAACACTGCTTTACCTTTTTCATCTCTTGCATATCACACTGCTTGCTGTCTTGTTAAAAACTCTCCATGCCAGGGGAATGTGACTGAATAAATTATCCTGCAAATCTGGGATTCCTTTAGGGTACACTAACCCTGGCAAGCACTCTTCAAAGATGTTCAGCACAATCATAACCCTCAGGGACATCACTGGTCTTGCATAATAATTGTACAATGATCAAGAAGCTCATGGAGGGATAAGTGGGAGCTTGGCATTCAGGGAGGGTTGTAAGCAAAAGTGGACTTGGGAAAATTATGGGGCTTTGAGGATAATTGGGAGGAAGTTAGATGAGCCCAAAGGATATGGGGTATGATGGGCTGCAGTGTTGGAGGTCTCCTGAGTAATGAGACATTGGAAACTATTTATGTGATATACTTTTTTTTTCCCTTTTCTTGAGGTAGTGTCTCTCTCTGGTCCAGGCTTCCCTGTAATCAATTAGGTAGTGTCATGGTGGCCTCAAACTCATGGCAATCCTCCTACCTCTGCCTCTCGAGTGCTGGGATTAAAGGCATGCACCACCATGTCTGGTTATGGGGCATAATTTGTTGAACTCACAGCTCAATATCTGGGCAAATCTGGGGCTGCTAAAGTTTAGAAGTAAGATGGTGCTGGCTAAACTTTTGTAGAACTTTGATGAAGAATGCTTGTCCAAAGGGGAGGCATGATGGAATCATGAAGATCATCTCTGAATGCAGTTGTTATATAATATCACTTTAGCCTAAAAAATGTCATGAATATCTGGAACACAGATTTTTCAGGTCACCAAGGATGGTTTTTTGAGATGTAAGTAGAGGAAGAATACTAAAACTTTCTTATTAAACTTTTAAAATACATGTTACCACCTAAAGTCAGAGATATTGTTGGGGGTCTTGGAATTTATAAGGCAGACTAGTAGTGCCACTCTTTTTTTAAGAGATTAGATTATTGAATAAATAATATTGTGGATAATTAAATATTCAAATAAAATTAATTCATGGTCTTTATATAATATTATTTTACATATTTTAAGCTTAAAATTTATATATACTGGAAGTATATGATTTATGGGACATATATGGTAAGTGGCTTTTTGGACAGTATCATAAACGTGTATGATATATTTTGATTATATTCACCCGCCATGGTCCTTGTTGACCCTCTGTTTCTTCCTGCTGAACTCCTTCCTAACTAGTCCCCCTTGCACTTTGATATGTGAGAGTTTGTGTGTTGATCTCACTGAGTTTAGTTAGGATTATTTCCAAAGGCATAAGGAAGTGGAAGGGATATTCTGGAACAAGAACAACTTACTGGTGGCTATACCACTGAAGAAAATGACTTGATTGGTGCAGCAACTGGAAACTGACAATACTTTCTCTGGGAGAGGTGGGACCTCAGCAGCTGGCAACAACTTTTAAAAAAAATTTGTTTTGTTTATTTTTATTTATTTATTTGAGAGTGACAGACAAAGAGAGAATGAGGCAGAGAAAGAAAGAATGGGTACCCCAGGGCCTCCAGCCACTGCAAACGAACTCCAGACGTGTGTGTCCCCTTGTGCATTTGGCTAACATGGGTCCTGGGGAATCAAGCCTCGAATCAGGGTCCTTAGGCTTCACAGGGAAGTGCTTAGCCGCTAAGCCATCTCTCCAGCCCAACAACTTTCACATAAACATTCTTGAACTAAATTTAATAACTATGATTTGACATGTGGCAAGATCATTATTTATAAATACCAAAATTGTGACTTGAGATAGTTAATAATTTAGAGACTTAATTCCTGATAGATTAATTTCTTTGCAAACCTGTAAAGGTTGAAATATTAGACATTCATATTTTTCTGGAAGAAATTTTTCACCAAATATAATCCCTGCTGAGATTTAATAGGCTAGAACTTGTAGTCATGTTGGGGCAAGAAATATGTCTAATTATCCTGTGACTTTAGCTGAATATTATTTCATTTCATATTTTACCAACTTCATTAAGACATGAAGACCAAATGAGAAAGATCAAGTCAGCTAAGATAATTAGCTGGAAGTTTTCATTTGTAATGTCTTTAGTCAACCTTAGTCATTAACCTGACCTTTAATAACTTGTGCATTCTTACTGACAAGCTGTAATATCATGTTGAGATTCCAACTGAGATTCTCCTTTCTGCATATCGACTCCTGCCTCTTTAACTATGTGAACACCACGGGGGTGGAAGATGGTAAAAGGATGTATCTGACTACATAAATGTCCAAGAAGTCATCTTATCCTTCCATGACACTATCTCTTTTCATCCTGAGGAAAGTGGGTGAAACTAAAAATAGAGAGCTGGGTGGTGACAGGGTTTTTATGTGAGATACCCCTTAGAGACCCATGTGTTTGAGGTTACTGTTGGGAAATTGTAGAATGTTTAAGCCATGGGACTTAGTAAGGCTGTCAGAGAGAGGCTACATGGATGAGGCTTGAGAGTTATTGTCAGCCTAGTTTCTGGTCAAGGTGTCAGCTTCCTCATTTTGTTGGGATGTGAGTAAGCCACTTCTTGTTTCACTGCTGCAGAGCCACCCTCGACTGTGCATTTCCTGCTGGGATGGACTATATCTTCCCAAACCATGATCCAAAAAGAATCCTCCCTGCCAAAGTTTACTTCTTTTCAGAATTTGTTCATGGTGAAGAAAAAAAGTGACTAAAACACATTACTAGGAATTGGAAGATGAAAGCAGTTAATTATTCAAAGATGTGTATATACAGATGTTCATAGTATCATATTTCTAATGTGTAAAATCTGAAAACAATTAATCATAAATTTTAGATATCATCTTTTAAATTAGTTTGTAAGGCTGGCATACAAAGTGAGGGGTGTTTCGTCATGGATTCTGCTCTCCCATGTGTCATTACACATTTCTGCCATTCATTCCCCTCCCCCAACTTCTACCACCACCATCTAGTTCCCCTTTTCAAATAGTTGGTCTCTCTTGCTGCTTTTTTTATCATATTAATACCATATTTTAAAGAATACAAGAAAGCCAAGAAGGGTAATTATATATTCATCTTGATAAGTAGATGTTTAAGGCCAGGTGTGGCGGCACATGCCATTAATCCCAGCACTCAGGAGACAGAGGTAGGAGGATCACTGTGAGTTTGAGGCAAGCCTGAGACTACATATTGAATTGTAGGTCATCCTGGCGTAGAGTGAGGCTGTACCTTGTAAAACCAAGAAATGTAATAAATAAATATGAATATATGTTTAATATATATTATTAAATGAAAAATTCTATAAAATGACACATAAATGCACTTATACATAAATATAAAAAATTATCATAACTTAATACAACTCAGGTGATTATAAGTTACCCTTTTAGCAATAAACAATAGACCTTGGGATGACACATTTTCCTTCAAATTCTTTTGTAATTAATTTATGTTTTATCAACAACTTCTATGATTGTTAACAATATAGTATGGTAATGTCCCCCACCCACTTTCCCCTTTGAAACTTCATTCTCCATCATATCCCCTCCCCCTCTTTATCAGTCTGTCTTTTATTTTGATGTCATGATCTTTTACTTCCTATTATTATAGTTTTGCGTAGGTAGTGTCAGACACTGTGAGGTCATGGATATCCAGGCCATTTTGTGTATGGAGGAACATGTTCTAAGGAGTCCTAACCTTCCTTTGGCTCTTACATTCTTTCTGGCACCTCTTCCATAATGGACCCTGAGCATTGGAAGATGTGATAGAAATATTTCAGTGCTGAGCACATCTGTCACTTCTTCCCAGCACCATGATGGCTACTGAGTCATCCCAAGATCACTGCCATCTGAAGAGAGAAGGTTTTCTACCAAAAGTGAGAATAGCATTAATATATGAGTATGAACATTAAGAGAAGTGCTTATTGGGCAGTTTGATGAGCATAGGATATACATTTATCCAGACAGCAACAGACATTACACCCCTAGGACTCATGGCTACCTCTGTTGTAGGTTTTCAGAATCAGGGATGTATTCCTTCCCGTGGAGCAGACCTCCACTTCAATTAGAGAGCAGTTGGTTTCCACCATGAAAGATGTAGAACTATTGAACACATTGGTTCTTTGGCCTAGCTGGCCAAATATAAGACTTGCAGTGTCCACTGTTGAGTATCTTCATTGGCGATTTCTCTCTCTCCCATTGAACTGCATGCAGATTGGCTTTTTCCAGCTTTCTGTCAGCTGGTCTACATGGAGGAGGTTATCAGCTCAGTTCCAGCCCAGAACTATCAGGTTTTTGTTTGTTTGTTTGTTTGGTTGGTTGGTTGGTTTTTCGAGGTAGGGTTTCACTCTAGCTCAGGCTGACCTGGAATTCACTCTGTATTAAAGGCATGTGCCACCATGCTCGGCAGAACTATCAGTTTTGATATGGACTTTATCTTTGGTCTAGTTCTGGTCAACACCAATAATACCCAAAATTTCCCCAAATTTTTAAGGGAAAGACTGACTTTTAAAGGTCATTAATGAAATGAAACTTAGTTTGCACAAATTTTTGGTTCTGTCCTCCCTTTTCATTTGACCATTTAAAATTAAAACAGAGGGACAGAGGGATGGCTCAGTGGTCAAGCCATTTGCCTGCAAAGCCAAAGTACCCAGGTTTGACTCCCCAGGACCCACATTAGCCAGATGCAAAAGGGGACGCAGGTGTCTGGAGTTCATTTGCAGTGGCTGGAGGCCCTGGCATGCCCATTCATTCTCTCTTTCTTTCTCTGCCAAATAAATAAAAATAACTATTAAAAATTAAAACAGAATATAAATATAGTACTATGAAAATGCTATGTACAGGGATTCTTCTTGTCATAAACTTGGTTTATACCTGGAGAGCAACATTGCTAGACTTATCTGGGCTTTAAAGAGCAGCCTGAGGTGCTAAATCAACAAAACAGAGTTTGTCAACTGAGGAAGGGAGCCCATTGACAATTTTGAGTTAGCAATCTTATTGAAAGATATGAGGAGTTGAATTTACTGCAGAACAGAAGAGAGTTTAGGGAACATATGCCACATGACCCTCTCTCCTCTATCCATGTCTAACTGCTCCCCTCCATGGAGAGTAGAAAAACTCTTCTCTAGTTTCATGTCTCAGGGAAAGAGGTTTATTTAATAAGTGTGTCTGCAAAATTTGATGAATGCCTCCTTGGAGCTGAGGTGCTGGAGCACTGGTATTTACATGTTTGTTCTCATACAGAACAAAGATTTGTTACAAGGAAAAGTGTTTCAATGTCCAAAATTTATGAAAACATGGTTCATGTATACCAAGACACCAATGTGTCGTAGATAGAGATAAAAGAAATAGAGGAAGAGATGGAAATTCTTTCAGTATGTTGCAGGAGGTGAGAATATTTGAAGAGGGATTTGTGTTGAATGTTTGGGACTGGAGCGGAACTGAGGAGCCACTGAGGTCCACTTAATCAGTGGGCAGAGCATTGCGAATGTGATGATGGAGCTTTTGACAGAATCACACCAGCACCCCACTGAGAGTTGACTTTAAAATCTGGCAGGCTGGGTATACAGCTCAGCACTCTTCACTGTAGTTAAGTTATGAATTCAAGCTACTTCTCCATCAACAGAAACACAGATAAAATAATGTGGTGTATACACAGAATGGAATGTTTTCAACTTTAAAGGAAAATGAACTCCTATCATTTGAGACATAAAGGATGCAAGGAGATAATCACATCAAGTGAATTAAGTCAGTTGCAGGAAAACAACTATTTTATATTTTCTCTCATTTGTGGTTACTAGATTTTATAGAGTCCCATAAAACCTTCTATGAACACATGACATTAAAGTGGTATCAAATCTGCATAGGGGGGTAAAGAGGACCAACATGAAGGAAAATAAAAGGGAAGGTTCAGTGAAAACATGCTCAACATAATCTATATTTGGATGGAAACAAAAAGTAAAAAGAAACTTGCCCTGCTGACCTTACTTCTTGTTGCCTGGCTGTTTTTTGCTGCTTCCACCTCTATCCTATGGAAGCACAGGAGTAAACTGGAGCAAGTCCAAGGTTGGTATGAGCTAGGGGAGGGAAGATGAAAATAAGTTGGATATTTAAATTATTCCTGCTGTCTCCCCAGTTATGTGTTCTGTATAAAATTAATTAATGCTACTGGGGAAATATTATCTGAGAAATATCAGAAAAATTACTCTTTTTTCAGAGTATTCACTGATATTAAGAAAAGAAAATGAGAAAAAAATGTGTTAAAGTTTCTCTGCTATTTACTTTTCTCATTTAAGATAAATTATATATATTAGGCAATTTTATCTCTAAAGCTTATTATGAATGTCTTAATACTGCAGATAATTACTTTCAAGACTGACAAATATTCAACAATTCCATATTGTATGGTACATTATACATGTAAGTTACCCAAATGTTACACTATTGGTACTTGTGGCTGTTTATTTAGTCAGTATTCAGCCTGACTTTTCACATATGTAATTTTGTCCTTTTGTTCTCTTAGACTTCAGAATATCCCCTTCATTGATTGTTATCATAGTGCATTTATGAAGTATGTAGTATAGTATTTTCTAGAATATCTCTCAAACTGTGTTTATTTTCTTGCTGATTGTTTTAACTCACTACAGTTTAACATTTTTCTCTGCCTTATGCATTTCCTTTAAGTAATTTATTTAGCTTTAAGGTCAATACTTCTTTTCCTCTGTATATTTTAAGAATGGCTAACAGGTGTTGCTTTCTTATTATGTCAAATCAGATTGTCCTGACATTAGACATCTAAATGTAGTCACCTGACATCTGTTGGAACTTCATACCTTCCCTTCCTAATTACTAAGAAATCTGTATGAATACTATGTGCCTTGACTACATTCACTAGTGACATAGCCCTTAATAAATAAAAAACAAAAATGTTTGCAAAATGGTCATTGCACAGATCAGATATATTTTTGCTTATGCCTTTTTAAATTTTTCCATAGGTACAGGACAGATTGCTCAGTGGTTAAAATGCTTCCTGCAAAGACTAATGACTAGAGTTTGATGTAAAGCCATATGTACAAAGTGGCACTTGCATCTGAATTTGTTTGTAGTAGCTGGAGGCCCTGCCATGCCCATTCTCTTCATCTCTCTTCCCTCTATCTTTCCATAATTTCAAATACGTAAATATAATAATTTTACAAAATATTTTTACATAAGAGATCATTTCTTTTATTCTCTTGTTCTTTTGCTTGAGTATAACTGTAATATTTGTGCTGATAATATTTGTGCTGATAAATTCATTCCAGAGATGGCTCAATGTGTAAAGTGCTTTCTGTGCAAGCATGAGGACCTGTGTTTGAATGTCTCACAGTCATGTAAAACCTGGGCATGGTGGAGTCTCAGGACTGATTGGCTAGGCTAGCTAGTCTAGCTGAATTGGTTAGCACTGGGTTCAATGAGAAACTCTGCCTAAAAAAATAAAATAGAGAGTTATAGTGGAAGAGGTGTCAACCTCCGTCCTCTAAGTACTACCCCACCACAGTACACCCCTGCCCATGTACACATGCCCCTCCACACATGTGCACACACACACACAGAATTTATTCTGAATTTAACAGTAGGTGCTCTTTCAAGTCACAAATTTCTGACATGGCCTAACAACTGCACTTGCTCAGTCTTGTGCCAGAATCCCTCATATTCTTTTAAACCACAGATCTAGAGCCAAACACTTTTCAAAAGTATTCTTTTATCAGTAAGTGGTATTTAGAAATCAAAGCCTAAAGGGACTGAGTGACATTTTGGCTTCTGCTGTATGTTAGCTATGATGCTTTTCAGTGAATAGTGCCAACAGAAATAGGAAATTCATTAATCTGAAATTATATTTCCTTTAAAAATTTAAATGGACAGGTTTACCTTTCCTTTCATATATCATACTTAAATTTTCCTTCTATTACACTGAAAATCTTGATTTAAAACTTTGGTAATCAGTCACACAAAAGATCACTGAAAATTTTATGGTTCATTGTCATTTGTGTCATTATCTGATTCCACTTATTTTATTTAACAAAACTAAAATTTTCTAAGTAATGTGTAATTTGAATCACTGGGCCATGAAAAGTCAGTCAGTCAAAGATGGCCCTTGATGGTTTCAGAAAGGATGAAAGAATCTCTGAGAACTGTGCTGAAATCATTTCTAATTTTCTTTTTCAAAAAGAAGTTCTCCTCTCAAAAGATATATAAGAGGAAATTGTAATTTCTGCCTGGAGTGAGTCTTGCTTAAACTTGCTTTAGCTTCATTTCCTCATTGTTTTTGTTTCCTTGTTTGCATTACAAGATAGGCTTTTGCTCCCTATAATTCAAAGAATCTTCATCCTGTGTTTAACCCAAAGAAGGATATACCATGCAGAGGTGGAATTTAATTTGTCTAAAATCCTCTTAATAGCATGGTCTAATTAAGATGGCCATTAAATGCTTGTAATGCTGATTTAATTTCGAGGGAAATGTAATTGAGCACTATTGAATTTGACTTAACATAAAATTAGCACCATGGACATAAGATAGATGTGATAATTGGATATTGTTTTCAGAAATCTTACATGCATAGCAATCAGGACTGCTATCTTGGTGAATAATATCGTGCTACGGGATGTGAAAGACTGAGGAAACCAGAATTATGGGCACACGTTGTGTGAAACTGTGTAAGCAAGACTGCTAGTGACTGTTTAATTGAAGACAAATGTCACTCAATAGTTTTCCTGAGATTAGTTAGGCCTAACATTGGAGAATTTTTATATTACTAAAATTTATGATGATAGATTCAATATGAACTTACATTAAAATGATAAGTCCAAAACATTTTTGTCTTCATTCAGGGGAAAGTTAGAAAGACTCCAGCCAAAGGGGAATTTCCCTCCTTGCCCAGGTGGAAAGGGTGGGGGAGCAGTGAGGAGCTCTACTGTGGAAAAATCTCAAGGGGAGAAGCACATGCAGATGGCACAAGCATGTGGAAGACAACGCAGGAGAGCCCAGCTTTTCACCTTTACAGAGAACCAAGCTAAGGGATTTGATAGTGAAGGAGTCAAGGTTCAAAGAAGGACCATACATGTAGCAGAGCAAGAAAGCACACAGAACCAAGAGAGGAAAGTGTCCAGGGAAGAAGAAATTATTTTCCTTCTTCCCAGCCAGGCTGGGAAATAAAAGGAGCTTCCTAAAGCAGGAGTCAGGGGGGTTCAGTGCCTGGAGAATACAATCAAGAGAGCCAACGAGATTACATAGTAAAGGGCCCAGGATTTAGAGGAAAATCTCGCATGTAACAAAGTGAGAAAACATCTGGAACGAGGCTACCTGTAAGAAGTAAGCAGAAAAGTACACAGGCAAGTAAGATCTCTCTGCCTTCTGAGGGACATACACACTAGTGTTCAGTCACAAATACCACAGGCTAAGATGGGACAGACGTTAGCCAAGAAACCAAACATACATGTGGTAAGCCCTTGTGTGTCTCAAATATGCAAAACTATATTTCCTTGGAAGGAGGGAGAGAAGAGAGAGAATGGGGAAAGAGAGTAAAGAAAGGATGGGTGCACCAGGGCCTCTAGCCAGCACAAATGAACTCCAGATGCATGCATCACTCAGTGTGTCTGTCTTTATGTGGGTACTAGGGAATGGAATCCAGGACCTTAGGCTTTCAGGCAAGTGTCTCAACCACTGAGCAATGTTTCTAGCTCCATCCCCTAGGAATATTTTATTAGATAATTAAAACAATCAGTTCATTTAAAAAGTTACAAGTGGAACAATTATAATGCTACTGTTCCATCAAATAATTTCGTATACCTCAGTATACAGCTGAAATGTCCCACACACACTCTTCGTATTGTCAGAGAATATTAAAACATTGTATAGCAAGAACCAATATATAAATAAAATTATTCATATTTATAGTGTCGGGAAGAAGCTTATCAAATAAAATTGGCATTTCCCCACTATAAGTAAATGTCCTTGAAAAATATAGAGGCTTCCATAACAGTCTGTTTTTCTTTCCTTTTTTCTTTTAAATTTATTCTTGAATTGTGCCCAGGGAATACCAGTTTTATCCATGATTGCTTTAGCATCATTAGTTCAAATGCCAGCATAGTCCAAAGGTCAAAAAATATCTTATGATTATTTTCAAAACTGTTTTGACCTTGTGAAACATGAGAAGGTATCTCAGGGCTCCCTAGGGGACTCTGAACCATTCTGTGAGAACAGTTCAATCACTCTGCCAAAGACAACATTAACAAAGACAGGTGGACTCATTTCCAGGATGCCATCTGCCCTGTGGGAGTCTGGGTAATTTGGAAATGCCAGCCACTGGCTATACTTTCATTTTCCTTCTCCTGTTTTACTGAGTTAGGGTCACAGCCTGTGCCCTGGCAGCCCTAACATAGCCCACATAGCCATCCATACTCAATAAGCCAATTAGAAAAACCAAATTAATAGTGGAAATCAGGGGAAAGATTAATTTGTTGTGGTCACAATGGAAAGAAAGACAAAGAAATACAATGACTGACTCAGTCCTCCTGACCCCAGGTATACAGGGATAGGTTAATCAATAAAGGTGTAGGGAATATGAGGCCTGTGGGGCTTCATTTTTTGAATTTGTATTCAAAGTTAGCAAAGAATTGAAACCATGGATTCAGAGAGAGCTAAATTATGAATTATAATATTTATTTTATGGAGAGTTAGTATACAGAGAGAAGGTTAGCAGAGTATCCTAAGCCGAAAGAAATTCTCCCCCAGCCCTTCTGGAAATGGAGAGAAGAGACAGAAAGTCTTCCTTAAATTGGGAAAAATCTGGGAGCACACAGATACACACACACACACACACACAAACACTAAATTAATAATAATAATAATAACAATAATATAATTATAATAATCATTATAGTAGTAGTAATAGGGAAAATCAGTCTGGGAAAGGAGACACTGCTTTTAACAATTATTCCTATTTCTATTATCTCGGGCAACCTCAACTGGACAGCAATCGCTAGAAGCTATTTTTGGAACATATCAAAATGTCCATCTATTTTTCACAAAGTTGAGTCTTTCAGTGGCTGATTTATACATTAGGGTAGAAACTATATGCACTGGTGACAACAAATCAAGATGCTTCATTCAGTCCACCTTTTCCACTTGCCAGAATAGTATTATGCTACCCATTGCCTAGAATAAAATAAAAATACAGATTTCTCTTCATGATGCTTAAGAATGTTACAGTAAATGGAACTTGTCATGTTCTGAGTTTCACATAGAGGTACTAAGCCAAATTGTTTTTTGAGTTTAAAACTTTATTTTAATAGCAAGAGAGATTGGCAGGATCCAAAGACATAAGAAAAGAGTGATATGGAATCCAGAGAAAGATAGGATAGAGGCAGGCATGAGAGAAAGAGACAGACAAAGAGAGAGAGATAGAGAGAGAAAGAGAGACAGAGAGAGAGGGAGGGAGGAAGAGGAAGAGAGAGAGAAGGGGGTAAGCACACCAGAGTTCAAGGGAGTTTTTAGGTTTATTGAGAAAAGAGGGAAAGCACCTTGTGAAAGAGGGATCTTAGATGATGTTCTGAGGTAGGAGCTGGGGGTGGGGAGTGATATTCTCTCATCCCAAAGGTGTCCATAAGTACCATAAAAAATGTTTCTGGAATTTCAGACTTAGTATGAATATGGCCAGACAGGAGGAAAAAGAGAACTTTGGTATCCATACAGAACTTGCACAGAAAGAGCAAAAATCTGGCTTAGTCAGTAAAGTACTAGTGATGCAAGCATGAAGACCAGAATTTGATTTCTAGAACCTCCATTAAAAAGTCAAACATAATGACACACACTTCTATAATCAAAACACTGGGAGGAAGAGACAGGTGGATGGATCCTAAGGGCTTACTGGCTAGCCAGTGTAACCTACTTGGAGACTGTGAGGCTAGTAAGAGACCCTGTCTCAAAGAGATGGACAGTGTCTGAGGCACCACACCCAAGGTTATTCTTTAGCACATATATGCAGTACACATCACACACGCACCCACACCCACCCCCCCAACACACACACACTCACACACACCTCCTCCCCACCCCTGCCATACATACCATACAAACATACTTTTAAAAAAGAAGTGCAAAATCTGACCTGACTCTAACTCCAGACATTGTACTTCTCTAGTATGATTTTCACAGAAAATCCCTGAGTCACAAACGGTTCAGAAAGAGGGCTCCTTTCTCAATGATTGAGCATAATGCAGAGAGTCAATGGGAAATCACACCCTGTAGCAGATATCAATCACATTTAAGATGTGCAGAGACTGATTGAGCCTTCTTGGTCATCACAATGAGAGTCAGTAACCCTACTGCCGATCCTTAGCAGAGTTGGGAGAAGGGGGTCTATGTGTACAATATTTTTATTAAATAAAACAATAAGTTACCAAAAAAGAACAAGTAAGGTATCAGTTGGTTTTGGAAGGTACATATCAACTTGAAGGCCTTTATCCTATTTCTGGATAATTCTAAATATATTGGACAGTTGTCCCCATTTTTAAGCTACTGTCTTATCATTAATTGTGTTTTATTTTCAATAAGTATAATTCCCAAGTTATTATCTTTGTTGGAAAAGATTTTAACTAAAAATAGTTAAATATCCTGAAGGAAAACCCCCGCTGCTATTTCTTTGTGATTCCTGTTTGTGGGTGTTTCTAAAGGAATGATGGGAGCAATAAGATGAAATGCAGATGGGCAATGTGACTAACCTCACGTGGCTATCAGAAGGCTCCATTATGTGCACTGGGCTTTGGGTTCTATTGTCATTTCTAGGACTGGCTTATGCAGAATTCAGGAAAGCCATAGGTTAATGATTTCCTAATTCAGGATTCCTGAGGACATATGGCAAGTCTGAGAACCTGTCTGGCTGAGTGTGGTTGTGGCAGATGAGGGGCCCGTTCTCTGAAGCATGGTTCTTGTTTGGGACTTGGAAAGATGAGTGGAGTTCAGTGTTGCTAAGAGGAAATCATGCCCCATATGTTCCTCTGTGGTTTAACTTTGCAATCATTCTTTTATCCATCCTCCTACTTTATCTGCTTTTCATCAGCCTTTACTGTATTACTAGGTGACAAATTGATGTGAGTTTAATTGTATGTGTGTGCGTGTGTGTGTGTGTGTGTGTGTGTGTGTGTGTGTGTGTGTTGCACGTGCATGCAATAGCACAAAGTTGGGAGTTGTAGGATAACTTTGAGTGTCAGTCCTTGCTCCACCTTGTTTGAGACAGAATCTCTTGTGACTTTCTTTTTGCTCAACACTGCTTGGGCCAGGCTATCTGCCTTGCAAGTGTCTGGTGATTCTCCCAGCTCTGCCTCCCATCTCACTGTTGGAATGCTGGGATTATTGACATGTACTTATGAATCTGGATTTACATTGGTTCTGTGGATCCAAACTCATGTCCTCATGCTTGTAGCACAAAAACTTTATCCACTAAGTCATCTTCTCATCCTTGATGTGGGATTTTTGACCTAAATATGCTTTTCCAATGACTCAGAGGTAATTCTCATCACTTTTACTATATGCATAAGAATGTTTGGTTCTGCCTTTTTGTCTGAGAAGAATTGAAAAAGGCACAAACAGCCATATTTTGGTTCAGTCACCTACCCTCACCTAAAGCCAGAGTAGCTAGTTGTGGTGTTCACTCTGGAATCACGCATGTTGGTAATCTCTACTTCAGCACCACGGTGAGCTCCTGTTGTCCTGCATCTTGCCCTTCAGTTCGTTTTCCCCAGTCTATTGCATAGAGAATGAAAAATAGCTTGAAGGAATTATTTGGGCAATTTTCTTTCTCCTTTCATCTAAATGTTACTTCTTAATGTATGGTAGGAAGCATATATAGCATATTATTCTTAATTTTACCTATTTTTATTTTATTTTTTGGGCTTTTCAAAGTAGGGTCTCATTTTAGCCCAGGCTGATGTAGAATTCAGTACGTGTCTCAGGTTGGCCTCTAATTCATAGCAAATCACCTACCTGTGCCTGCCAAGAGCTGGAGTTAAAGACGTGCACCACCACAGTGGTATTTGTTTTTATGCATTTATTTTTGGTGGGTACATGGGCATTGTGATCATGTCAGTGGGTGTGGGCATACTTGCCATGGCATGCATATGGAGATGAGAGGACAAATTTCAGGGTTAGCCTTGCTTTTCTTTCAGGTGGGGTCTCATGCAGTTCACTGTTGCTTTCACCAGACCAGCTTCACCCCTACCACTCCCCACCCCATACACTTCTGGCCAATGCTCCTGTCTGTACCTCCCTTTTCACCTGTAGCATGGTTGAAATTACAAATGCCTTCCACAGTGTCTGGTTTTTTATGTTCTTGCTGCGTTTCAAATTTCAGGCACTCATGCTAATGTGGCAAACATAATATACACTGCACTATCTTCCCAACCCCATTTTTAAATTTTAAAAATCATTGCAAAGTCTCACCTTTTAACCTGAACTCAATGCTATTTAATAATTTTGTAAGGCTTCTTGATGACATTTAAAGACTTTTTTTAAAGTTATAAGTGTTCTCTAATGAGTAACTTTTAAAAGTCCAAATAAAATCACACTATTCTGTAGTTAGAGTAATACAGTGAAATTAACCATATAAGTACTCAATGAAGCAAATGATTCAAGAAGCAATGAATAAAAATAGATTAAACTGTACAAAACTGTACTGTGTCATTTTTTTTTCTAGATAGCTTATAGATCATAATTAAATTGCATTGGCTCAAAGTCCAAAAGCCAATTTCATTATTCACCATGTATGAGCAATACAGTTTACGTATTTTCTTGGATTTAGATCATTTTTTACATACTTCTTAAATTTTGGTTTCTTGCTGATCACCAAATATAGTCATTCTTTTGATGTGGAGGTAATTTTAAGCCTTTCTTTTCATAATAACTTCACATGGATCTTTGCAGGAAGAACTGATACATTTTTATGGTGGACCATCTTGGTGTGTTCTCTAATGAGGGAAGTATTTGAATATCATATCTATAAACTGACAACAAAATGTCTAAGTGCTGGGGCTTGGGAGATGGCTCAGCATTTAAGGTGCTTGCCTTCAGAACCTATTCTACCAAGTTTGATTCCCTATTCCCCACATAAAGCTAAATACGCAAAGTGGCACATGATGTGGAGTCCATTTACAGTGACTGGAGGCCCTGGAACTCCAATTTTCTCTGTCTGTCTCTCATCTATATCTCTTTGCTTGTAAATAAAAAAAAAATTTTAAGTCTAAGAACCTTGAGTAGATGGCTCAGTAAAATTCTGGCCTAGCAAGCGCAAAGCCCTGAGTTTTATACCCCAGAACCCACATATAAATGCTGGGAATGGGGCTGGCAAGATAACTAAGTGGTTAATGTTTTTTGTTTTTAACCTTTCCAACTGAAGTATAATCTTCTTCAGTGCCCATAAAGTCAGATATAAAGTGTTGTATGCATCTGTAATTCTGGATTCCTATGGGATGGGAAGCTGAGCCAGTAGAACTCTGAAGCTCTTAAACAACAAGAGCAAGGGGGACCTTATCTCAAAAGAAGTGGGAAAGAGAGGAGAAATACTGCAGGGCTGTTATCTGCCCTCACACCCACATTGTGTCTCATACAATGCTCACACACACATATACACACAAAAATAGATAAATAAAAAAGAAAAGGCTGGGCATGGAGGCACACACTTATAATCCCATCATGGGGGAGGTGGAGAGAGGTGGATTCCTGGGACATGGTAGCTATACAGCCTTAATTGGTGAACTCGAGGCTAAGGGAAGACCCTCTTGAAAAAGACAAGTGCAGTGGTTTGAATGCAAAGTGTCCCACATAGCCTCTTGCAATTGTGATTAAGTCTGTTACTGAATCCTTAGCTAGTGGCTTTGTGGGAAAGTTTGTAGTGTGTAGCTGGAGGAGGTGTGTCACTATGCTTTCCCTACCCTGATGAATTTTTTTGAAAAAATTATAAGACAAAACAAAAACTCTCCTTCTATAAGCTGCTTCTGGTTCCATATTTTCTTCTAGCACTATCAAATAACTGCTGCTTGTTGGACAACATTCCTGAGAGTAACTTGTGTAGTTGTCATCTGTTTCCCACATGCATGCATATGCCCCTGTAGACACGTGTGCCCCCACCATACACACACACACGCACACATGCACACGCACACACACACACACACACACATAAATACACTCACACACACACACCGCAAAATCCAAGTATTGTCACAGTTCTCCAACTTACTTAGCTCCTCGATATTTATGACAAGATATTAATGATTGTAAAATCACAAAAGAATAGTAATATAGGTATTAAGGTTGGTAATTACTCAAATCTATACACTAAATATTTTAAGGAACTGAGTGGATTCCAGATGTTTACAAGCCCAGATTGTCTAGAATGGAAAGCTTCCTGCGGGTTGAAAGGAATGAAACTGATAATGAAGCAGGATGAGATTTTCCTGCAAGTCATCTTAAACAGCAGCTCATTACCACCTTGGCTTCTGGCAGCTACAGGACAGACAGTTGAGGAAACCACCATATGTACCCTAGGGCTGTTGGGATGTCAGAAATGGGATTCCATAGTAAAGCAAATTGCCTCCATGACATTAGTGGAAACAAATCACCAGGGAAGCACAGTGACAAGGCAGGTCTGGTCTATCAGGAGCTTCCCTATAGCCTAGGTGAAAAATCCTCCCTCACTTCCAAAGAGCTTCCCTTTTCTTTTGTCTTTCCTCTTTTTTGTCATTTTTCCCTTTCTCTTCTCTTCTGCATGTGTGATATGTGTATGGTGTGCTTGCATGTGTGTATAATTATTTGTGTGTATGTGGATATTTGCATGGGGAGAGTTGCATCTATCTTCACATGTATAAGGAGGCCAGAGGACTGCATTGGGTTTCTTACTTATTTGCCCTATACATTATTATTATTATTATTATTATTTATTATCATTATTATCATTATTATTATTATTATTATTTTGAGACAGGATCTCTAAGTGAATGTAGAGCTCACTGGTTCAGGTAGACTAGCTGGCCAGCAAGTACATGCCCAGGTGTTATGAGAGTACAACGGGTCAGACACAGCTCTTCAGGCTTGCATACCAAGATCTTTACCCACTAAGCAATCTCCCAGGCCCCTCTTCCAAGTGCTTTTTCACTGAGTTACTTTACAATCCCAATTATATTGCTATTCCAGTCATCATTTAATCATTCTAATGAAGGGTCCTCCAAAATCCTAGATGGACATATGAAGGTCCCAGTTCATAAAAACTTTTAACCTTATCAATGAAGCAATGACATTTAGTAGAACAAATTACCCAAGGTAGTTTATTCACATTAATATTCCTACTAAGTGTCATAGGCAGGAATTCTATGTATGACTCAAGACTGTTTCCTTCTGATATGGGAATTTGGGGTGTTTTGAGAGTGATAGAGCCTTTCTTTATTTTATTTCTTTCCTCTACTTTTTGGTATCAATTAGTTTTGTACTTAGTGAATACAGTCAAGTTGGTACCTTTGTTAGCCTCCTCCCTGTCCTCCCTCCTCCCCCTGGCCCCTCCTCATTGAGGTATATGGGTCACAGATTGTGGAGTTAGCCCTCAGTTATGGCTAGGAGGAAATGTCTCTGTGTATCATGACCCAAAGTGTGGCTCTGAAATTCTTTCAGCCCCTCTTCTGTAAATTTCCCTGAGCCATGTTGGGTTCCTTTTAGGTCTGCTTCAGTGATAAGGTCTTGGGAGCTCCTGAGTCTCTGGATATCTGATATGATAGGAGTTGATTGTTCTCCTTTATCCTTGTGCTGGTAACAGGTTCACCAAGAAAACAGCAACCTTCCTTGTTTTGCCAATTTTCTTATTTTCAGCTGGGACCCTTTTGAGGTATAATGGGGTGGTTCTTTCCTTAGGATCTGCATTTATCTGAAAAAAGAGAAACAGATTCTCCAATGGAGAGTAAAGTTAGCACCAGACAAATGGGATAACCCTTCTATTTTTAGAGAGAATTTTAAAAGTATAGGCCCTCTTGTAGCCCACAGTTGGTGGTACCTGATAATGGAGAGCTTGATTATGTCTGGATACGGTTCTGACTTGTTTCCCAGCTCCAGCTATGGGTTACATTCCACTGAGCAAAATAGTTAGCCAAATCAAGAGCAGTTGGTTTCCCACCATGGCTATGTGCCACTATTGCACTTGAGTAAGCATCATGACAGATTATTTGCTGATATGCAGGTTAGATCATGAGTTGTTTGGGCAGATATTGGTCATTTTCCCCCAGTTTCCCATGTAGTGCCTTCTGGCACTAGACATGTCTGGGGACTGACTGTCTTCCAGCTTCCAGCCATGTCACTCCATGTTACGTGTCAACCGCATATGGTGTCTTCAGCAGTAGGCTCTTACCTCTAACCTTTGGTGGCTCATCAAGTACACTGACAGAAATCTGTCATTCTTTTAGGAAACCTTGTAGGTCTCTCTGATCAAAAGCTCATTGTGGATGGCAGCCACCTGCTGGTCTTAGGAGTTACAGGTCAGTGCCCACAAAGAGAAGGAAGGAAAAGATAAGTAACATAAAAGAGTTAGAGAGAAGATGAAGAGAGAGAAGCTGTAAAAGATTAAGGTCAGTCTTCATCATACCCTCTCCAGTGCCTTGTGACTCAGGTGTTCCCTCTAAGGGTCTGGTGAAAGTTCAACCATTTTGTCTGCCATTTAGAATGTAGAATGTAGAATTTGGGCTGGAGAGATAGCTTAGCTGTTAAGCACTTTCCTGTGAAGCTTAAGGACCCAAATTTGAGGCTCAATTCCCCAGAACCCATGTAAGCCAGATGCACAAGGGTGCGCATGCACCAGGAGTTCGTTTGCAGTGGCTGGAGGCCTTGGTGCATCCATTCTCCCTTTCTCTCTCTCTCTTTCTATCTGCCTCTTCCTCTCTCTGTCACACTCAAATAAATAAATGAAAAATTAAAAAAATATATATTTAAAGTATATATATATATTTAAAAATATAGAGTGTAGAATTTTATGGTACCATTGCTGTTTGGGTCCAGATTTATGTCCCCCACACCCTCCTTTGCCCTCCTCTCCCTCCCCTATTGTCTGGTCCTCTAGATGCCTGCTGGGTATGTCAGCATCTTGGGTAGATTCAGGTTAGGTACTATAGATGAGTGATACTATGGAGAAATTATCTTTCTGTGATTGGGCAAGTTAACTGAGACTGATCTGTTCCAGGTTCAACCATTTTTCTTCAAATTTCATTGTGTCCTTTTTTTTCTTACAACTGATACACAACATCTTAGTTATCCATTCGTCTGGTGATGGACATCTGGGTTGATTCCAGCTCTTAGCTATTACAAATTGAGCCACTATAAACATGGTTGATCAAATCTCTCTGGACTCTGGCTTGAAGGTTTTAGGGTACATGCCCTGTGAGGGAATAACTGGGTCTGTTGGTAATCATATAGTCAGCTTTTTTTGGAGTTTCTATATTGCTTTCCAAAGTGGTTGTACTATCCTATATTCCCACCAACAGTTGATAGGGGTTCCTATTTCTTCCATCCTGACCGGCATTTATTTTCATTTGATTTTTTGATGTTTGCTATCCTTACTGGGGTAAGGTGGAATCTTATAGTTGTTTTAATTTGTATTTCCCTGATGATTAGGAATGATGAACATTTTCTTAAGTGTGTGTTTGCCATTTGTGTTTCTTTCTCTGTGAACTGCCTGTTTAGCTCTTTGCCACATTTTGTGAGTGGATTGTTTGGCATTTTATTGTTTAGGTTTTTGTGTTCTTTGCAGATTCTAGAGATTAGGCCTCTGTCAGTTGTATAGCCAGCAAGTATTTTCTCCCATTCTGTGGGTAATTTTTGGCCTTGCTTATTGTATGTTTGTCTGTGAAGAAACTTTTCAGCTTCATGTGATCCCATTAAACTAGGTATTTTGTCCTAGGGATTCCCTGTTTCCACCTCCTAAACACTGATATTAAAGGTGGCCTACTGCACTCCCTTGGCATTACATGGACCCTGGGATTCTGAACTGAGTCCTCATTATGTCACAGCAAGCACTTTGTCCACTGATCCTGCTTCACAGACCCAATTCATTGACTTTTAGGGTAAAGTCCATCTCGAAAAAATCTGGTTTATGTGATTAAGAGAATGCTGGGCCTATTACCCAAATCAGCCATCTTCTTCCTTTGTTCAGTAAATGCATATCAGAAGAAAAACACTCAATAAGATACCAAAATGAAATATCCAGGTTAATGCAATGATAGTAGAGCAGGTTTTGGGGGTTCAGTGGTGCTTGAAAGAACCTTGACCTTTAACTGAATTTTAGCAAATAATTAACAAAAACTCTGAGATGACCCAATTATGAATTATGAGATATATTTTAGAAAGGATTAAGATCCAGCAAGGAGGTCAGATGAAAGAGTCAAGCCAGAGGAGAATTATCCTACTTGCTTGGTTGGACAGGGAGATGGGAGACAAAGAGAATTTCCATCACAGAGAAATCTCTGGAGGTAAAAAGCACATAGAAAGGGCATATGAGCACACAAATGTGAAAGGTAAAACATGAGAGCCTGTGCCAAAATATTTAGAAGAATCAAACCTACACACAGGTAGGAAGCAAAGCATGAGCATGCAAGCCCTTTGCCTTAGGAAAGCTAAGAATGTATACAGGAAAGGGCTCCGAGTTTAGGGAAAAATAATATGTGTAACAAAGCAAGAAAGCATATGAGACAAAGTGCATATAGAAAACAAGCTGGAAAATACCCACGCAGCTAAGAAATCTTTCCTCTGCCCAACAGGGGAGGAATTTACAAAAGCAAGGACCAGGAGAGCTTGGTGCCAGGAGAATACACTAAAAGAGAAAGATTACACAGGTGCTTAACTCATTTTCATGGATCAGGCATCCAATTAGGATGGGCCTTGTCATCAGACACAGGTGTGTGAAGGAGAGTCCTGATTGATTTGTGGACTCAAGGAGCTTACTCAGGAGGGATCAGCCCATCCAGGTATGCTGAGCTGAGGAAGAGGCAGGAAGTGTTTGCAGACATCTTGAAGAGACTGGATTATATACAGATGCAAGTCCTTCCAGAACAGGCAAGGTGGCATCCTTGGGCCTTTGTTCCTGAGTGCCTGACTATATAATGCTATTATTCTCATATTTCTTCTTCATTATCTCTAAAAGTGGAGAATGTGATACTAACATTTATCATTTCAAGTATTCCTGATTGAGTGATTGAATAAGGAAGTAACAATCTCAGTGACATATATATATATATATATACATATATATGCACATATATATATACATATATATATGCATATATATATATATATATATATATATATATTATATAACATTCTCTGAGAAAATGTAACATTTTAAACATTCCTCAAACTTCTGTGGTCTCTGGGTGAAAGCTCACCATTTTAAAGGCCCTAAAATATGGCAACATTTTGGTGTAGTAAAATGAGAAACAGACCCTATTTTGCAAAGTTAGGAGAATTTGTGGGGGTAGGGCAGTTACTGGAGTGCTTGTCTGGCATGCAGGAAGGCCAAGAGTTGTAATCCTAGCACAAACTGGGTGTAGTTGAGCATGCCCGTTATCCCAATACTTCTCTTATTCGGGGGAAGTTGAGGCCCCAAATCAGCAAGTTCAAGACCATCTTTGAATTCATATCCACCCTGGGGTACATGAAATCTGATGAGAAATACACACAGAGAGAGAGGGTGGAGGAGACACTGACTTTGCTCTGAATAATTTCAGGAAGAAGCAGAGAATGCTTTCTAACCAGCAAACTAACTTAATTGTGACTCTAACAATTCACAGTATTCTTTAGTCTCAAGTGAATGGGTCTAAAGTGCTTTTGTTTAAAAACATGTTTACATTCCAAAAGGACTTACCCAATAGTCACAAAGATATTACTTTGCACACACAGAAGTGGGCAATTGTTGTTAGCAATTTCCTTAGAATTGAAACATTCCCTGCTGGAGGGAGGCTCTGGAGACTGAGGAGGTGAAAGAGTGTGGAAAAGCTAAAACTTTTAAAATGTCACAACTCTCCCCCACCCCCTAGAGGTTAAGGAAGCCTTGACCAACTGCTGAGGGTGAGGCTTTGAACACACGTTTGTGAGTTGTCAACTAGTCAACCGTGACTGGATGGGCTTCTTGGTGTGTTTGCATCTCCCCAGGAAAACAATTTCACGCAATAGCAATAAATGGCTATTTAAGGCGCCCAGATATCGCTAGATGAGGACCAGGACCATGTCTCTGTAGGTGTGCTGCTATTACACATGCCCATGCTGCTAGGTCTGGCGTTATGCAGGACCTGGGGATCTGAGGTCGGGCTCTCATGCTTGCACAGCAAGCACTTTTAACTTCGAGCCATCTCCACAGCCCAAAGTAACTTTTTTTTTTTTTTTTTAAAGAGAAAGGATCTCAGTTTTACTATTAGACAACAAAAAAATTATATTTAAAAGCAAATTAAAGAGAAATAATTGGGGCTGGAGGGATTGTTCAGTAGTTAAGTCCTTTGCCTGCCATGCTTAAAGACCCACGTTCCATTCTCTGTACACATGTACAGCCATGCATATGCACATGCATGTGGAGTGTGCTTGCAGTGGCTAGAAGCCCTGGTGTGACCATTCTCTCTGTCCCTCTTCTTTCCTCTCTTCTCTTCCCCTCTCCTCTTCTCTCCTTGCTTTATATAAATTATATATATTTATTTTAAAAATGGGAAGATTGTAATTTATTTTCCTTTAAAAAACTATATAGAAATGTGAAGATACAGGGGATACAAACAGCTTTGGAAAATAAAAATAATAAAAAAAAAACTGGATGGCTTTGGCAGTTATGTTCATAATGACCCATAATGACCTACACCTTAATTACCAGCGAAATGGATACTTTCTCAGAAAATATCTGGAGAAATTAAGGAGGATGAAAAACACTAGTTGGCACCCATTCAGAGGATGTATGACTGTGGGGAAATATGAGAGATTTTAGTGAGAGAAGACCTGCCAGTCCCCACTAGTGTGTTGCTAACTTCCCTCCTTCTATAAAGACACAAAAGAAGTAAGCCAAAGGAGCAGACCCATATAAATAGCAAGAGATATTTCACCTCCCTTGCTGTAGAAGTTTGATTCAGGTGTTCCCCATAAACTTAGGTGTTCTGAATGCTAGATTCCCAGCTGGTGGAGATTTTGGAATTATGCTTCCTGGAGGCAGTGTATTGTTGGGGGAGGGCTAATGGGTGTTTTAGCCAGTGACCCTATGCTAATATTTGGCACACTCTCCTGTTCCTGTTGTCCACCTGATGTTGGCTAGGGGTTGATGTCCACCCTCCACTCATGCCATCATTTTCCCCCGCCATCATGGAGCTTCCCCCCAAGTCTATAAGTCAAAATAAGCCTTTATTATTTTCACAAGCTGCTCTTGCTTGGGTGATTTCTGACAGCAATGCGAACCTGTCTGCAACAGTAATGTTGGTGTCAGAGGAGTGGGATTGATGCTAGACACCTGACTATGTGGTTTTGGCCTTTTGGAGCTGATTTTCAAGAGGAATGTGGAAGGATTAGAAACGTTGGCCTAAGGGATGCCTTGCAGCCCTGTAAGTACAGTTTGATGGACTGTTCTGGTCAGAGTTGAAAGACCTAAATGTAGTAAAATCTAGGGATTGTGAGATTTAGCTTATGAGGGTGAGAAAGAGCTTTGCTTGTACTGGACTAGCAGTTTGTGTGAGAAGTTTGTTGTTATGCCTGTATCCTGAGAAGTTGTGCAGGATTGCACTGAGTAGAAATGGACTCATGTGAACAGAGGGTTTGGCACAGAAAAAAAAAAATCTTTAGGTCGAAACTGCTGTCAGTTCAGCTGCAATTGAGAGATTATAACTTTTGAGATTGGGCCAGCTGATCTGTACTGGGGCAATAAGAAGATTGTACACTCTTTTTAATGGGGCCTTAATGCTCAAGGAATGTCCTGTTCTTCAAAGTCTGCTTTATCTCCCCCCCCCAATCTGGATCAATAAATTGGCACCCTACCTGGTATTAAGAATTGAAGAAAAGAGAAGGTCATTGAGTTTGCAACATGGTCTTGTGTTTTGGAATAGGAAGCAGGTTTATTAAGGAGTGCTTGCATGGAGGCCCAGGGAAGATGTGAGGATGAATCATAGGTTGTAGAGGAGACCCAGTAGAGATGCCAGGACCTCGAAATGGTTGCCAAGAAAAGCTGCCACCCCTGTATAAAGTTGTCTCGGACTGTAAGTAGCCTAGCTGGGTTGCAGAACTGGAACTCCAGAAAGTTGTTGCTTGGTTAGAATTATCGGACTTGGAGATTTGTCACTCATTGGATTTGTTGGACTGGGAACTACAGAATTTGATGTTTACCCTGGTTGTTTTAAATCTTGTATTGACTGAATATTTCTTTGCTATGCCCTGTGCCATATTTTGCAGTGTGAATGTTTATTCTGCGGCAGTATGGGTTTTTTGAGGGGGATTTTTTTTTTTTTTGGTATTATGGCTCAGTTAAAAGATTTTGGATTATGGGTATATATGAACATCACTTGGATTGGACTGAATGCATTGTATTTTTTTTATCTTGTATGGTTATCAGTTTATGGGGGTCAGGGATGGATTGTAGTGTTTGATTTTGTTTGATTTAGGTTTCCCCCATAAACTTAGGTATTCTGAATGCTAGGTTCCCAGCTGATAGAGATTTGAAAATTAACACCTCCTGGTGGTAGTGTATTGTTGGGGGTGGGCTAATGGGTGTTAGACCCAGTTTCCCCATGCCAGTGGTTGGCACAATCTTCTGCTGCTATTGTCGATATGTATTGCCCAGGGGATGATGTCCACCCTTTGCTCATGCCAGCAATCTCCCCTGCCACCATTGAGCTTACCCCTTGAGCCTGTAAGCCAAAATAAACCCCCCTTTTTCCCCACAAGCTGCTCTTGGTGTGGTGATTTCTACCAGCAATGCAAACCTGACTGCAACACATGCTTTGGTAATGAGACACTCAGGGTAGACTCCATGAATTGGTTGTGACAGCCTTCTTTCATCTGTAAGACAACTTCCTTACTCTCAGAAGAGGTCACCAAGAACAAATAAACCCGATGGGCTCAGCATGGAAATGATAGTGCTCTCCCTCTCTCTGCCTCTTTCTCCCTCTCTCTCTCTAATAAATAAGAAAATAAAATGTTTTTCAAACAATGGGCTGGAGGGATTGCTCAGTGGTTAAAGCATTTCCTGCAAAGCATGACAGTCCCAGGTTCAATTCCTCAGCACCCACGTAATGTCAGATGCACAAATGGTGCATGCATCTGGAGTTCATTTGCAATGGCAGGAAGCCACAGTGTGCCTATTGCCTCACTGTGTCTGACTCTCTCTCCCTCCAATAAATAAGTAAAATAAAATATTTTTTTTTCAAAAAAGGAGATAGAACTAAATCTTACTTATTTCAATAACGGCATATTTACTCCACTTTCCATCATTCCTTGGGGGAGCTCCCTTTGGAAATCTGCTATCTAAAAATTCAAGCAGTCCAGTGGATATCCCCATTACAGGTGACTGAGACCCTGATGGCTGGTTTCTAAACCTTTTGTTGCAGCCATTCCTCTAAATTTTACCAAGCTTTCAGTAAAAGATTCTTTCTAGAATTGTACCTCTTCCAAAATGACATTTCACATGCATAGAGTTAGAGATTCCATAATTATTTTATTGTGGAGAAAACAGCAAGAGCTTGATCATGGTCCCACGAATAGTTGTAGATCACACATCAGACTCCAATCACAATATGCTCTTTGTTTTACTAGGTTGTGTGGTATTGCATCACCTTCCCATCAGCTGTGGTCATTGCCTGACATATATACTCAAGAGCATCCTGAGCAAATCCAGCTGAACATACTTCCAAGGCAGCAAGTATAGGTCTGAGGAAGGAGAAAGTTTAAGGCAATCTTAAGGGGTGGCTTTAAATCGCCATATTTTTATATTCTCCTTGATATGACTTTTCCCATTCTCATGGATGGTAACATTTGCCCATGGCTTTCCTACTTGGGGGTAAATAAAGTTAAATGTGTTTAATTTAGATTTTCCTCAGGCCATTGAATTGCAATTAGCTCCTCTTTGTATCCTTACTTCTCTACCTGTTCTCTGTGGAAAAACTGAACTATGTGAGGCTGCAGAGAATGTTAGAACCATTTAGTATCAGGAAATTTCCCCAACTGCTTCCACATTAAAAAAAAAATTGTTTTATTTTTATTTATTTATTTGAGAGCAGCAGACAGAGGGAGAAAGTGGCAGATAGATAGAGAATGAAAGAACCAGGGCCTTCAACCACTGCAAACGAACTCCGGATGTATGTACCCCCTTGTGCATCTGTCTTAGGTGGGTCCTGGGGACTCGAGCCTTGAACCAGGGTCCTTAGGCTTCACAGTCAAGCACTTAACCACTAAGCCATCTCTCCAGCCCTGTTTCCACATTTTCAAAGTGACTAATGTAATGGGAGTTATAAAGCAGTAGATAAACTATCCTTTGGCAATGTTCTTAGTGGTTGTACACCCGTAATGAAATCCAGAATGAAAAGAAAGACAGAAGAACATGTGGGCAGTAAAGCCATTTAATTTCTTTTGTAGGAGGTAAAAATGTGGCATCCTGAGTAATACTTCAACTTTAATTTTCCTACAGACATCTCTGATGTGTCTGGTTGTATGGTGTGGACATTAGATTAATAGAGACATAGTAATTCCCATTATACACTAGGCTCACACAACATCCATCCAATTCATTAGTCACCTGTCTTGGAAAACCAGGATCTTAATATTGGTTGAAGCTTTTTATTTGATTTATTTAATTTTTATCTTCTGGCTCCATTCCTGCTATACTCTGACATCTCCTCTACCATGCTCAGTTACATGTGTCTGGGAATTACAACCTATGGCATCTATATGCATGTGGTTATGCTATCTCTCTAAATGTATTAGTATAGCAAGCATCCTCAGTCAATAAGAATAGCTGTCTTTCTCTAGGACATAGGGCAGTGGGATAGTACTAATGTCTCTGTCCAGGACTAAGGTTAGATAGGTTCATTTTCAGTGCCCTTCATCCACTGATTGTTGTGCATGCGGCAGCACACATGGGGGAATGGCTTCTAATGATGGAGCTACTCTGATTTGGTGTGCACAGCTCTTTAAGGATGCATCTCCCGTGGTCCCTCTCAGTGGAATGCTTACCTCCACTCTCCCTGTGGGCCTTGAGGGACAAGTGCTACTGATGAGAATGCTAAATCCATGATGTTTCCTATACTCACGTCCAAGAAAATTCCATTTCTCCCAGCCAGGAGTCTCTTACCTTTGCAATCTTCTATGAAAGTAACAGGTGGACTAGTTAGTTAGAAAGTTTCCAAACCCTCCCCCTTACGAGTCTGCAGGTTTGTCTTACTCATTTACTTGCACTCTGCATTCTGGTTAAAATCATGGGGATCTGAAGGTATATGCTGTACTTTGTTCTTTCTCAGACTTTTATTGCAGCTGAATGCTTGTTTTTGTTGGGTATGGGTGAGATTCCTTCCTTGTCTTCCTTCCCAAAGCAGCTGAATGAGATGGGAGACATGCCCTGTGGTAGCACTTCTCTAACTCAAGTCCTAAGAATGCTGCATGGAGAGCTCGCTACTATACAAATTGTGCCTTCCTACTGCCCCTGAAATTTCCCCCTTAGAGGTCCTCACTTGGAGACCCATTTGCATATCTAATAAGTTGAGGTGCTTATGGTGCTGGTTCAGGAATTACACTTTGGAAAACACTGTTCTGTGGAAGTGTGATCAAAAGTGGCTTTATAGTACATTCTTCTCAAGTATTTTTTGTTGTTGTTTTGTTTTTGTTTTTGTTTTTAAACCCTGAATTCCTCCTTAGGTTGATTAAATCAAGATCTTGGAAAGTGGAGTTTCAGCAACCACAACTCCTCAGGTGGTTGTTATTAAGCAGGTAGAGCTGGAAAACCCCCATTCTATGTGAACAGTGAACAAAAAAAACAGGGTCCTGAGCTACATAGAGAGCAAGATTGAGAGAGAGAAGGTGAAAGCCTGTGTCATAGCCACTCTAGCAGGGATGAGTCTGGAATGCATCACATACTTAATGAATTCCACATTAACCATTGCAGAGTGAAGTCAGGGATGGAGTCCCAGAAATTGCTGGTCTAACAAGATCCCAGCTGGTGAACCACACTGATTAGCAAAGAGTTTGAATACCCACAAGGACACAGGCAAGTGAGGAATGTGAAAGACCAGGGGACACGAGGCTGGATAGAAAGGAAGGAAAATGCAAAAGGGCTGACAGGTGAAAGCAACCCCTTACCTAGCACTTAGTTTGAACTTCCTACAGGCTGAATCAAGAAACTTCAACTAGAGAGACCAAGATTGCTTGCAGTGATAATGCCTGCTTAAGGGATGTTCAAAACTACAAATGAGGGCTGGTGAGACAGCTTAGCAGTTAAGACTCTTGCCTTCAAAGCCAAAGGACTCCTGTTTGTTTCCCCAGGACCCACATAAGCCAGATGCACAAGGTGGCACAAGCTTCTGGAGTTTCTTTGCAGTGGCTGGAGGCCTTAGGGTGCCCATTCCTTCTCTCTCTCTCCCTCTCTCTCTCTTTCAAATAATAAGTAAATAAAAATATCAAATGAACTATGCTTACATAATGCCTTAATACCCCTAACCTTGAGTTTAAAAATATTAGCACTCCCTTGTCCTCTCTAAATGGATACAAAGTAGCTTATAAAACCACTGTATATAGAAATAAAGAATTTTAAGATAAGATAAACAATTAGGCCAGTTATATACCTGTAAAATATTTAATTTAATTTATTTATTCATTTATTATATTTATTTGAGAGACAGATAGAGATAAAGAGGGGGGGGGGAGAGAGAGAGAATGGGTACATTAGGACCTCCAGCCACTGCAAACTCAAGACACAAGCACCATCTTCTGAATGGGTCCTGGGGAATAAAACCTTGGCTGTTAGGCTTTGCAGGTAAGCTCCTTAACTGCTAATCCAAATCTCCAGACCCAGCTGATATTTTCTAACTTAAATTGTAAATATCAGTTCATTGTAAACTTTGCTTAATGTTTTTCATGTCTGCGTGTGCGTATGTATAAGCGCATAGATACCACGTGCACAAGGACGTTCATGCATGTGTGTACAAGTGTGTCTTTGGAGGACAGGGGACAAACTGTGGTTTCTCTTCTCTGTGCCGTGTGCCTTCATCTGAGACATAGTCTCTTATTGGCCTGAACTCACCATGCAGATTTTACTTGCTGTCCAGGAAGCCCCAGAATCTGCCCACCTCTGCCTCCCAGGCCCTGGGATGACAAGCATAAAATACTACACCCAACATTTTCACTTGGATTTTGGGGATCAAACTCAAGTTCTCATTTATTGCATGACAAGCACTTTACCAATGGATCCATATCCCTTGCCCCACTCTATCTTTCAATTTTAGTATAAATTATATTCTTTGATAAATAGAACTAAGAAAGACATAGAAAATCATGTCTATCATCATCTATCTATAAATCTATCATCTGTCTATCATCTATCTATCCATCTATTATAAATGAGAGTCTTACTTGTGAAGTCCACATTTACTCTCATGTCTGTAACCTTTTGCTGTGTGTCCTGATAAATGCCAGCACTTATATGTAAAGTATGTACTGTACCTTATTCCTAATTAATAGATTTACTAAATATGTTTCATTTTAACTCAGCATGACTTGACATATATTTTCTTCAGTCTAGAAGAGAATCTGTCAGACCTTTTATGCATGAAGGTCCTTCAGTGGGGCTCTGTTCAGACTCCAGGTACAGTGCTGAGTTGTGCCTCCCCTGTCCACTGACAGGACCCTGAGAGCAACTGAGAGACCCAAGGCTGCATGGTCCACTTCCCAGAACCATTTTGGAATTCAAACTTAGGAAGGAAAAGGAAGGGTGGCCAGAATCCCTGCAGAATAATTTACTAGAATTCCATAGGCTTAAGCCATTAAGTTTTTTTTTTTTTTTTTTTTTTTTTTTTTTTAAATCATGCAGTAATGATGAGACTGAACCAAGCTCAATTGAGGAGGCAGGCTTGTGAGCAAAAAGCCAAATGCAGCTCCTAGAGGCACATGGTAACAGAACCCCAGAGAGTTCTTAAAGCCTATGGGCTTTCTCCATCTTCCTAGTTGTTGTTATTGAGAAAGTAATTTCCACTGCAAAAGAGAAATCATAAACATAGTTAGATTTATTAATAGTCAATATTGTTAGTACCATAGAGTGTGTTTGGGGACCAGGTTGATGATCAGAGATTTCTCAGTAGCAGGAGCAAAAGATTCATTTAATCATTTAGCTTCATAGTCCACATATTTCAGCTCTCAGAGCTGGGATGACTTTTATTTGCCAAACAACAATCTGAAGGTATGTTATAGTAGATGTCTGGTTGATGGCGCTTATCTGATTTTATGCTCGATAAATGCCAAGTACATATTCCCCAAGTATGTGTTTTCCCTATCTATTTCTACAAAATAAGCATTTGTAAATAATTTAATTCTCTAGGGATTTCTGGCAGGACTTGACTTTGAGCTCGTGTTCACTATGGGAAGAAACAATATAAGTCCCAGCATAAATCACTTATACCTGGACATCTTGTAGACAAGAAATAACCGAAGTGACAAACCCTCCACTCCAGTCTCTGGGAGGCCAGGCTGTTGCCCCTCATTTCTCTTCTGTTTCATTGGAAAAATGTGCCTATGTATGTATGTATGCGTGTGGTCATTGTGTGTAATAGTTTGAAGAGTGACCACCAAACAGATATGCCCATCAGTTTTTCAACTGGTGGTTAAAGCTTTACTTGTAAATAGTCTTTGCAGATACACTTTCCTTAATAATCTTGAGATGAGAACATCCTAGATCAGATAAACTTGAGCCTAATTCCAGTGAGACATGACCCTATAAGATACAACAGTAAAAGGCCATGGAAGAATACGGAAAAAGATAAGATTGTGTTACATACAGCCAAAAGGCTAGAATTCCTAGAACTCAGGGAGCTAGAAGATGGGTGAGACAAAATCTCCCTTGGAGCCTCCAGAAGAGGTTGGTCTCTGGCGGCAGAGTGATGTTGGACTTGATGCCTTCCAGAGTTGATATTGAATGAATATGCCTCATCTTCAAAAGATACCAAGTTTGTGGGAATTTGTTTCAGCAGTAGCAAAAGCCCCAGTGAATGTAGGCCAAAGGGAAGGAGGGAAAGAAAAATGAAAGTGAAAACTTCCAAGGGCCTTCAAATGGGGTTGTTTCCATACATTTATTTCTGGTTTCTGAAGGAGACTTCTGCACACATCAAGGTCTCAAGCACCCTTGCACAGAACACATCTTTTTATCGCATCTGCTCAACCCTGAGTGTAAATGCAGGCAAAGGGACTTGAAGCTAAGGAAGTTCGCTGAAGTAAGGCTGGTGAGGAGCCATGTTGCTGTGTGGCTTGCAGATAAATCTCTAAATTAAGAGAAGTCCCTGTGGACTAAATGAACTATTGCACTTCCTCTTTGTAAATCCTTCTGACACCTTTCTGTGTAGTGAATAGTATCAATTTCTTACCTTGCAAAATAAGTACCTGGAAAGGGAATGGATTTCTTGAGCGCAGGCATGGGAGCATGTTCTCAGCCCTTTACCTTTGTTTCAAACAGCTTGGTTGGTAGGATCATAGTTAACACACTACCTCTTGTGATTAATACGTGAAAATAACTTTTTCCTGTAAAATATTATTAATGAAACCATGGCTGAACATCGTACCAAAGAAATACTTGAACATCTATGCCTACTATTAATGATAATAGTTACACAATAGCAAGGAAATGTGATGAGCCTGGATACTTTGTTGTGTTTTTGTAAAGCTTAAATAAGACAATAAATGACTACTAGGTAGAAGGATGCCTGGGATATTAGAAACACTAAACTATTAGTGGTTATCTTGATTATAATTATTTTAAAAATGTGATACTGTATGCTATTAATAACACTACAAATTAAAATCTTTGAACAACCAGCAAGTTGCTGAGTGGCTTGGGCAACCATAGTGGCTAAAATAATAGGAAATTTACTTACTGCTACTATACTAGTCCTTTAAAAAGTAGACAGTGTTTAAAGAAATTGCTTGCTAAACCTTCATATAGATTCAGTTAAAAATTGTTCTATTTTTCACAGCACAAAAGTGGCAGTTAAGACAAGAATGGAACATTTAGAAGTTTGAAGGGTACAAATGTCTGAAAGACTGAAAAATGAGATTAACCCTTTCATAGCTAAGTGTTTCAGTTTCAATCTGATTACATCTTCTGAGAGAAATAGTTTTGACAGTTCAAAGGAACAAAATATTATTCTAGTAGGGGGTAGTGGAAAATGTCTTTAATCCCATCACTTGATGGGGGGCAAGGTAGGAGGATTGCTGTGAGTTCAAGTGAAATCTAGGTCCCAGGTCAACCTGTGCTAGAGCAAGACACTACCTCAAATACAACAACAACAACAAAATAGAATAGTGCTATGACTTCTTGTGTGTGTTTTGTTAACCTCCAAGTCCATTTCATTATCAAAAATAACTTCCTAGTCAGTGTACTTTTGGTACAAACAGTTCCTAAAACATCCAGTTTACATAATTAAGCATCGTTTTTGTGGTTACCTTTTATATCACAAGGTGAGGGCCTCCATAGCATCTAATTATTTTTTTTTTACATTGAAAACAAGCTGTTTCAAAGAAACTATAGATCAGAATTTATTATCAAGGTATCTCATTATTTTTAATGAGCAAATCCCTTATTTCTATTCTGCTGAGAGCAAGACATAATTCTGTCAAAGAGAGCTTGTTAAACTTTGGTGTTCAGAAACATAGGACTTTTACTCAAATTTAGCAGGGCTGTTTATTAAGTTTAATGACACAGTTTCATAAGTTTATGTGGGATTTATGAATGTTCATGGATATGAGAGGCATACTTCTATCTAAAGAATAATTAAATATGTGAAGATCTCATGTTATTTACATATTTGCATTGTTAAACTCCTCTGAAAAATGAATTGTTTTTTTTCCCCTCACAATTATGTGTGCATTAAAACATTTCCAGGGCTGGAGAGATGGCTTACTAGCTAAGTGCACATCTCATAAAAGTGTGAGTGTTTGAGGTAGCCTAAGACTGTCTGAGTTCAAATCTCCATATCCCTCATAAAACAGCTAGGTGTGGCCACACATGTCTGTAACCCCAGCCAGTGTGGTGGAGAGGCACAGACTGGAAATTATCTGGAATTAGATAAAAGGAACATGACCAGGTGGAAGAGCAAGGGAGTCATTTATCTGATGTTGCACTCCAGCCTCCTAAGGGGAGCACACTACACCAAAGGCAAGCATGAAGGACATTGCAAGGAAAACACACAGACACAGGCACACACACAGACATGCTCAGGCACACATACAGACACAGACACACATGCCAACACACACACGCACGCGCACGCGCGCACACACACACACACACACACACACACACACCTATGTATCTGTTTTTGTGATAGAACTTAGGTAAGTTAATTAATATTCCTGAAAATGAAGGTAATTATAATACCTACTCCAAAAGATTTTTGTAATGTTTGAATAAGTCAGTGAAGTTCCTCTCTCTCTTGTGTTTGTGTGTGTGTGTAGTAATGATTAGGGGACTATATATAGGAGAATGGTGGAGGGAGAATGAGAAATTGAGAAAACAGACAATTGCAGGAATAGAAAGGCAACTGAGTCATTGTAGTACAATTTAGTTTGATCAGTATTTCCACTAGTGAGTAATTATCTCAAAATTATTAATAAATGACTTTAAAACAAAGAACCATTCAGCCCCTTAAGATAAACACAGAAGAAAGCTAGAAAGCTATGATAAGAGTGGGTGGAGAAAGCAAAAAAAAGGGGAAAGAGTATTTCAATGCCACATTTGCCTCACTTCTATGTAGCAGAGTTTGGGGACAGGACTTTGGATTTAGGAAAATGATGCTTCCAAGCTGTGAGCTTGGAAACAAGATAGATGAGTCATTTCAAGCATTGTTATTTCTTTATATGCTCAAATCTGTACCTTCTAAGTTTGATGAGAAGATCAGAAATATGTTTGTAGAAAAATTTTTATATAGCCAATTCTATTTTTATTTTCATTTCTGTGTGTTTGAATTTTCTTTGCTTTATGGTCATTAGCAAACATTTAAAATGAACTGGATTTTTTTTGGCTATAAAGTTCAAAATAACAAAAAATGCATTTTTCCATTTTATGTTCTAGATAATGATAGTAATAATTCTTCTCGACAACTTAAAATATTACCATGTTAGGCATTAGTTTGTATTATTTTAATTTTAAAAACTTGCTTAAATAAACTCAGCTTGTCAAATCTATATAGTAATTATTTTCAATGTTATTTCTTCTCTATAATTTAAAGTCATAAAGTAAAAATAATTGAGTTCTTTATACATAGTTGATGAACAAACCACTGTAAAAAGTCAAGGTATAATTATTGCTTATTGTTTTGACTTAGAACATGTTTCTAAATTTAATAAAACCTCTGTATTTATGATATGTGAGACCAACACATTGAACAATGCCTGATCAGACATAATAGCATGTGAAAAAAGTGGTGAAACTTTTTGATGTTTTATGAAATTCATGCACAAATTTAATCATGTGTAAATAGTTTTAGCTAAAGATTTCACACATTTATTTACTCTAAATATTCTTTAATATCTGTTAAATGCAAGGCATATTAGATTCTATACAACTTACAAAGATGTACAAGACATTATCATCTTTTTGAAGGAATTTATGATCTATCAAATGCAATGTATACTCATAATGTGCAATAGAAAATGCTAAATAATCTGAGTGGTACATTTAAATGTTAGTTAAAAATATATCTGTATTATAAAATGTTAAATACATTTGTATATATCCAATTTATGTGTATGCAACAGAAATATCTATCAGCTAAAATTTGTGTTATACAACTTTCTTTTTCTTAACTTTTTATTGACAACTTCTGTACATATAGACAAGATACCATGAACATTATCTCCTTCCATTACCTCCTGCCAAATGACCACTCCACTAACTCCCTCCTTCTTTATAACTACTCTCTCTTATATTTTATGTCACCAATTTTTTCTTCGCTTTTCATGCCATTCTGGTGTAGGTAGCCATGAATACCATGGACACTTTGTGTCTGTAAGCCAGGATTGTAATCACTCTTTGCCTTCTTTTGGAGCATATTCTTTCCACTACCTTTCCTATAATAGCTCCCGAACCATGGTGGTTTGACAGAGATGTCTCATTTACTGCTGAACTCTTCACTGTCTCTAATTCTCAGCACTATGTGTCTCCACACTGTCCATCAGTAGCTGAAAAAAAAAAAAAAAAAGCTTCTTGGGCTGGAGAGATGGCTTAGCAGTTAAGCGCTTGCCTGTGAAGCCTAAGGACCCCTGTTCGAGGCTCGGTTCCCCAGGTCCCACGTTGGCCAGATGCACAAGGGGGCGCACGCGTCTGGAGTTCGTTTGCAGTGGCTGGAAGCCCTGGCGCGCCCATTCTCTCTCTCTCCCTCTATCTGTCTTTCTCTCTGTCTGTCACTCTCAAATAAATAAAAAAATGAACAAAATATTTTTTTAAAAAAAAGCTTCTCTAATTAAAAGGGGAATAGTATTAATGCATGGGAATAAACAACATATTTAGGGGGCAGTTTGATAAGCATCATATATCCGTTGATCCAGACAACACTAGTAGCTTCCCCACCAGTGTAGCCAGCGTTCTATCACTACAAGGACAAACAACTCTATGGATGTTTGGCTGAGTTGATTTTTAGCCTGTTACATGGCAGCTTGGCACGATGGGGAGTCTGTGGTAGAAAAAAAAAAACACTCACTTCATGGCTGGGAACTGAAAATAAGCAAGTGCCTCTAATGACAAATATCTCAAACAGGTTCTGCTTTACAAAGGCTGGACCTTTGGAGTACATTCATCCAACTCTCTCTCTCTCTCTTTCTCTCTTCGTGCATATGTGTGTGTGAAGGATTTGATAAAGGCTCATAAATTTTATTAAGTTCTCACCTTTTGAGATAGCATTTGCTGATAGGTAAGATTTGTAAATGTGGATTGAATGTGAATATAGGTGATGTTTGAACATGGTAAGGAGAATATGTGAATATATGAGTAGAATTAGTAGGCTAGGAAGTTGTAGCATATTGCAATAAAGAAAAGATTTAGCTTAAGTTTGGATGTTTGATTGAGTGGTGTCAAATATTTTTATATAAGGCTCTGACTCTTTCTCATGGTATTTTGAATTGCATTATATAAGTAATGCCATTTTGAAAAGTATGAAAGTGACACAGTCATTACTGCAGATATGCTTTTGGCTAAAATCATAATCAACTTGGATCTGATATGAACTGCAACAGCTTCTTATATATTATGGCACAGTTTTTCTTCTGCACTTAGACTATGAGGCACTACACTTATTACTGTAAAGCAGTTTTGAGGTTAAAATGAAATGTAGACTTTATTCCAGATAAAGGGGTAAATTGAGTATCATATTCTTCATAGTTTATTCCATATCTCTTGTGTTGGTACCTGCTATTGGAAGGAAGGAATTCTATCTTCTACATGTATAATCTATATGCGTATGTACAGTGATTAGTATAAGACATTTAAAATGTTGCTACTTGACAGATACATGCAGGTTGTTCTCAAAATACCTGTCAGATAATTGAATTTTATCTGCAATTAAAATTTAAAATGTAAATTTCAATGGTAAATGCAAAATATAACTGCAAAATTAATCAGTAAAAGGAAGCAATTTGCTATTTGTACTGACTGTGCATTGCTCAGAATATTGAAGGCAGAGCTTATCACTGACTTGTGACAGTAACTCCATATCAAGACCAAATAATGGGATTGAACTTGGATCTGCCTATTCTATATTCATTTTCCCTGGAATTGGGTAACATCCACAACTCATTGAGAGAAATCATCCAAACAGGCATCCATTGTTTCCTGCAAGAGATGTCCATATATATTTACTGAATTGAATTGTATCATTTTCCCCACCAAATACAGTGAAACTGTAATCCATAGTCTCTCTAAGTGTAATGTTTTGGGAAATAGTGGATTTTTGCAGGTTTTATAAAGTAAAAATAAAAGCTGTGTTGAATTAGAGTGGACCATAAGCCTAATGACCAGTTTGGATATTTAAAAAAAAGGATATTTGTAAACATAAATGTAGTCAACAGCTTCAGGTTCACTGAGATGAACTTTCAGACCAGACACACTTATGGAGGAAGGGATATTTATTGAAGCTTACAGATCCAGGGGAAGTTCCATAATGGCAGAAGAAACTGGCCTGATTTCACAGGACCAAGCAGAGACAGAGAAGCACAAACCAAAAAGCCAAAAGCCACACAGAACACTTTAGGAGCTCCAGCTAGGCACACTGCATAGTTTATAGATAGAAATCTGAAACCCACCATCACACCTTAAAATCCACCCAATGACACTGCCGCTAGCCAGGTGGCTGCAGATGTAAACTACAAACAAATAAATAACTGAATATATGGGGGGCCATCTATTCTATTCAAACCACCACAATAAAGATTTATGTACACTGAAGTAATAGAGTTTCAAAGTGACAAGTGTCTCCAGCAAACATCGGCAGACGGAAAGGATAGGTTCTTCTGTAGAGCATGGCCCTGCCATTACCATGTTTTCTGATATTTAGTTCTCAGGGCCTTGAATAAATATCTGTGATTTAAACTAGACAGTTTTTTATTCTCAGAAAAAGAAATAGAGAAGGAAATTGGTGGGCAGGGTCATGTCCCACATGTCCACCATGACCAATAAACAGATATTTGTATTAAGCTTTCTATAAAATCTGCTTAATATTTGTAGACTATATCAATAATTTGGGGAGAACTGAGTCCTTTTCAAGGTGAATTATACACTGTCATTAATCTCTGATTACAGTTCATGGAGAGACATTTAACAAAATACCATTTCTTACTGACAATCAGTGGCCAAAGAGAAGACATAGTGTTTCTTGTAACATGCTCTGCTTTGCAGACCTGAGACAGGTATCAACTGCATATTGAACATGAAATTTTGGAAATGTTTGTTTAGTTTCTGGTGTGACTTTTCTTTTTTTTATTTTAAAATATTTTTTATTTATCTATTTACAAGGACAGAGAGAGCAGAGAAGAGAAAGAGAATGGGAATATCAGGGCCTTTGGCACTGAGGACAAACTAGAGATGCATGTGCCACTTTGTAAATCTGGCTTTATGTGGGTACTGCGGAATCCAACCTGTGTTATTAGGCTTTGCAGGCAAGTGCTTTAACCTCTGAACAATCTCTCTAGCCCACCAGCAATGTGCTTTTTTGTTGTTGTTGTTTTTATTTTTTAATTTTTATTAACATTTTCCATGATTATAAAATATATCCCATGGTAATTCCCTCCTTCCCCACCCCCACACTTTCCCATTTGAAATTCCATTCTCCATCATATTACAATCCCATTACAATCATTGTAATTACATATATACAATATCAACCTATTAAGTATCCTCCTCCCTTCCTTTCTCTTCCCTTTATATCTCCTTTTTAACTTACTGGCCTCTGCTACTAAGTATTTTCATTCTCACGCAGAAGCCCAATCATCTGTAGCTAGGATCCACATATGAGCGAGAACATGTGGCGCTTGGCTTTCTGGGCCTGGGTTACCTCACTTAGTATAATCCTTTCCAGGTCCATCCATTTTTCTGCAAATTTCATAACTTCATTTTTCTTTACTGCTGAGTAGAACTCCATTGTATAAATGTGCCACATCTTCATTATCCACTCATCAGTTGAGGGACATCTAGGCTGGTTCCATTTCCAAGCTATTATAAATTGAGCAGCAATAAAAATGGTTGAGCACGTACTCCTTGGTGTGACTTTTCTAAGCATTTATTATTGCAAATGACTTAGAGATTGTAGAAATCAACTTGATATCTACTAGAAAATTTGGTTTTTACAAGCAATCTGTGTAGATATCATAGTTAATAAAAGGTTTTTAGAGAAAGTAAACTATAATGTTCCTGTTAGCTCTGCAATACAGTTACTCTGTAAATGAATAATTGCCCTACAAAAAGTCATTAAGTTTCTAAGTTATGCAACTGGCATTTATACTTTATTCACTTCTAAGTATCAGGTTGCAAATAATTTTAATTATGAAGTCTATTTTATTTGTATTTTTCTATAAATGATTTGCAACTTTTACTCATAGATGATCTTTCTAAGAACAAAAAGGAATAAAGTAATTTGAATTTCAAATTTCTAGCCCATCACATAGAAAATGAATATTTAAAGATGAACAATAAAATTAGGTTACATTTTTGAAAAATATTTCTGCTCACTGAAATATGCATTATACAGCCTTGACCTTTAAAACCAAAGACAAATTTTCAGATAAAGGCACTAGCTGTAGGTTATAGTTTCTGGAGATTTCACCTAAAATGATATATACCCTTTCCTCTTTTCTTTTAATGAACATAAAAACAAAATCTTTAAGTCATTTGAGTGTTTGAGAATGGTAAAATAATCGAGTGACTTCCATCTTCCATGTGCATATGGAGTTCCCCAAGGGTTTATCTTCTGATGTGCAGCCATGCTTGACTTAACATTTGGAGACACTCCACTCAGAATATGGTTAACTGTTGGCAAGCCTGGCAGGAACTTAATTTTGTTCTTACTTTGGGGTCCATGCTGTGTCATGTGGTATATTGGATGCAGAATAAAGACAAATGGAGCATGAGTTACCTTTGACTTGAAATGTTTATTTATTTATTTATTTATTTATTTATTTATTTATTTATTTATTTATTTATTTATGAGAGAGAATGAGATAGACACACTGGGGCCTGTGGCCACTGTGAAAACACTCCAGATGCATGCACCACAGTGTGCATATGGCTTTGCATGGGTACTGGGGAATTGAACCCGGATCCTTAGTCTTTGCAGAAAACTACCTTAACCACTGAGCTATCTCTCCAGCCTGCTTGAAATCTTTTAGTTCATGTACGTAATATGCAAAATAATACCTCACAGGCAGGGTCATTTGTTTCTGTAGCATGGAAGCATCTATGGGAATCAACCTGGACTTTGTAATGGTGTTGAATTGTGCGGCCAATGCATCGCATATATGGTTAGGCGGGAGCAGGGAGGCGGTGTGCCTGGAAGGTTTCTTATAGCACAAGTCAAAACAGAGCCTCTCTCTTAGTCATCTCCGTGCAGCTCATCACACCCACGTTGACTAGCTGAGTAACTCTGGGCTCCCTGCTCCTTTGTGTGCCTGCTTCGTTCTGCTGCTTCAAAGTCATACCAATCAATTTTTGACTGAGATAGTGAAAGCATGAGAGAGCTAGTAGGGCATTTTTAATGTAGCCGTTGGCATTTCAATAAGCAGTAGTGCCCGTATGGTATTTTAGATGAATGCACACCGTGAAAAGAGTTTTGCTTATCCAGCATTATCATGCAAACATCTCCTTCTCAAAGAAATAATAAAGCAAGAAAGATTATTCATGCACAATTAGCCAAAAGGCTAACAAAGGGACTTAATCATGAGACACCTGTTTCCCTTGGGCTAGGGAGATGACTCAGTTGGTAAAGTGCTCACAGCACAAACAAGAGGGTTAGAGTTCCAATGCCTGGTGCCAGGTAAAAGCTGGATTTCCCAACTCGCCCCTGTACTCTCAGTATGGGGAGGTGACAGAAGGATTCCCGGGCCCCACAGGATAGCTTGTCTAGTCAAATCACAGAGCTCCAGCGTCAACGAGAGACCCTATCTCATAAAATAAGATGGAGAAATTAGGTGTCTGGGGAAGATATCTGATGTTAATATCCAGCTTCCACATACAGGTTCACACACATGCATTCCTACATGCATTTATCCCACACACATACCAGCATGCACATACACATGAACACAAAAAATATTTTAGAAAAAGAATAAAAGAACCTGGGCTCTTTAGAGCCATAATACTTGTATTTAACTCCCAGCTCTGACACTTGCTGGCTATAGGACCCTCAGAAAATTACTTAATTTCTCTGTATGTTGCATAGTATAAAGAAGAGAATGAGAATGAGGAGACCATTCTCCAAGGACTGAGTTAATGCATGCCAAACGCTGAGTAAAGTACCCTTAAGAAAAGACGCACTTGATAAGTCATGGCTGTTATTATTAATGAGAGCTTAACAATGGGTAAGTAGACAGGCAATTTTGGGGAAAGAGTATAAGTATGTGTCATGTACAAACATCAGAGAGCAATTGCATAAAATTCTACAACTCAATCTTTTCAGTTTGAATATTTTAGGTTTTGAGTATCAAGTTTGAGATTCTTGCTGTGGTTGTCCCATCTGGAACATGAAGAATTGAATGATGATTATTCATATTGTCAAACTCACAAGTGGCCCCTTCAGAGCTGCTGGGGCGGGGGAAAATTCAGGCACTTCATGGAAGCAAAAATTCCAAACTCATTTTCCTCTTCCGGCTCACTGAGAAGAAAATTATCAGAAAATATTTGGGTCAATGTAAAGCTGGCAGAAAGGTCTACATATTTGAAACCCAAGAGGAAACTTCGCTAGGGAATGTTTGTTTCATGGCCAATGTGTGGCTACAGAGAAAAATGTAAGCAGTGGAGAAGGCCATTTGTACAGGTTCTTCAAGGTGTGGGATGGACACTCCAAAGGGGGCTTAGATGTACCTGGAAATACATAGCACACATTCTGAAATGCTATGGAGGCATGAGGGTATTAAAATGACCTGAAACCTCCCATTGTGATCTGTATGTGGAGAACGTAGGGCCTGTTCCCTTAGCTATTCTTAGGTGTGCCAGATGTTAGTGGTTGTACATGCAACCTTTGAAGTCCAAGTACCTGCAAGACATGGAGATGGACATGCAAAATTGAAACAACTTATCAGTCAGCTAATTTGTTCTTGTTCTAAAATGTTGAGTTTGGGTCCCTGAGGGAGCCAGCAACATGACTCTGTCTACTCAAAAGAGCATGGTAACAGAGGAGGATGGATGCCTGGTCTCATAAAAGAAAAAGGCTTGTGATACATTCAATGGTGTCAGGCACATAGTGCTTGCCTAGCAAGTACAGAAGGCTTAGTTTTGTCCTTCAAAGTGCAAATAAACAAACATATAAATACCGTATGTAACTACTTAATAAAATGCTTGTGGAGAAAATAAATACCCTTTTTATGTCTTCCAGGACATTATATTTGTAAATGAGGACATATTAAAAATTAAGGTTGTGCTATCAAAGGGGCCACATACTTGTCCTTTGTAGTCTACACATGTCTATAGGCACTAAGTTGTGCTCGTTTTCCAAGAAAGATAATGAAGGGATGGATTTGTTGTAGTTTAAATATTTGAACCACCCATGAATGATTCCTTGGGGAAAAAAAAAAAAAAAAGAAAAACTTGTTGCTTCAATAAATGCTAGGAACTATGTGATATACCAGGCTTTGGGGGGCAAATAAACACTGATCCTTTTATTAAAATATAGTATGAGAATTGCTAGGCTGCCACTCTACATGCCAGGGAGTCTGACCCTGATGACTGGCTCATGGTGCTCTTCTTAAGCCAGTGGGTATGGCTCATAATTATAAGGAATCTAGCTCTGCTTTTTTTTCCCCCTTTTAGACAACCGGTCCTGTAAGTTTATTTGATCTGACATACTTAAGCAGTTTTTTTTTTTTTTTTTTTGGCCCCTCCTGCCACTAAGAAAGAAGCACTTAAGCAGTTTTTATCAATAGCTCTTGTACCATGAAAAGTTGCCCAGTGTGATAAAACATGTAAGATATGAATGCCACGTAGCATGCTGTTACCATAGACCTGGAACATTGTGGCACTTTTTACATAGGGTGTCCCATACGCCACAACTCAGGCTGGAATTTTTATCAAGTCATGTGATAAGCTTTGAAAGCACTTGGCAGGTACATACCAATCAACTTATGTGTCTTTATGTCAGTGACTCTTTGAGGCTTGAAAGGAAAAGTTCTTTTTGCCTAAGAGAATGGTATGGTCTGCTTTATAGAGTATTGCTGATGGTTCCAGTGGAGAAATAGAACAAATGCTTTATATGAAAATCTATAACACAAGATTTGAAAGTTGGATGTTATGCTTGTGGAGGCTGTAAAATGCCATGTCAGAGAGCTGGGGAAGCAGGAAGGCAAGATGCCCATCAGTAGATGAATGAATATTGAAAATGTGGTATATACACAGTGGAATTTTACTCAGCAGTAAAAAAAAAAATATGAGTTATGAAATTTGCAGGAACATAGACTGATCTGGAAAGAATTATATTAAATAAGGTGACCCAAAGTCAGAAAGATCAAAACCACATGTTCTCTTTCATATGCAGATCCTGGCTTGTTGCATTTGCATATGTGTATGTATTTGTGCATGAATGCATGTGAATGAGAATAAATGCGGGTGAAGCCTAAAAACTTACAAAGGAGATTAACAGAAGATGAAATGGTTGGTGAGACAGGAAGACAGGGAAAAAGGCATGTGTGAACCTGAAAGCGGAAAGGAGGAGGGGAGAGGGTACAAGAGAAGATAAGAGGGTAAGAAATTGAAAGGAGAAGAAAAATCAAACTGAATAGGTGGTGTTTGAAAATACCATCACGATGCCTAATATTTTGCATGAGGACTTAAATATTGCAAAAGAGACCATTTGCACACAGTCCTTTTTGAGCTTAAATGAAAGTTTATACCTATTGGAAATGGGGGAAAAAAGTGAGAAGCCTAATACTTTAGCACTAGAATTGTGGTGTGTTTGTGTGTGTGTGTGTGTGTGTGTGTGTGTGTGTGTGTATGTGTGGGTGAGTGTGTATGTGTGTATGGGGTGTGCATGTAGCAAGAAGGGATGGTAATTATGCAAATCTCAAAGAGCAAAGACCCGAGACCAATCGTCCTCTGGTGTTTGGGAATAGAGGATATAGGATATACCAGGCATAGAAAAGAGAGAAAAATTTTATTCCATCTGCACCTCCTTGATCCTCAGTCACTGATGAAGCACCTACCCAGCTCTCAGCTGTGCCTTTTATTTTATTTTATTTATTTAATTTTATTATTTTAGGTAGGGTCTCACTCTAGCCCAGGCTGACCTGGAATTCACTATGTATTCTCAAGCTGTCCTCGAACTCACAGAGATTCTCCTCTCTCTGCCTCCTGAGTGCTGGGATTATTTTAAATAAATGAATTTACAAACACCTTTGTTTATTTTTACACCAAATGATAAATGTGTAAAATTGATTGCCTCGCTGAATGTGCACATGTGCCTCTAGAAGCCTGTTGATTAATCCATTGCTCCTAAAGGGGACTTGGGTCCTAGAAGAGAAGAGGGTTTTATGCCACTAGGGATGTCACATGTATCTGTAGAAAACATTTATCTTGTAGCTTACTTTTTCAGACCATATTTACAGAGCTTGCTTAATTGTACTCTAAGAAGGTGAGGTAATTTTCATATGAACAGAGTTTATACAATGCTTTCTTCCTTTCTGCTTACTGCCTATATATGACAACATATCAGTTATTAAGATTAAAATGACATATTTTAAATTAATAATCAATTTGACATTTAGGGCACCTTTAAACAGCTAATATTGTCTATCTCTTTCTAAAAATGAGTTGTTGAATTTTTTTTAAAGTCTCTAAGTTTGGTTTTTTTTTTTTTACTATTTAGTTTTGTACTCAGTGAATACAGTCAAGTTGATACCATTGTTAGGCTTGTCCATGTCCTACCCCCTACCCCTGGCCCCTCTTTGTTGAGGTATATGGATTAGAGTTGCCCACAGTTATGGGTAGGAGAAATGTTTCTGTGTATCATGACCCAACATGTGGCTCTGACATTCTTTCTGCCCCTTGTTCCACAAAATTTCCCTGAGCCATGTTTGGTTCATTTTGGGTCTGCGTCAGTGATAAGGTGTTGGGAACCTCAGTGTCCCTGGATATCTGATTTGGTTGGAGTTGAATTTTCTCTGTGTTGATCTCCTTCACTCTTGTGCTGGTACCAGGTTCACCAAGAAAACAGCACTGTAGCAGACAGCTTCAGGTTCACTGAGATGAAATTCCAGACCAGGCACAGTTATAGAGGAAGGGATATTTATTGAAGCTTAGAGATCCAGGGTAAGTTCCATAATGACAGAAAAAACTGGCCTGCTTTCACAGCACCAAGCAGAGACAGAGAAGCACAAGCCAAAAACCTAAAAGCCATATAGCACAGCACACTTCAGGAACTCCAGCTAGGCACACTTTGCATATTTTTAGATTGTAATCTGAACCCCACCCAGTGATACTGCCTCCAGCCAGGTATCTGCAGATGCAAATTACAAACAAACGACTGAATAAATTGGGGGTCATCTATTCAAACTACCACAACCACCCTTGCTTGTTTTGCCGATTATTCTTAGTTTCAGCTGGGGCCCTTTTGAGGTATGATGGGGTGGTTCTTTCCATAGGATCTGCATCTATCTGAAAATGAGAAGCAGGTTCTCCAACAGAGAATAAAATTAGCACCAGGCAATTTAGATAACCCTTATTTTTTTATAGAGAAATTAATAGGTGCAGGCCCTCTTATAGCCCACTATTGGTGGTAGCTTGATAATGGAGAGTTGGTTCATGTCTGGGTATGGTTCTGGTTTCCCAGCTCCAGCTATGGGTCACATTCCACTGAGAAGATCACTTAGCCAAATCAAGAGCAGTTGGCTTCCCACCATGGCTATGCACCACTCTTGCACTTAGCATCATGACAGGTTATTTGCTGTTAAGTAGGTTAGACCATGAGTCACTTGGACGGATATCGGTCATTTCCCCTAGTCACCCATGTAATACCTTCTGGCAGTAGACACACTGACTTTCTGGGGACTGACTCTCTTCCAGCTTCCAGTCATGCCATTCCATTTTACGTGTCAACTGTATATGGTGTCTTCAGCGGTAGGGTCTTTCCATTAAGTTTTGGTGGGTCATCAAGTACTCTGACAGAAATCTTTCTTTCTTTTAGGACACATTGTAGGTCTCTCTGATCAAAAGCTCATTGTGGATGACAGCCACCTGCTGGTACCCACTAAGAGATGAAGAAAAAGATAACTAATATAAAAGAGAGAAGAGAGAGAGAGAGAGAGAGAGAGAGAGAGAGAGAGAGAGGAGCTGTAGCAGATTAAGGTCAATCTTCATCATATCCTCTCCAGGGCCTTGTGACTCGGGTGTTCCCTCTAAGGGCCTGGTGAAGGTTCAAGCATTTTGTCTGCCTTTTAGGATGTAGAATTTTATGGTACCATTGCCATTTGGGTCTAGATTTGTGTCCTCCTCCCCTTCTTAGCCCTCCCATCCCTCCCCACCTACCCTACTGGGCATGTACCCTAAAATCTTTAAACCTCAGTCCAGAGAGATTTGCTCAACCATGTTCATAGTGGCTCAATTTCTAATAGATAAGAGCTGGAATCAACCCAGATGTCCATCACTAGAAGAATGAATAATTAAGATGTGGTATATCTACACAATGGAATTCTACACAGCAGTAAGAAAAAAAAAATGACCCAATGAAATTTGAAGAAAAATGGTTGAACCTGGAACAGATCATTCTTGGCGAACTTCATAGTCTCACTCATCTACAGCACCTAACATGAATCTCCCCAAGATGCTGACATACCCAGCAAACATCTCAAGTTCTTAAAATTTTTAAAGTAGGGCTAGAGAGATGGCTTAGCAGTTAAGGTGTTTGCCTGCAGTGCCAAAGAATCCTGGTTCAATTCTCCAGGACCCACATAAGCCAGATGCACAAAGGGACACATGCATCTGGAGTTCATTTGCAGTGTCTGGAGGCCCTGGCATGCCCATTCTCTTTCTCTATCTCCCTCACTCTCTCACTCCATCTCTCTCTTTCTCTCTCTCTCTCTCTCTCTCATGTAAATAAATAAATAAAACATATTTTAAAAAATAAAGAAAGCAGTGTGTGGTGGGGCACGCCTTTAATCCCAGCACTTGGGAGGCAGAGGTAGGAGGATCACCATAAGTTCAAGGTCACCCTGAGACTACATAGTGAATTCCAGGTCAGCCTGGGTAGAGTGAGACCATGCCTCGAAAAACCATTAAAAAAATTAAAGTAATACACTTCAAGGAGAAAATATTCGTTAAGCTTTCTTCATTTATTCACATAGGCATTTCTTAATCAGAACTCCCATTTAGTGTGTAAGAGAAAGAATGTGAAAAGTCTTCTTTCTACTAAGTATAAAGTCTTCACATGCCATATGCAGAACTTAAAGAGCAGGTTGTGTTTATATTGCAAGGGAAAATTATGCATATGTCATTACCTGCCATCATAATGTCTGTCTGAATTGTTTCTGGAAGTCATTCATCATCTTAGAGGTAAATAATTTTCTTGATGTGTTGTAGAAAAATACATCAACTCAACAATCATGATGGTGTGATTATAATAATTATCCTATGTAACATGAGTAGTTGTTACCATTTAATTCTGTTCTAAATCATCATAGAGTCTGAAAGATTAACATTAAGGAGATGATACAAGATGAAGAGGCCCTTACTTTTTTTTTTTTTCTTCACCAGAAATGAGAGGAGTAGAAAATTTGAACCAGATTTGATTGGCAATTATAGTAATAATTTTCCACTGAAAACCATATTATAAATAGTCATATAAAAGATCATTATCTAAAGAAAACATAGGACTTTGAACAGTTAAGAAAAAATTTCATACAAGTATATATTGTATATTGAGCATATTTGTACCTTTTAAGCCATCCCTTCTTGTTCTTCACCCCACTTCTTCCATTTGTCACCCCTGAACACTTTAATTTCTACTTTTTTCTCACATATACATCCATGATATCTCTATATGGTTCTATAGAAAAACTAGGGAGCATAAGTGAGAGGAAAGATACTGTTTTATCTCCCAGTGGGGCTTAATTTTTAATATGATTATTGCTAGTTTTATATATACACACACATACACACACACAAATTTCGGAAACAGCATGAGGAGCTGAGTTTCAATCTGTACCACCTATGTAAGACTCGTGTGTGTGTGTGTGTGTGTGTGTGTGTGTGTGTGTGTATTTCTAGCCCTTGAATACTTCAAAGGTGTAAATCACATTATTTTCTCTCCCAATGTCTAACAAGACATCCAGACAGAAAGCAATGAGGCAACTTTTACTGGCTTGCTGGAGTTGACTTATATTTTTTTAGGAATTGTGAAAACTATTTGAAATAAAGAACCATGGGTATAATTAGACATGGACTTAGTATGAAAAGTGTTTCTTTCCAGAAAGCAGGTTATTACAAACATTTATTACCAAAACACTAGAAGACACTTACCAAGTGTTGAGTGAGCAAACATTAAAAGGTAAAAAATACCACTTATAATCTGAAGACATAAAAAGAAATTCAAACCATCCAGGTATACATAGGGTTAAATAAATTAAAAATATGTATAAATTGTTTTCAAGGCTTAACCTAGGCTTTAGCCAGTTACATGTTTCTATTTATTTATTTTTAAAATTGTATGTGCATGTGTGTGCTGTGTTTTGGTGTATGCACATATATTCATTGGGTATGGTCACAAATGTGTGTGGATACATGTGAACATGCATGTGGAGGTCAGAAGGTCAATGTTCAGTGACTCCTTCTGTCACTCCTCACTTTATTCACTGAGCTAGAGGCTGTTGCTGAACACAAAGCTCATCAATGTGGCCTCCTAGATAGCCAATTTGCCCTGAAGATGCACCTGTCTTTGCCTCCCAAGCACTGGAATTTCATTAGAATACATCTGTGCTCCACATTTACATGTGTACTGGGGATTCAAATTCAAGACCTTCTGCTATGTGCGAAGCAATTTATCTACTGAGCAATCTCCCAAGCCCCCAGTTATGTCTTCTATGAATGATATTTGAATTCTTTGAGGTGAAAGTTACTTGCTCAATGGTGTGTGACTGTGTGTGTGTGTGTGTGTGCACATTTGCACATGACTTCACAAACAGTAGTAATAATGGCCATGGTCTAGAATCTTAACAGAGAGCAAATATTCTGATTGCTGCAATAGATTAGACTGAACCACAGATAGGTAGCGCTTTCTCAGATGAAAAATAAGGTCCAAAAATTTTAAATATTCTACCTTAAGTATGGAAAAAAACATTTGAAGGGAGATAGAATGAAGGGAACTATAACAGACAAGACCAAATCTAGACAATACCAGGAATTTATCCAATCAAATATTCTTTCTGATGTCCTGATGTCTTTCTGGTCTTTGAGCTCATGGCAGTTGGTAATATAGGAAATAGAAGTTGATGTTATCTCAGTGTGTCATAAAACCTTGGAGCCTTTGAATCTGCCTTCTGCACTGTACAGATAAGTTCTGTGATTTAAATGTGTAAGGCATGTTAGTGCATTGTAACCCTTTGAAAAGATAGTTCATTTAAGTTATATGTTTGCACCAAGTTAATTAAGAAACACTGTGTAAAATCTATTTAAGAAGATTGTTAGCTTTTCTCCAGGCAGTACATGTGTTCTGTTTAAAACAACAACAACAAAAAAACAAAACATAGAAATGTTTAAGATAGCTGTGTATCACAAAGAGTACTAGAACACATAAATCAGATCATTAAGTAAATTCTGTTAAGCAGTTGTTTTTCAAACTAACCAACGTGCCACACACATCTATTTGAATACATACAAATCTTTTCTCCCTTGTTTTTACATGTTGTATTGCAGAGACAAGCCCAAATAGATTATATCATTTTTCAAATAAATTTTGGTTTCCATAATTCAACTATGAATATAAATACATATTTGTAGTTTTCTATATATCATTTGGTTATATATGAAGTGACAAATTTCTTACATGCCAGATTACATGTACAGGGCACATAATATTTTAAAACAGGAATAAATATTTTTATATGATAAAGTTTTTGAGTTGGGACTATTAGCCAATGAGTTCTCCAAAGATGTTGTGTTGATTATATTTCCTCCAAAAGTGTAGAAGAATGTCTTTGATCCACATGTTTAAAAATACTTCTTGGGCTGGAGAAATGGCTTAGCAGTTAAGCACTTGCCTGTGAAGCCTAAGGACCCCAGTTCGAGGCCTGATGCCCCAGGACCCATGTTAGTCAGATGCACAAGGGGGCGCATGCATCTGGAGTTCGTTTTCAGTGGCTGGAGGCCCTGGCGCACCCATTCTCTCTCTATCTATCTGTCTCTTTCTCTCTCTTAAATAAGTAAAATAAACAAAAAAATTTAAAAAATGCTTCTCAAGTCATCACTGGAATATTCACCAGTTTCATATAGAAGCAATTCTTATTACATTTGCATAAATGAGATATTATTTAATTATTGCTATAATTTATTATTTTTATTATAGTTCTCTATTATTCTTTTCATATATTTTCATATTTTGTTCATTTTCCTCTTGGGTTATTAGATTAATGGTTTTTTAAGCATATTGGTTTTTGTCTTTTATTTTTTTTAAACCTTTTAGTGTTAGTTTGTGAGAGAGAGAGAAAGAAGCAGATAGAGAGAAAGAGAGAGAATGGGTACATCAGGGCCTTCAGCTGCTGCAAGTGAACTCCAGACATATGTGCCATGTGCATCTGGCTTACATGGGTCCTGGGGAATTGAACCTAGGTCCCTTGGCTTTGCAGGTGAGCACCTTAACCACTAAACAATTTTTCCAGCCCAACATATTGATTTTCTGACAATATGTTTCACAGACTATTCATGATTTTTTACTTGTCTTTAAGCTTTCTCTACAATGTCTTGCTGTATCGATGCTATAAATTTTCTGATGAAATCTGTTAGTGTTCATTAAAAAGAAACTAAGTATGGGTGCATCAAGTCTTGGTACCATTATTCCCCTCACCCCTGCCAGCATTTAACTGAGGGGCCTCCTCAGTGGGATCTCTAGCGTTCATGATGGGGTTATGGGTGATGAGTTTTGAGAGCAGCAGTCAGCCATTATGAAGGATCAACATTGCCTCTGGATATATTCTTTCAGCCTATGGCTCTTTCAGTCTTTCTGCTCCCTCTTCCACTGAATTCACTGAGCCTTGGATGGTGTTTTTTTTTTTTTTTTAATTATTTATTTATTTATTTATTTATTTGAGAGTGACAGACACAGAGAGAAAGACAGATAGAGGGAGAGAGAGAATGGGCGCGCCAGGGCTTCCAGCCTCTGCAAACGAACTCCAGACGCGTGCGCCCCCTTGTGCATCTGGCTAACGTGGGACCTGGGGAACCGAGCCTAGAACCGGGGTCCTTAGGCTTCACAGGCAAGCACTTAACCGCTAAGCCATTTCTCCAGCCCTGGATGGTGTGTTTTAATTCCACTTCAGTTCAGTGCTCTCAGCATCTTCTGGATTTCTGCTACAGTACATTATGAGTACCCTCGGGAGCTACCTCCATTTCCCTGGCACCGGTTGTAAGGCTTGTGGTGGAAGCTTCACTCTTGCTCATCTCACCAGTTCCTCTGTGCTTCCACCTGGGCCCTTGAAGATGTGTAAGGGGTGGTTCATCGCCTGACAGCGAGTCAGCTATCTTTTCTTGTTTTGTTGGTAGATTTCGGCTGTTCTGACTTCTAACTACCTTCTTAAATGGAAAGATAAATTGTCCAGTGCATAGTGAGATCAGCATAGGTTAAAGAACATTGTTAATTTAGAGAAATTCTGATACCCATCTTATCTTTAATATATACATATTTACATATTTATATTTAAATATTTCATCTTTCTGCCTAATTTATTACACACAGAGTAACAGTTATTGAACTTACCATCTTTTTCACCAATAATTTGAAATATTTCTTTTCTCATATTCTAATTGTAATATATATACATATATATAGGTTATTACTTTAAAAATTATTTTCCAGTAATTTTTCTGATATCCCACCTATAGAAGTTTTGTAACTTTCCTTATTTTATTTATTTTTAACACATATTAATAATTTCGTGATGTAAACAATGGATTTTCATTACATTCGCCCTCGTTACCTTCTCTTGGCCACATCCCAGTCTTGGTGAGCTCTTTTATCTTTCTGACTAGTCCCCCTCCTATGTTCATGTCTTCTTAAAATTTTATTCATTAATTTGTTTCGACTCACTGAAATTAGTGAGTGATGTTGGCAAGAGCATATGTGGGGTTTTAATGGCATAGCATGGGCAACATACAATCGTGATTGCACTGAAAAACAGACTTCTCTTCTCTGAGCAATGACTCAACTGTCAGCCACCTCTCAAAGCAGGCAGGCTCCTCCTGAGCCCTTTTCCATCCATTATGTAATGTCACTGGGCTCAATGTGTGCAGGAACCACAACTGCTGTAAGTTAGTTCCTGAGTGCATCAACCATTCCATGTCCAGAAAGCAGCGTTTCACAGCATGCCTCTCCATCTTACAGTGCTCCTGTCTACTCGTCCCTGACATCCCACTTAGAGCTGAGCATTCTGATCATCATCTGTTTGACCAGTTATGTGTCTCTACATCAAAAATGACCCTTCAGAAAAAGAAGTTTCTCTGACCAAGGCAGAAAACATCACCAACTGTGGAAATAAACAAATATTTAGAAAGCAGTTGGCAAGATGTCCATGTAGCATAACAACAGTAGTCACCCCTATTAATTCCTAGTAATTTAGGGCAAGTAACTTCTCATTAATCTTCATTTTCACAATTTATTGGGTGATTCTTCTAGATAAATAAATTTGAAAATATTTTGATATAATGTAAAATTAAATATGGTGCAGGCAAGGAAGGAGAGACATATATGTGTGCATGCGTGTGTGTGTGTGTGTGTATATATATATATATATATATATATATATATATATATATATATATATATACATTTATAAAATGTGTATTTATATATATATAAATGTATATATATATATACACACACACACACACACACACACACACACACACACTATAGTTATCTTTTATCATGGAGCAAATTTATGGAAGGGTTTAGAGGGAACTGACATGATAAAAAAATCAAATTTTTATATCCAGAAACAAAGTGTCCTTCTCTTTTTAAAACCTTTTTTGCTTGGCTGCATTTTATAACCACTTACAAGATTTCTCCATGTTTTAGTAAAGTAATTTTCAAGATCTTTTTGGTCTTGGTACTGGAAATGGTATTTTATTTTTAAAATTGCGTTTTGGAACATACTATTTCAGTAATGGAAAGCTATTGTGCATTTTTAACTATTACTATTTTGAAATTCTTTAATATTTCTATTGTCTTTTTAAGTAGCATCTGGAATGTGTTTTCTATGTTTGTTATGTTTTCTGGTTATTTGGCACTAAAAATGTTCCACCTCTCTCCCCACAACTGGAATTTTGTTGGCAAACAATTCCATACTACTGGAAGGAAAAGCAGTTACTATTTATTTATTTATTACATATTTATTGGGTGCTTTAATATATAATTCATTTGCAGATTGGCCATATTCCCATCTGGTTATCATCATTTTTCTCCTTTCCCACCACACCATCATTGTGGGATCATGAATACACCAATAATTTGCTATGAGGAGAAGAATGCTTTAAAGTACACCACCCCACCGCACAGATCTTCCATACTCTCTGTGTTCACACCCCCTCTGAAATATTCCCTGAGCCCTGCAGGGCACAGCATGAGTCTCCTTTACCATTGAACTTTTCTACAGCTTTTCTGCTTTGGTGGGATTTGTGTCTCCTCAGTGCTAAGCACCATCGCTATGGAGAAGGTTTTCTAGCTAACAGTGAGAGCAGCACTCATATTTAATTTTTCCCGGGCCCTGGCAGATGTGATAGGATGACTACTCAGCTTTCTTTCCTTGATATTTTGGTGGTTTTTCAGTCTTCCTGGTATTTGATACTGTCTTTAAAAAGCTGTTTATTAAACCAAGATTGAGAGTAGCATTATCAAAATATACATTAAGAAAACTTCGAAAACATTTTATTAATTTAATTTGTAAGCATAAGGATACAGACACAGACAGAGGAGAGAGAGAGAGAGGGAGGGAGAGAGGGAGGGAGGGAGAGAGCGGGCATGCCGTGGCCTCTAGCCATTATAAATGAACTACAGATTCATGTGTCACTTTGTGCATCTGGCTTTATGTGGATACTAGGGAATTGAATACTAGTCATTAGACTTTGCAGGTAAGTACCTTCATTGCTGAGCCTCCTCTTTAGCCCTAGAAAACATTTTGATGGGTATAAGCTCTCTATTTAGCCAAAGAACTGTGGAAATTTCCTTCTAGGGTTTGTATCTTCTACGATCTACACTTCTGACTTGATTCTCAGTATCAAGTATGAATTCCTTCTCACCAAGCAGGTCTCATATCCTACCCCCCAAAAGTTGATTACCTCCATAACTTATGTGTCCCCAATGCACTGGTGGGCACTTCTTGCCTGGCTGCCTGATTTTGTAGAGGGCAGGATCCACTGCTTGTTATAGCATCCTGCATAGCATCCATCTGACTTCCGCTTGATTCCTCAACGTCCTGCATCCACAGTCTATGATGTCTTCAACAATAGAGTCTTGCTATCTAGTTATGATGGGTAATCAAATGCTTTGTCAGTAGCCTGCATTGATTGGGGGGAATTAAAGGACTCCCTGAACAATGGCTCACTATGGCTGTTGACACAATTCTGACGCTAGGATATTCCTGCAACATCCTGTAGTTTTAGGGAAAGGCTTTCTTCACCTCAGCATGATACCTTCACCCAAACTATCATTTTCTCTATCATTCTCACCCTCTTTTTAAAAAGAGAGATGTTTTTAACAAGGTAAATAAGAAGTAGGTTTCTGTTTAAAGGAGATTGCTTGCAAAGCTTGTTGGGTGTGGCTCAATGTCCCAGTAAATTAAGCCAGATGTGCTGTGTAGTGCATTCATCTGGCATTTGATTGCATGGGTGAGAGGCCTTGAAAGCTCATACTCATGCTCTCTTTCTCTCTTTCTTTCTCTCTTCCCCTCATACATAAATAAAAGTATTAACAATATAAGTATGTTTCTATAGTACTGATTCATATCACATTTAGTTTTGTGGATCCTCCCTCCTCTCCCATTATTTCCCTCTTCTCTTCCCATACCTTTCACATACTCCTTCAGCTTTAGATATGTATGCATTAAGGATTTACAAAAAAAATATGACATGTGGATCGTGATGTCTTGTCTATATATGTTCTTCTTGTTGTGCTATGTATTTATTACTATTAAATTCATTAGTTTCTAGATTTCCATTCCTAAAGAAAAACAGTAACTAGTCATGTATTAACAATTTCATAATCATTTTTCCTATTTTTCTTTAAGGGTAGAAATAATAACACTTTATAGGCTTCCACTATTGTTTTAATATATTGTTAAAATTTATTTGCTAACTGTTTAGAATATGTGCATAGGTGCTCATAAGTGGTGCATATTTGTAATTTTCTTTTACAATCCTATATTCTAAGTTTTCCTAATATTGCCATTATCATTTTATAAGAAGGAATTGGGGAAGTTCTTATTCAGTTTATTTCTGTAGTTCCTAAACCTGATTCTTACCAGAATTGTAAAAACCTGGAACTCTTAAGAAATTCTAGGGCTGCAGGACTACCTTAGATCAATTATATGAGTCTAAGGTGTCTTCCCTTTAGATTAATATAGAGTCACAAGTCTTCCTCTGCCCCCCTCCCATGACATATAAGTAACATGAATCCAAACATTTGGAAGAAAAGCAAGGGTAAAGAAAATTGTGTAATTATTATATCTTTTCTCTCTCTTTTCCTTACTCCTCTTCCTACACAGAAATATTTGGTCAATAAATTACGTGTAGCTTCTCTGTATGCATAAATTGTTTGTATCAATACTCAGTGACTACATATTTATGTCAACATTTCTAATTATGTTCCATCTGTAAAATTTGAAATCACAAACTCAATCCCAGCTCCAGGAGATAACGGGTGAAATATGATACAAGGAATGGGGAGGACATGATGCTGATTGCTTTCTGGAAGACTCAATTTGTAAGCTAGTGGGAACCCCTATCTTTCCCAGATGACCTTTCTTGTTACATTTTCTGATTCTTTCTTTCTTTTTTTTTTCTTTAGCACAGAAATTATCAAGAAAGTTCATGGGAGACTGGCTGATTCTTGGAACTGCATATGTTACTTTGTGAAATTTATAGCAGCTTTCTGCAAATAATTTATCAGTGTTGTTTGTCTAATGCTCTGTAAAAAGAAATACAGTAATCCTCTCCCAAGAATATTGAGAACTTGCTTCCATGCACAGATTTTGCCCTGATTACTTTTAATTCTGGTATAGGTTATCCTGACAGTCATGACATAGAGCATGATATGAAGCCTTCTGCATGTCCTCAGTTCCAACAGTATTAAAGAAGATATTTCTTGTTCTGTTGCCTACTGTTCAGCAGATTCTTAGCTATCTGCTGCTGGCTTAGTACTATGACTGGAGTACTGGGCCTGACAAGTAGATAGAAAAATGTAGTAGACAGCTGCAAGACCTGGGATGCACTTCTATACCAGGCACAGTTATGGTGGAAGGAAATTGATTTGATGCTTACAGATTCAGGGGAAATTCCATAATGGCAGAACAAGATGGCCCCCTTTCACTGGACCAAATAGAGAGATAGAGAGAAGCCAAAAGCCACCACAAGCAAACAAGTACACTTCAGGAACCCCAGATAAGGCACAAGTACTCTGCATATATTTAGTCTGGAATTCCAAACCCACCCCCATACCTTAAGGTTGGACCCTAGGACCCAATCATAATGACTCTTCCTATAGCCAGGATAGAGATCTAAATTACAAACTTTAATAAACTCCTGAATAAATTGGAGGGCATCCACACAAACTACGACCAATAATAAATAGATGCTAATTTTCCTTTTTCTCACTGTACTACTTAATTTGCTGGACAAATTGCATCATGCAATTGTTGTGACTCTAATATCCTCAGTTCCCCCAATTTACAGAAAAGTCATTAAAATGTTTTTGTTTTGAATCCTGGATCCTTCAACAGGTACATACAGTGCCTAGGATGAGCAATAGTTTCTCTGTCTTTTGGGGCTAAGGATTAAACACACTCTGCCAGAAGGCTACCCCATTTTCCTTAAGTAAGTAGTCGTTAATTGACTAATTAATTAATTATGAACTTCACTGCATGAATATATCACATTCCCATTCAGATCTTCTTATGTTCCTTCTTCTTTGCCCCTATTTCACCAAGGACCTTCCTCAGAGGGATTATTGGTGTTCACTGTGGGGTCATGAATGCATTAGTCAGTCCCTAGTTATTAAATCTCCTGTTAATTATGATTGGGAATTAAGCTCAATGAGTTCAGTAGGAATATTCCATGCATTTATTACATAGTTTATCCCATAGGGACAATTTGGTAGATAGTGATTTAGTTTCAAGTTTGAAATTTTCATTTGAAAACACTACTTTAATACATATAACATTTTTATTCCATGAAATTTATTTCTTTGTTTATACTACTATCAGATTAGATTTGTCATGTCACTAAAACCAATGTATTAGTGAATTTGTTGCATATAAATGCTGCATTTGATTTGGAAACTGAAACCTGAATTTACTGAATCTCATTCTTTCTGCTTTCACATGCTAATAGGCAAGGTAATGCCATGAATTAGTTAAACTCTCCAGATTGAGAAAAGAGGGGATATTTTTTTCGTTTAAATTGGAACTTCTAAGTCTGGTATTTTCATTTTACTATTTACTTAGAGTAATTGACATTTTCCATGAAATATATAGAATGTTTGAAAGCTACATAAAGAAAAGTGCATAAGAAAAAAATCTCTTCATTGTACTGACCTATTCCCAATAGCAGATAACAAATAGTCATTGATACTTGAAAATATAACATTATTTTATTATATTAAATAAATGTTTTACTTAATTTAACCATTCCTATTATTGTCCATTTTCATTACTTTTCTCTATTAAGTACACTTAACATAATGGCATAATGAATGAAGTAAGAATAATTTAATTTTAAAGTTAAATTCTCAGAGTAAAGGGGAAAAACTTTTCAAGCTTATTACCAATGCAGAATACTTTTAAAAATTACTGGACATTGTAAGTCTCATCCATGTAGTGCAGATTTTAAGTTCTGTTACTTTTCCTAACAGTAAGTAGTTATTTAGGGTGATGACGAAGGAGGTGCCAACCTACTGGGTACCAAATTTCATCACTGGCAGTGATTCTGAATGAGATGCACTTTGGATATCTCTTGGTATTGTGGGAATGATGTGGGAGAGAAAAATATAGGAAGTCTTATATTTGATGGGATAGCTGATCAGTGACATGTTACTTCAAATTTCAAAATGTGGCTGGAGAGATAGCTTAGTTGTTATGGTGCTTGCCTGCCAAGCCTAAGGACCCAGGTTGATTCTCCAGATCCCACATAAACCTTTTGCACATGATGGCCCATGCATCTGGAGTTCATTTGCAGTGGCTAGAGGCCCTGGTGTGACCATTCTCTCTCTCTCTCTCCCTCTCTCTCTCTCTCTCTCTCTCTCTCTCTCTCTCTCTAACTCTGTCTCTCCTTGCCTATCTCTGTCTCTAATAAATAAATAAATACAAATAAATCAGGAAAAATGTAATAAGAAATACACACCAAAAAATGAATGAAGTAAGAACAATTTATTTTTAAAGTTACATTCTCAGAGTAAAGGGAAAATTTTTCTTTTAGAAAATAAAAAAGAATCAAAATAAAAATCATGGTATACTTTAAAAGTTAGAAACTGACAAAACAGCCCTGTACTTTCAATATGTTTTTCTGATCTCAAGGTCATCGTAAACCTTCACTGGTGGGTAACGTTTGCTTGGTCTTAAAGAGGATTGCTTTTTGCAGGAATCTTCTAGTAGATCAGCAGATTCCCCCAGGGCCAATCTTAAATCATTTTTTCTTCTCCTTTAAATTTTATATGATGCATTGTGTCTTGTTTCCAATTCCTTACATCTACCTCATGTTAGCTGGTTTAATTCTGCCAGAACCTCTTGTTAATGGTTTTGTGTGTGAATTCACCGTCATTTTTTTTTTTTATGAAATCCCAGATAAGTGGCTGAAATGAAAAGTTTTATAAGTTTGTCTAGACAAAGTGGAAAGTAAGTGATGCCACTAGCAGGAAGGTGAACATTTGAATGGGAATTGATTTGATAAATTGTCAATTAATAACAAATTTTTTATGAATACTAATTAATTTTAAACTTTGGGACTGTGGCAAGTAACTACCTGAGTGAAAGGGCTATCAGTGTAGCTGGCTTGTATATTTAACCTCAGTCATCAATCAAGGAAAGAGTTTGCATTTTGCAATCAGAAAAGCACACATGGGTGAAGATATCCTTCACACTAATCCCAGGGGTTTCTTCTATGGAATATAATACCTCTCAGTATTGATTTCATAGATGACTTACTTTTGGAAATGTTAAAAGAAGTCCATGCCTACATCTCACTCAGATAAATTGTAATTTCTGAAGGTGGTTTCCATGCATCAGTACATTTTTGAAATAATCTGTTAGTATAGTAAATAAAAATACAAGTATATGTATGCACCATTTTCTGCCCTGACCATTACAGTTAATTCTGATTAATGTATGACCATCTATAAGTAATTATAATTATTCATGTATGTTTGTGATATAGGTTGTCTTGGAAAACAATTTGAGGCAATACTGATTTCCACAGAAGTAAAAGAGGCGAATTTACTATTTTTCTATAGAATGGCAATGTTCCATGATTTCAAATTTTTCTTTTAATGTTCAGTAAGTATCATCAAGTTTCTGTCTTCAGAGACTGGGCCTACTTGGAAGATAACTAAGATTATCATACCGACTTTACCTGTTTCATGGTGAGCATTACTGATTACACAGTTATTTCAATTCAATATTGGTACGTGATAATATGTTTCAACCACATTCATGGGACAGAAGAGTCTCTAGCACAAGGGAGGAAGTGACGAGAGGCTCACTGGGTATCACTGCCTGTCTGGTCCAGCCTAGATGGTCAATGCATTTAACAAGGTGGACAGAACCTGAGGAATGACTTGCCCGATGGTCTTCTAGTCTCCATACATTCCATTCATACACATATAATTAAACAATAAGTTATCCTAAAACTTAAATGATTGTCTAAATGTCTAACTATTTTGTAAAAAGACAAAGTTCAGCACTTGTTAGACTTCTGTGTTTTGCTGATGCTGCAAGTTTTGGGTTCCAAACCAGGTTATACAATTCACATTTACACAACCAGATTGTAGCCTAAGTCTTTCTCTTAAAGTTAACTCATTTTATTATTCCAGTAATTAGAACCAAGAACACTATTTATTAAAAGTTGTCTATGATCAAAGTAGTTTAAATTGAGCACACAACTACAACTGTGTGCTCACTTAACTAAGGGCTCAGGAACCAAATAATAATAATAATGTTCATTGTGCAACAGAAGTTCTCAGTCTTATGGGTATTATGGTAGCAATTGTTACCTTCTTTGTGAGTCAACTTAGTTAAAGGAATCTTTTGTGTTTCTGTATCAAGTACAGATAAGGCTTTGTGATGCATTAGATGCATTTGTAATGTGTGCTGTTAAAATGGATCTGTTTTTATTTTAGGATAAATGAAAACATGTTTAATCTGATGATAATGGCAATAACTCTCTCCTGATTGAGATTCACGAGAGTAGTCATTTATGTGAGGAAGATGAAGTAGTATCTTGTAAATGGCACACCAAGCCACAAATACTTTTTACACGTGATTTATACAGTCAATGTTTCTTAAGGGAGAGATATGGAGTGTTTTATTACTATTGTATTTTAACATTTTTCATATACCATGCCATGAGGAATGAATCAGGATATATTGATTACATTTTTGCTGTAGTCAGTAATCATTTTACTTTCTAATCACTTATGCCTAAGAGCAGGAATTAAACAAATGGCTTAATTACAATGAAAGGAAATGTTTTTAGTTCCAAGCAGTAGCTGTGAAGATAAAAAGAGGCATGTTTCCCCAATATCTAACTTCTAATTGATGATATAGGCACAAGAGTGCCCACATTTGTCTTGTTTATGGATAAAGCCAGTTCTGCAAACATGAGTAGGTACTGCTATTATTCTTTCTGTTATTATGATTTTAAAGATTTTTTGGATACTCTGATGTTGTATTTTTTTGTAAGAGTGTTTGTACCTGTTATGGGAAAAGTTTTCAGGTTTCCTGATCTTTGGTTACTTTACATCATCAACAGGAGATGTGTGAGTTGATCTAAGTTTGTTATGCTGGCAAATAGTACTTTTCTATTCTCTTCTTTACCTTCATTTATATTCTTTTCAAATTCTAAACGTGTTCATATAATTTCCTATTGTACACAAGCCCTTGAAGGCAGCATCTTTTAGTAATGAAACAATCTTTGTCACTCAGGTATAATACAATATTTAGTATTTAACAAACTCGATAAACACTGGTAGAATAAATAACTAAGAAATGTCCATGTAGAGCAACACTTGATTTACTAACACTTACTGCCAAGTGCATTCCACAACAGTAAAATGTCCATTCTCTCTTCTACACTACTTTTGTTCTTAAATTTGTAATCATGATGCTTTGGATTGCAAGGAGATTGACCTTGTAGGAGAGAAATAGTCACTTTAAGTGCAATTCCTTCCATTTTCATTTGGATCAGCCTCCTAGATGCATTTCCTTAAGCGAAGCCTCCTTTTCTCAGCGGGTTGTTTCTGACTAGGAATCCATTTGTGGCCACTACCAATTTGAAGCCTTCATTTTCTTTGAAGCACAGACTTTCTGAATCGTGGTGACGATCCTAATATTGGTCACAGAGCTGGAACGACTATTTCAGACAAGGTCTGATGACACCCCAGTGGTTCATGAAATCTAAATGCATGGCAGTTTTTTCAGAGCATTTTGTTAGCAAACACCTCAAATGAGAATTTGAAATTTTATTTGCATGGAGCAGAGAGTGAAACAGAAAGGTGAGATTTGTTATAATGCAAAAAAAAAAAAAAAAAAAGCATTTTGGCTTTGAATACAGAGAACACTTCCAGGGAGAACAATGAATACTGTATAATTATTCCTTTTCTGCCTAGAATGATAGTAGAATAATTGTTTTCTAAGAGGCCCTGTGCCCACTGCAATGTCCCTGGCTCTTATTTGTTAGAATCTTCTACATTATTCTGTAGTATTTATTTAGAATTGCATATTAGAGTACTCTGGAGCTAGGGATGTGGTGCAAGATGAGAATTGCTTACATGTCTAATCCTTATTTTGTGTTAGGGTAAGCTGTGTGTTGAAGAATAAGGGTTTAGATTCAAATACAACTTGCTTCATATACTGGTTATATGTCCTTAGATGATTAATGTTAACCTTTGGGGCCTTGATTCTCTTCTGTCAAAATTGGAAATAACAGTAGCTCACTAAGTGGCTGTGAAGATTAAAATAAAATCACTAGCCCCAAATTGCCTAACCATTTCTGGTGAGTTGACGTGGTGGAATAATATGACTTTTTTCCATAGAAAACAGTGTGGACAGTGGTGGTATAATGTTAAGGAACATTTACTGGAACTGTGGCCAAAATTAAATTAAAATAAAATTCTAAATGTGCCCATGTCAGAAGCCTGTTCGGATTATTTAAGAAGGAGGTATTCAAGTTAGACATCTATAAGAGATAAATAATTCCTGTTGACTTATATCACTTACATGTAGACCAGAGACTTGCAAACTATATCTACAATGAGCCATTTTGTTAAGGTTTTTGCCTTTGTGGGTGATCATATGATTTTACTAAAACTACTCACCTTGGCCAGTTCCATAGCATGAAAATAGTGATATTAACCACAGACAATATGTAGACACACAAACCTAGTTTTGTTCCGATAAATCTTTATTTACAAAACAAAACAGATGGTTGGCCAAATTGGCTTGTAACCCCAGCAGTACAGTGTTAGCTAATATAGCTAGGGATGATTGGTTTTGAGATAGTATATGAGAGGTGTAAGCACTTCTGACTCCTGGCTTAGTAGAGAATGCATGTAGATATGGGTGCATGCAAGCAGGGTTTCTGTCTGAGGTGTGGAAGTTGGAGAAGAGTTGTCTGTCAGTTCTGCTTCATCTGATAATTAAAACAATGGAACAAAATTAGGCAATACATCATAAGTAGGTTCTTAAAAATGTATCTGATGGAAGACATTTTCTAGAAGGATAATTAATCTCACCTTAGGGCTCTCCAGCTGATTGCAAAAGTGTTTAAAACTCTAATACTGTACAATCTTAATATTTTTAATAATTGAAATAACACATCTCTTTATATTAGTAATATTTCTTATGGCTGGAGTATTCATATGGATAACTTAGCTAACTAATCTCCACATGTTAAGATATGGGGACCCATGGGCAGTAGGAAATGGTCATATAATTCCCACACTCCCCAGAGAGTTCTCAAAAGCTTTACAACTCCTCTAGGATGTTTATGAAAGGATGTGACTGATGAAAATAAGTTTGCAAAATCTTATCTAGTGCACATCTGTGGGCATGTATGCACTTTTATATTCTTATTGAAATGCCTCTTGAGGTTTATATATTTGAAGAAAATTTATGTGCATTGTAACATCAGTGTCCAAGCTAGAAACATAATGCATAGCATCTAAATTTAAAATTAGAGAGAGTACTAATATGCATATTTTAATAAGGACCTTCAATGTTGCTGCTGCTAATGCTCCTATGGGAAATTCATAAAGTATTTTTCTATTAGGGCCACAAGTTTGTGATCCCTCCAAAAAACAGGCTTCTTTTCACACTCTTCTAATCTATGTGTTTATTATGAAAACCACATTACCACAAGTTGTATAAGCGTGAGTCCTATATTTTAAGAGTTTCCAGAATAGATTACCATAACAGGATTGTCTCATAATTCTTATTGCATATTGCCCATTTTGTTTCAGAAATGTAATTTTACTCCATGATTTATTTACATCTTTGAGATGAGGAGGGAAAATGAGGGCAAATATGATCAAAATATATTAAACATGTGCATGTAAGTGTTGCACTAAAACTTAGGTCTTCACAATAAGTATATGTTAATAAAACAAAAAGAATATAGTGAAAAATGCTTTTTAAATTTTGCATAAATATTGAATAAATCAATTCAACCTCCTTTCTCTTTGTTCTCTACACACACATACACATTTTATATCTATATATCTATATCTATATACCTATATCTATATCTATATCCTCTCTCTCTCTCTCTCTCTCTCTATATATATATATATATGTATATATATATATATATATATATATATATATATATATATATATATAATTTTTTATAAGTTATGGACATACTGAGTTTGTTAACAGCACATGTTGGTATCATCCTGACCCTCATCCCTGCCCCCTCCTCCAAAGGGATCCTCCTTGTTGGGAATGCCAGGTAACCTCATGGGGATTGTGTGCTGTTGTAATGTGAGGGGTAGCCATCAGAGGAGAGAGACAAAATGGGCACTGTAAGTCCTCTAACAACTGCAAACAAACTCCATATGCATGAACATACACCACCTTGTGCATCTGACATTAAGTGGCTACTTCAGAATCATAACTGGGTCCTGTGGCTTTACAGGCAAGTACCTTAACCACTAAGCAATCTCTCCAGGCTTCAAATATACATTTTACAATCATTCATCTAACTCATCATTGAACTAAAATTAAGAGTCAGCCATGAGATCGGCCCTGTATAAACATGTAACTGAAACATGGTACCTGAATTAAATGTGCTTATACCAAAAGAAGATGATTTATGTCTAATGCGTAATAGAATCTTCATTCAACGATTAGCCCATTTTCTAGATTTATGACTTGGTTTCTTTCAGTGTGGTTCCTTTTATAAATTACACTTCATGCTTTTATGTGCATGGATCATAGTAATTTTTAGGAAGCTATTCCTAAAAGTAAAGCAAGCAAAAAAACAAAAATACACTTCCTGATTGTGCACGGATTATTCCAATCCTACATCTTTTTCAAGTCCATCTTAATTCTTACCCTTTTTTGTTGTTTTTTGATACAAGGTCTCAAATAACCCAAACACATCTTGAATTCACCAAGTAGTTGAGGATTGTCATAAACTCCTGATCCTCCTTCTTCCACCGCAAGTTATAGGATTATTCGTATGTGCCACTGTGTAGGGTTTATGTATTGCTAGGAATTAAACTCAGAGCTTTGTGCATGGCAGCCAAGCACTCTATGAACTAAGATGCATCCCCAGCCCACCTTATTGCTTTTCTGAGTTGCTCTGGTACAACTGTTTCTCCCTGAGGCCATGCTGCACCATGAAAGCTCTGTCTAACCAGTGGTACCCTTCAGGTTTTTGAGCTCTCCCACAACCAAGAGTCTATCAAGTAATGACTCTGGAACTGTGTTACCACTCCCAACTCCATATCTTTTGGAAAATATCCTCCTCCTGTGATGCTCTTCATTCATCCATTAAATATATATATATATATATATTCTCTGTAGGGTATCAAAGCCAGGGCCACAGACATACTTGGGAAGTGGGAAGTGGTATTTCATTGAAATATATCTCTATACCTAATTTTCCTTTTATTTAAAAAGAAATATTTTTTGTTTACTTGTGTATGTGAGAGAATGAGAGAATGACTGGATATGCCAAGGCCTTTTCCCATTGCAAATGAATTCCCAACTCATGCACCACTACACGAATCAGGCTTTACATGGATTTGGGGGAATTGGGCCCAGGACAGCAGACTTTTCTAGCAAGTGTGTTTAACCACTGGGTAATCTCCCCAGCCCTGATTCTATCTTTTTAACAGATATTAAGTTAACGTTTTCTATCTATATTCTATATTCTAGGTACCATGTAGAGTCATGAGTTAAGGCCAATTTAGTAGAGATGCTTATTACTGTAATTGTGTTTCTTATCACTGCAAGATCCTTCCAGTGAAATTCTTCCCATAGCAAGTAGAGTTCCTGTGTGGGCTGTGTCCATTATGTACTACCATGGAATGCCACTGCATCAAAAACATGCCTTGATAGACATTTTACCAAGCTGGTGGGACACCTGAATACACTGATGATGACTATGCTCTGGGATAGCACTTTCTTTTTTGTCATCTAGCATTGTTATGAGGAGTCATTAATGAGTTGTATATATACATATACATATATGTGTGTGTGTGTGTGTGTGTGTGTGTGTGTGTGTGTGTGTGTGTTGCATTTGGAGATTAGAGATCGTCATCAAGTGTCTTCTTTTCTTTTGAGACAGGGGTTCTCACTGAAAATGTAACTTACTAATTCAGCTAGTCTAATTAGCCAGCAAGTCCCAGAGTTCCTCCATTTCTACCTTTTCAGTGCTGGAATTACTTCAGTGTGTCTACACACCCAGCTTCTATGGGTGCTGATGGTTCAAATTCAGGTCTTCGTATTTGTACAACAAGCATTTTACCAATGAACCAGCTCCCCAGATGCAATGTGCTAAATTTTGTGAATTTATTGTAATCTATATTTTCACACAGAGGTGTTGTATTTTCTTGTAATGATAAGACAAAATAAATTGCAACACTATGCTGAAGAAAGATTATTTTATTGTAAATCGTGAACACTCAGGAAAACTTAGCAACTGGCTAGCCAACATGCTATAAAGTAGAACAAGCTTAGAAAAAAATAAATTAAAACATTGTTATCTGTCTTGTCCCTGGAATTCACTGGAAGTTATGAAAACTGAGGCCCAAGTTTTAGGTTGTATATTACTCATTTCTAGAAAGACATGGTTTATCCTAAACCAATCAAGATACTCAAAATTTTCCCTCTCCTCCATCCTCATTTCTCCTCCTGCTTGCCCCCACCTGTCTCTGTTTCTATTTATCTCTCTCTCTCTCTCCCTCCCTCTTTCTCATTTACAGCCATCAGCAGTGGAGTTACAGCCATGTGCATCCACACCTAGCTTTCTAATTTTTCTAAATATATAATCTTTAACAGATATTTACAATATGTAAAAAATTCAATTATTTTAACCTTCTTTATACAGCTGTCTTTCCACTACCTATGTATGTTGCATCTATTATTAGTAGAAAATCAGGGAATTATAGGGACAAGTCCACTATATGTCTTGTATTTTACTGGCATTATGTTGAAACTATCTTCATTCTCTACGTCATATATGACTATTGTTCAGTCCCTTCATCATATTCTCTATGTAGGAGGTAAAAGGACCCTATAGTTATAAATAGGCAGAATTTAATAAGTGGGCCTGTGGCCAGGCACCATGTTGATAATCATAACTGAATTCATTGTCTCCTTGAATCCTCTCAGCTAATTTTTTTTTTGTTTGTTTGTTTTTGTTTTTCTGAGGTACAGCCTCTCTAGATCAGGCTGACCCAGTGGGCTCGAACTCAAAGTAATCCTTCTACCTCTGCCTCCCAAATGGAGGAATTAAAGGTGTATGACACAACACCTGGCTGTTCTCTCAACCACTCTTCATCCAGGTACAATATTCTTCTCTGTTTTATAGATGAAGAAACTTAGGCTATAAAATATTGACCCACTGGCCACGTGGGTGACAAATTCTTCTTGCTTTAGTTTCTCCTATGATCCTTTTTATCACAGGGCTTTTTAATAAGTGGTGTGAATAGAGACTTCTTTAAGGTCTTCCCTACTCCAGAGATAAACACTTATCCCTTGATGTATAATGCTTTTGCTTCCTTCCCTCCTTCCCCTTCCCTTCTTTTTGTGTTCCATTTCCCAAGCAAAACTACAGAGACACATAATAGTAACACTGAATGTGAGAGGAGTTGTATCTCAGTTTCTGACCGACTGACTGACTTTCATCTGTTTCTTGGGGACAATATAGACTTACTAGTAGCTTAAGCTGTCTATCCAATGCCACTCAGGATTGAAGAAATCAGACATATTGGCTCTTCCCAGGTACGGTATTCCATTGTTTACTTTTGACTCCTTGAAGCTCTCAGTGACAATGTTAAATCTTGGGGCAAAATATTCACTTGCAGTGAAGAATAAATGAAGAAAACAATCAACATCAGCCTGTTGCTTCCACCTACACAGCCACATATGTGCACATACACTCACACACATATGGGTCTTCACACATGTAAATAGAGAGCTCGATCCATTCCTTACCCACACAAACTCAATGCTCCAATCACCAGAGACCTGACTGTTTCATAACAGAAAACGTGTGCTAATAATTCTTTATATATTGTAACACAAATAACTGAAAGTAGTTCTGACCAATGACCAAAAATGAAAGGTTTCCACTGTCCCAGACTTCTGGCCACAGGCAGAAACCATCTCTCAATTCTTAAAAAGCTGTTTATCCATGCATCAGGTAGGGATTATTTTTGTTGGTTATTTCCATCTTGTATTGGCTTTTGTAGGCCTTACTTTTTGAGTACCACCAAGTCAAGCCATACACGAGTCAGAATCCTATTGTGCCCTTCTGATATTTATGGATATCTATCTATGAGGAACTTCCTCTTTTGTGTTTTGACTACTTTATGATGAATGGAAGTTTAACAAGTATGCTTCCTTCAACCGCCACTTCACTGTAGCTCTCAATGTGACATGTTCCTGGGGTGTTCAAGGGATTAAAAGAAGTAACTCTTATAGTAGACAGAAAAATATAAAAATGCAGAGGCAAAGAGAAAGACAGGAGGGAGAGATAAGGATGAGGTTAGCATATGAGAGTACTTTCTCTCCACTGATCTAGTTTCACAGTGCTCAGGCTCTATGGCTTTTGGGTGGTTCTTCAGAACATTTTGTTCAAGGTCTCCACATGATATGAATCTTGACAGTACGAGGAGATATCAAACACCCTGCAAGTCTTTGGTGTTTTCTGGGCTCAAAATATGCTTACCTCTGTTCTTATTTTCACAACATTTTGCCCAACTAGTCTGGCTTGCCCCAGACAGTGTTTCACTTCACAAAGGAGGGTGGTGAATGTCTGGACAGTGACCATCAATTTTAGCATCTGAAGGCAGAGGGCCCACCAATTCTTTCATTATGCCATGCCCATGCCATACATATTTGATTCATGTGTGTCAGTCTAGCTTTTATGAATTCCCATTCATTACTCAGGATAATTCTTATATTGTTTGAATAACTCTGGAGTCTCTACCTATGTCAATCAGGGTTTTAGAGAGGAGCAGAACTGATAAATTGAACATATATTTTAAATGGGCAGTTGTTACATGATGCAGACTGTTCAGTAATGTCTTTCTGTATGCTGAAGAGGATGAGAAATTGGTATTTGCTCAGTGTATGAGACTGGATATTTGAGAAGTCTCAGTCTGACATTGAAGTCCTGAGGGCTCCTGGAGAGCCACTGATTTTCAGTGCATGTTGGAAGACTGAGGAAACTGGGCTCTGATGTCAGTGAAAGATGGCAGCAACGTAGTGTGCACTCACCAGCAATCCAGGAGGGACAGCAGGAAAAAACAAAACAAACAAACAAACAAAAAAAAACTTTATATGAAGACTATCATAGGAGGAGCAGACTGTTCTGGGGAAGATGCTTCTTCTTACAGATACTCTTTCCTAAATGCTCCTCATAGGCCTGCCCAAGGGGAAACAATTTACTCCTGACCCAATTAAGTGGACAATTAAGACTGACCATCACACTACCTAAAGTACCGCAGAGAGCTACTGAAGTGGCTGTGGTGGTTACTAAATTCTAAATTGTTTAACAGACATATCCTAAATGCTCTATTGCTAATGAAGGTCAGTAAGTGACTGAATCAGAAACTTTTATTTTGCTTTATCTTGACATGTACTTTCTACTTGGTTGATCACAGGTCATTATTATATTTTTAGGCACTCATTTTCCTTTTTCTAGATATCTTTTTTTTTTTTTTTCTTAGAACCATCCTTGGATTTTTTTTTTTTTTCTATCTAGCTCCAACCATTACCTCCCTCAATTTTCTTATCCTTCCTACCTGCCTGCTAGATTTCCTGTTGCTGAAATGCACGTACTATAGCTATGATTGGGGTGTGTTTTGCTCTTTGTCATGTTGGGCCAGCTGTTTTCAGTAGTTCAATAATCACCTTTTGGATATAGGAAATCAGAGACTTAAGAATTACTTTCAATCCAAAAGGGGTTTTTATTTTTGGGCTAGCCAATATTCCCATGACACTGAGACAACTGTCCATGACTACCTATATCTTGGCTAGAATTTCCCATTTGATATCCTAAATTGAGGTGTGCGAAATTAAACCTGTCTCTCTTTTCATCAAAGTAGACCCCCCCCCCCCCGGCCATCTTTCCATATTGAGCAAATATTACTATTATCTACCCACAGCTCAAAACAAAATTATGGGAGCTTCCCCCAATACATTCATCCTCATAATTTTTGTACCCTATGGTTATAATTCTACTAATTAGTTCGTTGACTTTGTTTCAGTTCTCCCTAATAATGTGCACCTTCTTCCATCAGTCCTTGTCTGTGGTTATATATTCTCATTTTTCTGGTGCATTATTCCAGTGTGAGTGTCCAAGGTGAAGATTTACCCTATGTCTCCCTTGCTTATGCTCTTTAATATTGTGTCTATTATCAATTCTTGCAGCTGCCCCAAGTCATATTCTACCTGCTTTCTTGAGGTCTATTCATGACTGTGAGAAGGAAATATGAACATGAGGTTCCTCCCCACTGGAACACATATGCAGGTACCTCCTTTTCCCCAACCTCTCTTTCCTGCAGAAGATGAGGACTGCTAAGTGCTAGGCACGCAGATTGTGGCATTATCCTAAACTGCTCAAAGAGTTACCTGCTCTAAGCATCCTGAACTTTGGAAAAGCATCAGCCTTTCATCTGCATCATTTTTCAATGTTTCACAAATAATAATAGCATAACACAAATATCAGATAATGCAAATAGTAATAGCAGCTACTTTAAAAGACATGAAGGATGAGTTAGATATGTAACACTTCCAACAAGTTGAACTTTAGGAAGAATAAACTAAACACCAGATAGAAATAAGAAATTGAGTTTTACTAAACAACTGTAATATTTCACCAAATTCCAAAACGAAGTCTGGAATAGAATAGATCCACAGGTATTAGAGAAGTAAATATGCATGTGTAATAACTTAAAATTACCTTTTATTTTTTATTGTTTTTTTTGTCCTGTGGGAAGAATGAGTGTGCATATGTGTTTGTATATGTGTGGGTATGTGTGTGTGGCAGTCAGAGGACAATACCTGTCTCTACCTCCTTAGCATTGGGATTAAAATACCATGTCTACATGTTCAATTTTTTCACAAGGGTTCTGGGGAATAAACTCAGGTACTCATGCTTGCAAGGCAAGCATTTTACCAACCAAGCCATCTCCCCAGTCTTTTCTAATTTCTTGTCTCTCTTTCTATCTCAGTGTCTTTGATATTTACTCTCCATGATTTTAAGAATAACCATAGATTTAAGTACCCATCAAAAAATGGGAAATATACAGGGTTGTGTGTCTAAAATTAGACATTCCAGAGGCTTATAGGATAAGTGAGTTCTATGATATCACCCCAAGTTACATGTTCACCTAAGTGGTAGAAAGCAGAAAAAGAGAAAATATAAGCAGCTGTAATCAAGAACTTGTCTACTTTTACCAAAACAAATATTTTAATAGTCCCCATCACTAATATAATCCAAACATCAAACAGGTACTCACATTCTTCCAAGTGTTATATAACATAAAATTATGTACAAAGTCTAGGATGTCTTTGTGATGCATATTTTTAAAAATTCCATATGGATTTGATTCATTGTTTGAAGTAAATGTATACATTTCAATATTCCTCCGTTATATGTTATACAGCAATCGTGAGATAAAAAATAATGAAAATCCCCATGTAGGCAGGGGAACATAGGAATACATTCATCCCCACCCTTGTCTGAAGGAAACATGATATACTACTAGATATGGCTGCTGTATAAATTACTTTACTGGTCGATGCAAACAAATACCTGGCCAGAAGCAACTTAATGATGGAAAACCAAAAATTAGCTCGTGTTTTGAGTCAGTAGAGCTCATCGTGGTGGGGCAGGCATGGTGACAGGGGCATGGAACAGAGCTGCTCATCCAGCACCCACAGCCAGGAAGCAAAGAGTAAGCAGCAACTGAGGCTGGGCTGTGAAACCGCAAGGCCTGCCCCGTGGCCCACTTCCTCTAGCAAAGCTCCACTCCCTCAATGTTCCCCACCCTTTCCAAACAATGTCATCAACTGGAGAGCAAATATTTAAACACATGATCCTACGGGGGACATTTTAATTCAAAACATGAGTAGCAATTAAACTGATAACTGATCTTAGCCAAAAAGAAGCCATGAGTAGCAAGAAACTTTATGCCTTTTCTACTCGAATCCTTTTTGTAGCAGGATTTCTTGCTTTTCTTTGCTGGCTTCTCCCACTTGCCCTTTGTGTTACCCCCTTTTGACCTTTTTCTTCATACCTGTACCTGGAGTATGAAGTTCCTTAACTGTATTTTGTTCTTAAGGTCCCAGGACTAGCAATTGCCATAAAATATAATCTGAACAGATGTGTCTTTGGAAATTGTTTGTTTTCTTTGGTAATGCAATCCCTCTAAAGCCAGTTGACCACTAAATTTGAGTACTTTTAGTTAGGCAGATATCTTTTGCTTAAAAACTACCAACGTTTATTTTTTTATTTTTTATTTTTACTCAGCTATAAACTTGAAATCTGGACAATGACCTGGAAAACTGCATAGTAGCTTGAATTTGTGACACCCAATAGGCTCAAATATTTATTAAAGCTTGTCACATGGATTCCCAGCCACCTTGCTGGAAGTGGTGTCATTGTGGGCAGATAATGGGGCCCAGACTTAAGGTGTAACTGGAGGCGGATCTGAACTCCAACCTGCAGCTATGCAGAGTGCTTGAGCTCTACCTGGAGAACCTGGTGTGTACTTGCTAGTAGTGCTGCTGGTGGTTTTTCTCTCTGTATGTATAGATCTGCAAAAGGGGGGAAGCTTCTTCTACCATCATGGAACTTCCCCTTAACATGTCAACTTAAATGAATCCCTTCCTCCTATAACCTGTGTTTGTGTTGGAGCAATGTAAAGCTGGCTATGACACTGTGTATCTCATAGTATTCAGCCGGTTTCGTCCATTCCTCCAAGACCAGTTTTAATTGTTTCAACATGGTCTCTGCTTTCAAATCCTGAAATTGGCAATAAAAAATGAATTAACAACTGCCTTGGACTCAGCATGCATCCTTGAGAAGTGGGCATTTCGGTTGAAGGAACCATACTTTTTTTGTGATAAGGCAGGTGCTATGATGTGATAGAAGTGTGAGGGGGTAGATCGGTCCACATTTCCATGGATGCTGCCATATCTCAGACCTCTAGAATTTTCTCCATGACCTTTTATAGTCTAAACCATTTCTACCAGACACCTGGATTATGCCATTGCCCATCACCACAGAATTCCCTGCCTTCTCTTCTTCCCGTGTTACACCTTCACAATCTGTATAAAACACTTTTGTTCTTCAATTAAAAAAATAATTCTAAGCTATTGCTTTTCCCCAGGAAGCTGCCCTTAAATATATGTAGAAGTTTCTTATTACACTATTTGACTCCATTCTCTTTTCCTAGTTAATCAGGTCACTTCAAAGCAATTTGAGAGATCATACTATGCTGTTTTATTTTATAGCATCTGGTTTAAGGTTGAATATTAACTCATTCACTATGTATTCATCTGACAAGATTTGTTTATCATCTGCATACGATTTTCTTGTTACTGTAATAGAAGTTTATGACAGAATTTTCTTTTTCTTCAATGAGCTTATAGTTTAATTGCTGAAATAGATGATGGGTCAGGCAAACGAGTAGGTGGGTACTGGGATATCTGCACTCAAAGCAGTAAGAGAATCCAAAGAAACTGGTCTATGCCCGCCACAAAAAGACCTAAGGAGACTTTTTGAGGGGGAAAAGCTGGTATTTGATTTAGGCTGAGGCATTTCCTAGGAATTTATTCCATGGGGAAGAGTATGGGGTCAACGTACAGAAAGAAAGGCTATTCCATGTGTTTTGTCTAGTCGTACCCGAGGACTACAGTATATTCTGTTAGGCTGCCTCCTATAATCACCGAGACAGTAATGATTAATCAAAAGAGGTGGAGGGATATGAACTCTTGCAGAAAATACAAAAATCACCAAGCCTCTGTGTATTATGAAAGGCCTCCCTGAAGCTGCTGGTACTTGGTTCCAGGAAATAGAAATTTTCTTTCTGTTTGACAATCATCAGGCTAAATGGCTGGATTACTGTGGAAAACCAGAAGGAGTGCATAGTTAAAGCTACAATTCTATGGGAACATAGAAGTAAAGTTGATTTGATATCTTCAGGTGAGGAGTACACAGCCCGGGATGGAATGTCATGACAGAGATGAGCAGAAAGTTCTATCAGTTAAGAGGAGGAATTAAATAGGGATTTTTAGAGAAAATCATATTTGACATGAGTTTAATGAAACATATAATATTGTTTATATTTTCAACATAAGTCAAGATTTTTGGATTATGAACAGACACATTTTAATGTACCATTAGTTCTATCTGGACAGTGATTTGGGGCCATGGGCATATCTCCTGGTAGAATAAACTAAAAAAGCTCAACCAACACCACAATTGACGCATGTCTATCTCATCTGTTTGCTTAAAACAAAATGAAAGTGTAGTTCTGGAGAAGGTATCCAAGCTAATGCATGATTGGATGAGAAGGTAGCTGCAAAAGAGATCTTGCCCTGGGTTGGGGAGCTTTTAAAGAATGTATGCGTTTTCCCTGTAATTTCTACTTGGGCCAGCTTTATTCTGGTCCAAATGAAGAATAGATGGATAGAATATTTCATTAAATTATTATCATCCCAGAGTGCCTTTTTTATTTAATTACATTCATCAAAGAGTTCTGTATGATGAACGTATTTTGGACAAATCACCTGTGTGGTAGTGATTGGTACAGAGCAGGCTTTGGCAGGGGTGAGAGAAAAGGAGGTGCTGAGCCAAGTATAGTGAAGTGACAATCTGGGAAATGTGAAGTGAGAGAATTAACTTCAACTGCTTTGGTTTTCCAGAAATCTAATACTAAGACATGACAATGGGAAGTATATGTGTGTGAGTGTAAATGTGCCTGTTTGCATATGACTATTTGTAAAGGAATGAGGAGTAAGAAGTAATTTAAAAGGATGTAAATAATCCTGACATATATTCATTCCAACGTCAGAGGTCCTAGATTATGTAACCACCTTCTAGGAGTAAGAAGGACAGTGAAAATAGTTTTATTAGCTGGAGTATTTATTTCAACACTGTGTGAGTGCAGTTTATTTGCAGCATTATGAGATACAGAATTTTTTGTATTATTTATAACTCTGTACTTGGGTAGGCTTATTCTGCTGGTATCATAAACTCTAAAATATTTAGGTAACAATTTGGAATGGTATGATATTTGTGTAGGAGGTATTTCCCCTATCTTGAATAAGTCTATTGTGCCTTTAACAAAAATATGATTAACCTTTGAGATTAGTGCTAATTTCCCTATTTAGCTCATTCCCCCAATAAAATAATCTTTGATATGTCTCTTTTTTAAGGAGGTATTTTATAATTTATACAGAAAAGATAACAAGTTCAATTAATAACATAAATAAATGAATAAAATTTTAAAGGTTTATGAAACATAGATAAAAGTGTTATGCGTGTTTGTCTGTGTTGATACCTATGTATGATGGAGTTAATATATTCTAAAATAAGGAACATGTTTTCTGGATTTTCTCTCAGTGCTGAGCCCAGTAGAGGAATACCATGAATATTTCAGATGATGGAATGAGACAAAGTTTTGTATTCCAGCATTACCTCATACAATCTGAGTTAACTTTGGTAAAGTTCCATAGCTTTCTTTGAACTTATTTTTTCTAATTTTTAAAATAATAATGAAAATACCCTTCTCTAAGGACTGTATTGAGGATTAACAGAATAAATGAATATGAAATGCAGTTCAGGAACAAGGATATAGTGATACCTTAAATAATTATATTTCATTGATTTTAGTGCTCACATCCTTCCTGTATTTTAATATTTCTTTACATGGTACATGTATTACAATTTATGGGATTATAAAACTATCTTATAAAACTATCTTATAGTTGTTGAAACAAAGTATTCACACACATATTTGTGTAATTAATAATTGAATCATAGATGTTTTCTTTGAAAAGATTAGGAATCAAGCTGGGCCTGGTGGCTCACACTTTTAATCCCAGCACTTAAGAGGCAGAGGTAGGAAGACTGCCATAAATTCAAGGATACCCTGAGACTACAGAGTGAGTTTCACATAAACCTGATCTTGAATGAAAACCTACCTCAAACAAACAAACAAAAGATTAGAAATCAACACTATAAAATTACCTACTAACTTTCTTAGTGGGAGGAATTTTGAGTGGTGAGATAATATATGAATCTGTCCACAGAATTAATATGCATTCTATCCATTTGAGTTTATTACCTTATTTAGTCCATAAACATTTATTTGTTGAATAGGGCTATCATAGTCTAGGGTCTTCTAGCCAAAGACATAAGCAATGCATAAAACATGGTCTTCGTCATCAGATATCTAATGGATACTCCGTAGTACTGGATTGTGGTAGAATGAGTGGATTTGAAATTTTCTGGAACGGGTGAATCTCAATACTTGTTCACTCATGGGATGTCAAATAGAGTTAATAGTTGAATTTAAATTACCATGTCATATTTTAAATGAGAGACAAAGGGGAAATTTTAGTAGCAGTGGCTGTGTTCAACGTGATTGTTATAACTTTTGTCACCAGTGTCATAATAGTCAATATTCTACCAACTGATAGTCCTTGGTGAATTGCCTGTTCCTCTGGGAATACTTTCTGTATTAAACACAAAGTAAGCCCTGCATACTGATATGTTATTATCAAGGGAAAGATATCCCTGAGTCAACATTCTACAGATGTTCAGAGTGGATTTTCTCATTGTCCTTTTCTCTAATGCCATATTGGTTATGAATACAACATGACACCAATAAATAGAAAAATAAAAAAAGAAATCTTTAAAGCAGTTACCTTTTATCTTGTTTTATTCTAACAGCATTTCTCTAGTCTAATTCTTTTATGATTCTGGGGAGAATTACATATCAAATTCCATAATTGCACAAGAGAATTGGAGTCATATAAAAATTTAGAGTACTCCGTTCAAAGGCAGTTTTTATTATCAACCTAGGCTGTAATGCAGTCAAAGAAATTGTTTAGAGCATCATTAAAAGAGCCTTTTAATATGTCTGCCTTCTACTGAAATATTGTAGCATGTGCTTACTTAATATTACCATGTTACTACAATTGACTATGTATTTGTTGAACATCTTTCAGTATGATATTTAGGGTATTGAACCAGCACAAAATATACATGAACTTTATCAGTTTTCATTTTCCCTTTACAAACTGAGAACAATATTAAATGACATTTTATGACATTTGATAGGTATTTAAAATTTGCTATTGCAGCTGTTCAGTGAACTGTAAAATACAAGTGTAACAATACAGTTGTGTTTTCATTATAAGAAACACAGGCAAGAAGCACTTCAATCACCACCTTCCAATATATGCCTATTCTCATCAATTTCTTATTCCTGATTCACAGCCAACATGATTATCTGTTCTGTGCCTAACTTTATACTGATAAAAAATCAGGAGAAAAAATATAATAAATTAAGATTTACTTTTAGAATGAATGATATCAATGCCAGATATGGAAAAAAATATTAAAGTACTAAAATTTATTCACTACCGCACTCATTTGCTTGAACATACACACAGTGCTCTGTGGGAGAATAGCTGAAAGACTGATATAATTTTCCTTTTCACACCTTCCATCCACAAAGATGGTTCCTTTATTTGCAGCTGAAACTGTTATATCCATAGCACGTGGCTGTTTGGTGCTTTTAACGATGGAAATTTTAAGGGAGAAACAGCAAGTAGGATGTGAAAATGTCCTCTGGGACATTATTTTAGTACTACCTATCCCTTGTTATTTAGAAAAGTAGATGCAATATGAAAAATTCAGTCAGTTTGTTTGGAGGCTGCTTGGCGAAGATTGAAATAGTAGGTACTAAAACATAGTGCTTAGCGAATCTAAACCATGAATGTGTTTGCATGTCATAATCCAAGCTGGAGAGGCTGATGATACAGGACTTCAGGGAAGAGAGAAAAGCCATGGAAAAGTAGCATTGTGTCAGGAAGTGGGACGGACTATTCAGTCGAGAGGGTCTGATTTGTATCATGGCATTCTAGTGTTCTCCCTCTCTTTCTTTCTTTCTTTCTTTCTTTCTTTCTTTCTTTCTTTCTTTCTTTCTTTCTTTCTTTCTTTCTTTCTTTTTAAAATTTGTTTTTCTGAGGTAGGGTATCGCTCCAGCCCACGCTGACCTGGAATTCACTGTATAGACTCAGGGTGGCCTCGAACTCACAGCGATCCTCCTACCTCTGCCTCCCAAGTGCTGGGATTAAAGACGTGAGCCACCACGCCCGGCTCTTTAGTGTTGTTTCTAAGCATTGTTTTATTCAATAAAACGAATATACTGATATCATTCAGAAAGTTACAAGGATCAAATGAGTTCATTTAAACCAAGCATAGATTAAGGTATTTGCCATATCCATGCTTCATTTTTAATTATAGGAGCTATTAACAAGGCAAAAATTATGCAATATTTGAATTATGAAACTATTAAGCACATTCTTCTGTGCAGTGTAGTTAGATAACACATCAGAACCATCGCTTTGCTTGGAGACAAATAATGATTATCGCTACTCTGTATACAAACCACTAGAGGGGCTGAAGATATGGCTGAGTGGGTAAAGTGATAATGGTACAAGCATGAAGGCCTGAGCTCAGCTTCACAGCCCCCAGGTACCCAGAATGCACAGCAACACATACTTGTAATTCCAGTACTAGGGATATGGAGACAGGAGGACCCCTGGGAAAACTTGATACCTAGTCTAAGTGAACTAGTGAATTTGGGATTCAGTGAGAGATATTGTTTCAGAAAAATAAGGTGGAAAACAATTGAAGAATATACCCAATTTCAAACTCTGGCCTTCACAAACATAGACACCCATGTGCTTGCACCTATATACACATATATGTGCATATGAACATGCATGCATACATGTACCACAGCATTTCCATGGGCCTTTGTACATCTGTGCTGTTCAGACCTGCCAATAAATCTTTAGGATGTACCAACAAGTATTGAATTGAGTGGTGACTTGAAGAACAGATCCGAAAGAATAAATTAGAAGAAGGAAAGTTAGCAGAAATAGTAGGGAAAGCATATTAGTAAGGTTGTGGAAAGCCATATATGTAAAGTTCACATATCACTAAACAATCAATGGAAATCTAATTCAGATTTGCTTAGACATATCAGAGACTCAACAGCTACTATGAGAAAGAGAGCATAAACCACGTTGTCATCAAGCCTAAATTGTCTATAATTCAGAATTATCCGTTCAGTGCCTTTGTTCTGTTCCCCATGCTGTCAGCTTAATCTCTGACTTGGCTGTCTATCAGGATCACAGACGACATCTGGCAATAACTCTTGTAGCTACTGCATCCTTAACCATATAACTGAGAAGAAAGTTATGGTTTTGCTTTTGGAAGTTCTCCCAGAAATGAAAGAATTCTTATTGGTCTCAAAACTTCAGTAATATTTATTTATTTATTTTTATTTGCAAGGTGAGAGAGAAAGAGAGAAAAGAGACAGGGGGAGAAGGGGTGTTCTAGGTCCCCTAGCTACTGCAAATTAATTCCAGATGCCTGTGCCGCCTTGTGCATCTGGCTTATGTGGGTACTGGGGAATTGAACCTGGGTCCTTTGCCTTCACAGGCAAATGCATTAATTGCTAAGCCATCTCTCCGTTCCCCTATTTATTTTATTTTAAAATATTTATATCTATCTATATAGCAACTGAAGGACCACAATGATCCCATATGTCTAAACATCACTTAACAGTCACTTACTTGTTTCGAACTCACACCATCTATGCCTCCATGCATTAACTTCTGCCAATGGGAGAAAGAAACTCCTGTTATTGGGGATGAGAGAATCACTAATCCATGAGCATAAACATAAATATTAAGAAGGGAATTTAACAAAGCCTGTCTATCCATCATTGATGGGGGAAGTATACAAAAGACCCCAGTAGGCCTCAAGAGATGGCTTAGTGGTTAAGCGCTTGCCTGTGAAGCCTAAGGACCCCGGTTTGAGGCTCAATTCCCCAGGACCCATGTTAGCTGGATGCACAAGAGGGCGCACACATCTGGAGTTTGTTTGCAGTGGCTGGAGGCCCTGGTGCACCCATTCTCTCTCTCTCTCTCTGTCTGCATCTTTCTCTCTGTGTCTGTCGCTCTCAAATAAATAAATAAAAATAATAAACAAAAAAAATTTAAAAACACCACTGTCATCCTAGTAAGCTACTGGCAGTTAATGGTTGCGGGGGAGATTAACAATGTTCTGTAGTGGCATGTTGCCCATTGTCTAGTAAATGACAGCCCACCCATGCTCCTGTAAGCAAACACTAGTTCAACTCAGGGAGTCACAGGAAAAAAAAAAAAAAGAAGAAGAAGAAGTAGAAATAAAAGTAGTAAGGAGATTAGTTAAGAAGGAGTTTAATGGGGATGGGAGGGAATATGAGGATATTATTGGGTGTATATGATCAAAATACATTAGATATGTTTGTGAAACAATCAAAAGTAAAATACTAATAGAAATTTAAAAAAAAAAACTGAAACGTATGTAAAGTTCTCAATGTCCCTGCAATTTCTATCTACAGCACTAATACAATACAACCCACACCATTCCATTCATCATCCTGGGCTGCCTTATGCCACAAGTTTATCAACCATGTCATCTCTTAGGCCCAGGAGACCCTTCTCTTATCGTCTATCTTATGGATCTTAACTTCCATTAAAGCTAATGTCATGCACAATTTCTTCACAGCAGCTTTTCTTTGCCACTTTTTCTTTGGGGAGAGTTGATACACTTCTTTTGAACTTGAAGTGTCCCCTAACTATCCGTACATACTGAACTACATTGGAAATCACTGTAAGCATGTCACCAACTCCAGTAAAACTAAAAAGTATGTTCTCAGGATTTATATTTTTCCTGTCCTTTGGAGTCCCCATGTTTGCTTATTAAACACTTTTGTAGTTGAACATGCAACTGTCCATAGGGCTTGTTTACAAAAAAAGTAGCAATGGGGACTGTATGAGAGCTTTGTGATGGTGCACAATTTTTGTTACTATTATTGCTATGACTAATAATGACAATATCAGAGATCCTTTATCTCACCGCTCAGAACGTAGGAACCAGTGGAGCAATAAATTAAAATACATCATTGAATTAAATGATTTAATTCCATTTAACCTTGGGCATTTACACATGAATTAAGGTGATTAATATGAATCCTCAGAGATTGTATATGTTGAGTACTTTCCATCTGCAGGTACTGCCCTAAGTACACTGAAGACATTCCATTTGATCTTTATGAAATTCTTTTGACTGGACACTCTTGGGTCTTATTTTGACTATTGTGTCTATTTTATCAAGGAGCATGCTTAGGTTTACAGAGAAGATATATTTACCACATCATACTGTCTTTAAGTAAAGAAGGCAGGGTTTAAATTCTGATGTTTCCATTTATACTGGGAACCCTTAAGATCAGTTAAAGATTATGTTTAAAGTGTTCGTTGTGCCCTGAAGTGTTCTGAATACTTTATTATATAATATTTTAAGGGATTTACAAGCTAACTCAAAACATAAAGTACTTTCCTTACAAGCGTGAGAAAATGTGTTCAATCTCTAGAACTCACATAAAATCTGCCATTGTGGTATGTACCTATAATCCCAGTGCCAGGGAGACAGAGGCAGGCAAATCCTTGGTGCTCCAAAGCTAACCAGTCTAGCCTATTGGATGTCCTTCAGGCCAGTGAGAAACCCTGTCTCCAAAACAAGGTAGACTATTTCCCTGATTAAGGACATCGGAGGTTGTTCTTTGACTTCAGTATTCACACACATGCATACAACCACACCCCTGCCCATATACATGAACCATATAGACAAAATATGTGCACACACACAACAACCCACTTACACAAAGAGTAGTTGTAGCCTCATCTCCAGTATGTCATTTGACTGTCTCAAGGGGCTACATATACTGATTGACACATACCATGCAAATTTCTTCAAACACCCTGCAACATTCACACTCTGAAGGCACCATTGAAACTTTCTGATTAGTGGTGTATAGATGTATGTCATCTGAGATATTTGGAGTTGATTTTGAATGATCAAATATGACCTCCAATACTTTGGCTCCTCTTCCTTGGGTCATGAGGCCATTTCAAAACAAGCGATCCTTCATCACTTATAGTCTTTGACTTTTTATTCTTTGCGTATATCAACAGTGTCTATTCACATGTTAGTCACAGGAAACACCTGGCAGATCCCTGCAGCCTCATTTATCCCTTAACAGCTTATTCTTTGGACTCATTCTAGATTTTCAACACTTTAGAGAAGAGTATGTCTCTCACATGAATTGAAACCTCTGACCAGCCAGCTACATGGATGGGAAGACAATAAGCAGATCTAATGAAGACACTTGGAAAGTAGTCCACAAAAAAAATTTAATTCGCTAAAGGAAAGATTCTGTTGTCATCCATGTCTCCACATTCATTAAGAAGATTTAGCATTCTGGAGTCCATTTTTGTCTTTGATTTATATTCAAATTCCTTTGTCTTGGGGGGACTTGGGGTGTAGAGGTAGTGGACGTGAGCTCTGGCAGAGAGACAAACTTTTTCTGGAGCCTGAAGTGTGTCTTCAACAACAGTGAATGACTAGTGACAGCAAATAATTGAAATATATTTAAAAACTATTTAGAAAAAAGTACTAAAGAAAGTAGGTGTTGGGATTTGATAGTTTATTCATATACAGGTTGTAGACTAAAACTCCATTCCAAAGTTAAGAGCACATCTAAATTTAATTTGTTTCTCTTTAAGAACTCAACTTTGTATTCTAAAAAAAGATACTATTTTAAAAGTACTTTGAAGCCCCAGAAAAATAGTAAATAGACTAGCAGAGCTACTAAACATGCATTAGATCACAATTGGGAATTTATAATGCATCTTAATAAAGGTAGTAAATTACTTCTTATTCTCACCAATGTTTAGTTTATTTTTCAGGTATCCCAAATGATTTGATACACTTGTTTGAATGTGATTTCTGTTTTAACTTTTATATTAAAAATGAACAGAAGTGAAAAGGTCAAGTTTATTCAGAAAATTGCTAGTTATCCTTGGGAAAAAAAATAATTCAGCGTGTGTGATTTTAATCAATATCAATTCATTGTTAAAGTTCACAGGAAGTTTAGCTTGATGTCCATGAGAAATGGACTGGCATTAAATGTACAATAAATATGCCTGAATCTAAAGTCATCTAGATTATATGGTTAATAAGGCACATTTGTCTGGTTCCATAAAATTGAAATGTTTGACTTAGAAAATCTGCCTACTTAGATGCTGGATTAATAAGAGCATTTTCAATTCTCAATATTAATTATTCTGAATGTCAAGAGGGAAAATTGACTTGAACACACAATCAGTACTCTAAGTCAGAGTCATTGTGGAATGTCTGAAGAGCAGGCACTGAGGAACTTTCTGGAAGTGAGTGATGTGGCCTAATGGCAACAATAACAATAACAACAACAAAAAAGGCAGCAAAGGATTTAGATTTTTTTCTGCTGTTATCCACAAAGCAGGGTATACCAAATGCCTTTCTAAATTTTTGCATGTGTTTGTATATGGAGTGTGTGTGTGTATGTGTGAAAGCTTATTTGAATATGTGTAAACACATGACTGTGGAGGACAGAAGATGTCCATGAATACCAACCTTCAGGAATATCATCCACCTCATTTGAGACCACATTTTTCTAACAGGCCTAGAGCTCACCCGTTAGGCTAGAATGACCATCTGTCAAGCCATAGGGATCTTCATATGTCAACATTCCAGCGCTGGAATTGCAGGTGGATGTCACCGTGTTTGGCATTTACCACGTGGCTTCCTGATTTCTCAGTTACCACTTAGTGGTGGCAACCATGAGGACACAAGCGCAGGCTTGCTATTTTGATGAAATGAGGATCAAACTTAGGAATAGGGTGGCCCTTGAAATGTGGTATGTGAGTAAAGAACGCATACCAGTAAACACAATACAGATAAAGATAGAATTAGGTACTGCAACTATTATGACCCTAAATGTAGATAAGTTAGTAGAAAAAAAAAAAAAAAAGCAGTGTTGGGTTTGCCAACAACATAGAGAGAATCAGTGAGGCTTGGGTTATGATGACGGATGACAGTTTGTTTTAGTTTGAGTTGTAGAATGAGAACAGGATTTTACCAGGGCACAGAGCAGGGAATGGTTACTGGTGGGTTGAGAAACCATGAAAGTAACTAAAAGGACAAGGATAAAGTTGTTCTGTGAAGGAGTTGTGTTGATACCATCCTGTGCTACTATGGTCAGGATGTATATGCATATTGAGATAAATAATTAACAAAAGTGTGTTGTACCAGTATATATAACCCAAATGAGGAATGGCTAGCTAAAAATTGGATATTTTCATATTACCAGTTTTTATTTTTTATTTTTATTGACAACTTCTATACTTATAGATAATAAACCACGTTAATTCCCTCCCCTCCCTCATGTTCCCATTCACAACTCTGCTATCTATCATATCCCTTCCCTCTCTCCATTGGTCTCTCTATTATTTTGATGTCATCATCTTTTTTTCCTATTATGAGGATCTTGTGAAGGTATTGCTAGGCACTGCGAGGACATGGATATCACTATTGATTCCAAAGATGGTAATGGTATTTTGGAATGTTTAGGAGATGGAACTTTATTGGTGCAAGTAGGTAACTTCAGGTTGGCCTTAAGATTTTATAGCCAAGGCCCACTTTCTGTCTGATGTCTGCTTCCTTGCTACAGTCATATTGTGAAATAGCTACCTCCTGCTCCCACTAACAGACCTTCCTGGTCATAGTGTACTATATCTCCTCTTAAATAAGGATCCCCCCCCCAAAAAAAAAATAACTACAGCATGACTCCCTTTACATAGCTTCTTTTCAGGTATTTTAGCATAGTAATAATATAAGTGACATATGTATAGATCTCTTCAAGAATTCTACTGAAGAATTTTGAATTTGTCAGGAAAATGAAGAGGTTCTTACATAACTTTTCATAACCTTATCTCCTACTACCTACTACATAGGTTTGTTTTATTGGATGCAATATAAATATATGTTAAATTCATCAGTGATCAGGGAAGAAAAATATTCTAAGCCATATACTTGCATAGCTCAGTGAGAGAGAAGAAGTGGAATGCATACATATGTATTTCCTATCTTCACTTTCCATATATAATTTACAAAACACATATTAAACAATTGAATATGTGTTAAAGAATTTAATATATATTTCTTGGTTTGTTTCCCTTATAATAATTTCTGCCAATTGAAAAAAATGAATAAAAACCACCAAATGTATCCTCTTATATATACTGATAAACAGTTGTCAAACTGCTAAATATATATTAAAAACTTAACAAAAAGTAAAAGGGAGTATAAACTCCCAAAATTTTATAACCTGACATTTCTTAAATCATAAAAATGAGAAAATATTCCATAAACAGTAAGGCCAGATGAGGCGAGCAGTGAAGTTCATGGAGAATGTTTGAATTCTATGTGTAAATCTGCAGTATCAGCAGGTTTAAATGTGTAAGATACTTTTTCTGGAGTTATGAAGGTTCTAGTGAGTTCAAGTGGGGTTCTAGTGAGCTTCAAGTGGGGTTCCAGTGAGCTTCAAATGGGGTTGCATCATAGAGCCATCTTTATTTCTGGTATTTTCAATAGGTTCTTGTTTCTCTTATGGTAGTATAAGTGCATATATCATCTCCAATTTGCACATGAACATTCAACAGTGAGAGAAAAGAGGAGACATCTATCCTAAGTAGACTTCTGGAACTGTCCACACTGCTTCCACAGTTGCTATTACACTTGTGTACATTAGCTTTCCAATGAACCTTAAAAGTCTGCAAGCATCTTACCTGCCCATAAGGGTTCCCAATCATTGAACCAGATGCCTGTCCCTGTGTACTGATCACATGATACTTTAAGAAAGAATCTGGTCATCATTTTTTTTCTTTATCATTTATGTACATATTCAGTATGTAAACAGCACAGATGAGTGAGACCATATGAAGATTGACTTTCTATAATCATTTTTAATTCAACTTTGAGTTGCTCACTCCTGTAAGCTGGAGTGTACTTGAAGGATAGGTGCTTTTATATGGGAAAAAATAGGCAACGGTACATTATAGTGTCACATAAAGGTGATAAATCACTGCAAAATTATTTAAAACAATAGAAGTGTGTGTTCTCTGTATGTTACTTTCTCAATGCTACGATAAAATGTTAAACTAGAATCAGATTAAGGGAGAAGAGTTCGCTTTTGTCTTGCTGTTTCATGGGCAGTCTATTGTGGCAAAAAAGGCATGGCAAGGAACAGCCAGCCACCTTTGCCTCAGTAAAGAGGAAGTAAGGAGATCAAATGGGGCTGAGCTGTAACACCTCAAGGCCCGCCCCAGTGACACACTTCTAGCAAGCTCCAACTGCTCAATATTCCATAACCTCCCCAAACAGAGCCTCCAATATAGGATGAAGTATTTAAACACATGGATCTACAGGGGACATTTTACATTCAAACCACCACACTCTCTTGTCTATAGACTGGATTATATAAATGAAAATTGTTGCTGGAGTTCGTTCCTCTTGGAAGGTCTGTGGTGGCTTCATTCTACATTCACTATCTCAAGGTGCTGGTGTATTTCATTGTTATTGCCTCTGGTAGATTTCATTGTTCTTACTACTGGTAGATTTTGGAACCCTGGGTGCTTTGACAGCTACACATCTGAACCTCTGCCCTGACCTTCACATTACCTGCTTTCTGGATACCATGCCCACCTTTTCTGCCCCTTAAAAAAGCTCTCTTCACGTCCATGATGATATCACCTTGATATTTAGAAGCTAATTATGTGTGCAAAGACTCTGCTTCCAAATCATCTGAGGTCACAAGCAGCAGGGGTCAGAACCTTCAGTCCACCTGCCCAATTCAGGCCTAAAACAAATCCTCATGAGAGAAGCTGTGTTGGTGAAGGAGCAGAATCTATGAACATTCCTGAATGTTGACTGGGAGAAAGGCAGTGGTCTCCCAAGTGGTGAAGGATGAAAATATTTTAGAACTTCTATTTATAATTTATTTAAGGAAATAAGAAAGAAATGAAGTTTGTTTCTATCAGATATATAAACATATTTTATGGCTCTCACAGTGTTTCTGTGTTAGAAAAGATATCCTAGATGATACAATAGTTACCCTCTCATTTCTGAGTCAAAACCCTGATCAGAAGTAGTGTATGGAAGGGAAAGGCTTAGGTTGGTTTACAGTTTGAGGGGAAGTTTCATCATTGCAGGGAAAACATGGTAGTGCCATGAAACTGGGCATCACATCTCCTCAGCAGTCAGGAAGGAGTGTGACCTGGCTAGCACTGGCAGGCTGGGCTACATTATAAAACCCCAAGCCTGTCCCCAGTGGCACACTTCCTCCAACAAGGCTCTACCTCTCAAAGTCTATTTCAGCTGGGGATTACACTACAGCCTATCTCACAAAGACATGAGGCTATAAGGGATAGATTACATGCAGAACACTACACATGGGGAAGGCTTCTGCCCACTAACCAGGACTTGAGGATTATAGCCTTACTCTATTCACTTGCTTATTATTTATTAGAGTTCACTGTTGTTTTCATGAGTCCCACTGAATAACTACCCATATTGTTTAGGTTTATCAGATATTACCCTCAGAAAATGAACAAATGCCCTTAAATCCTGTTTCTATTTTTGTGTATGGGGGGGTGTGTGCATAAATGTATACATGGATATTCATGTGTGCATGCACACATTTGTGTCTGTGTATGTGTGTGCATATGAAGGCCAGAGGACACTTCAGGTATCATCCTCCAAAGCTTTCCATGTTTTTTTTGAAGCAAGGACTAACATTGGCTTGGAGCTCAGCCATTAGGCTAGACTGTCTTGCCAGTGAGCCTCAGGGATCTTCCTGTCTCTGCATCCTGAGAGTTAGAATTACAGGCTGAGCCACCACTCTAGGAATTTTACACAATTATTGGAGATCAATCTCAGGTCCTTATCCCCACATAACAATATTTTTCTGACTGTACTATCTCCTCAACCCCTAAATTATGCTTTTAATAGAAGGTAATATTAGTAGCATATAGCCCATCAATTTATCTGACTTCTTTTTAGTTGTCAAAAGAACCTGTGAAAACAGTGCCGTGCTTTGAACTTCCTCTGTTTAAATATAAGTGCTCTTTTCCACTTATTTATCTGGCTAGGCACAAAAATCCCTTTAAAGTAGAAGTAACAAGGTGAGTATGATTTCAGTATATGTTATAGCATAATTTCATGGAATTATTGAATCTGTGCATGATTTTATTTTCAGCTAATACATTTTCTATATCCTGTTCTAATTTGCCTTAAAAAAGTGCCAAGAACAAATTCTATTTCTGACTTCATAAATGGATGTTATAAGAGAAGTGATGCAGTTGACTGATAAACAAATTTCAAATTTATAATTGGTAAATTAAAGGTCAATATATACGAGGAGGATATGTCCCAGTAAGAAATTTTTTTCTCATTTCCTTTATGCAGATGTATCCCTGGAAGTTCATTGTAATCACAAGTTCTTATTTATTAACTTTTAAGGTTTTGGAAGGACAAGAGCTTTAAGGAGTATTTGAAAGCAGTATGTGATTAGGAAGCCATAGAAAGTAATATAAAGCATATCATCATAGGAACTTTGCATATGCAAGTAAAATGTTTTTTCTGCTTTTGAGAGGCCTCTTTCTTTGATATTTTACAATAGGAGGAGGTTCTAGTAAAAAAAAAATAAATGATTTTTCTGACCACCAATTCTACCCTTTGTTATTTTGCTATGCACTTAGGATGCAAAGAGTGCAATATAGTAGAACATCCCATGGAATGGAAGCATAATATCTGTGTTCATGAAGAAAGCTTTATTAGCATATAGCTATGCTAACTTCTTTGCTTATTCTCTATCCCTCTTTGCCTACATTCTATGAAGACAGAGTGAAATACTTTCAAGAGTGACCATAAAGTGAAATGATAAAAATATATTCTTTGTGACCCTTTATGAAAATTCTTGTTGAATCATGCTGCAGAATTCATTGATTATTTTATGAGGGTCACCAATTGCTCTTCAGATTAAATATCCTAGAGCTGATGCAATATGTCCCATACTACGTGAGATGCTCCAGTGAATAGAAGCACAGATAGGAAAATTAGTTAAGTTTTTCTTCATGCAGTAGAGCAAAAGTGACACATGTTAGTAAAGGTATAACAAAGAAATCAGTGGCTGCCTAGAGAAAAAGACCAGAATATTTCAGGGCATAAATACATGGCTTTCAAGTGAGATGGCGGTCCTAGTGTTCAGGTCAGTACTTTACATTCTTTTACAAGTAGAAATACATAAGATTTTCATACACTCGTGCATACACAATAAACCACAGACTGAACAATTATTTGTGTTTCAAGTTCATCTTGTTAGACCTTGTGTATTTCCCAAGAAATCAGGATTTTAAAAGAATGAAAGTCAGGAAGAAGCAATGTTGCACTCCCATCCATATTCATTTACCTGTCTTCTCAACAGTGTCTGAGTTCCTTGTGTGCCAAAGGCTGTGATCTATGGCATGCTTAGGATAGACAGTAAACCTGGCACAGTGGTCTTCTGCCCCAAGAGACTTATATTCTGGTGCCTATCAGAGGGCAGCTAGCTTTTATACATGCCTCCTTGAAGATAGGCCAGATGTTCTATCTGAATCCAACAGAGGCTTCAAGAATATCTTTGAATCAAGATACAAGTTAAAGAACACTATTGACAATTGAAGGCATATGAGGCCATTGATTCAGGATATAACTGCCTGGGTAATTACATCTTCTTTTTTTATGTATCATCTGTGTGACCATGCAGGAGTTACTTAATACTTCTGCATCTCAGACTACTCAGTTTTAAAATAGGGTTCATAGTAGAATCTGACTGCTACCACTGTAGTAAGGGCTAGATAGTACCAGGCTCACAAAGTGCTTATAATGGTAGGTTCTTGATATGCAGCAAAGGCTGAGTGTTTATCAATAAAAAAGTCAATAAACTGATTTTGCTATTAAACTGTCCACATTGTGGTGAATACATAAATATATATTTATAATAAGACTGAGAATAGAGACATGTTTTGCTCTTTAACTGAGGCTCAAAATTAAAATGTCATTATGATATATTTTTTGCCATAGCATTCATTCTCTACAACATCCAAAATCATTCAATCTAGGGTATGTGTGTATACACATAAACACAAACATGTGTATGAATATCTATATTGTGTTGCTGTTTTCAAAGATCCCAATGTATTTGTTTCCAAAATTGTAAAATTCCATTGATATATGAATGGTAAAAATTATAAATGTCATCATCATTTAATAATTATTTTTTGGGTTTAATGCTAGTAATAATTATGGATTTTTAAAATGTATTTTAAAGATTCCATAGAGCTGATATTTTTATCCCTATTTTTCCTATGAGAAAGCTGAGGAAGACTACCCCAGATGACATATTAGCACAACTCTGATTCCATGGTCTAAAATCATTTCTCAGTTGTAAGGGTGGGTGTCAAGGATGCATGAATTGAAAGGGTAATTTGGGGACACCCAAAATATTTTGCTATAGCAATAGAATATGTTTAAAATAAATCATATGAGTTATCTATTAATTTTAACATAATAAAATCTTTGTATATTTAACATAGGAAGTTTGAAATATTTAAGACATGTATCAGCCTACAATCACCCTACCTACTAAAAATACCCCCTTAAATATCTTTTACATTTTCATATTATTTTATTTATTTATATAATAATTTGCTATTTTTGGTTTTTGAGGCAGAATTATATTCTGTAACTCAAGTTGGTCTAGAAATCACTATGTTGCCAAAGTTGTCCTGAAAGTTGTGGCAATTGTATACACACACACACACACACACACGAGAGAGAGACAGGGTTAACAAATATCTGTAATGTTACCATTTACAGAATTAAACATTAAGGTTTGTTTGAAGGTAAAATTTTTGATTTTGTGGTGTCTGCGTTTGCTTTTGTGTGTATGTAGGAAGCACACAGAGAGGTGGGAAGCGTGAGATGGCATGCTACTGTCAGGCATTGCCAGGATGTCCTATTCATACAATTTACAGGTATGAGAAACGTGGCGAATGTTAATTATCTTCAGTGTTATCGTGACACCCAACATTGCCAATAGAAAAAAATATACTTCCTAAAATAAATAAAATAATTTTAAAGTAACATTTCAAAATTCTACACTTAAATTAGTCAATGCATACATAATCCTAAGAAACAGTAACCAGGTGAGATGGCTCAGCAGGTAAGAATGCTTGCTGCACAAGCATGAAGGACTAAAAGAGCCCAAGATTGTCTGAATTAGATTCCCCAGTACTTACGTAAACAAGTGTGGCCACATATGTCTATAATCTCAGACCTATGGGGAGTAGAAACTGGAAAATCACTGGGGCTTGCAAAAATAGAAAGCTTTAGGGTCAGAGGAAGACTCTGGATCAAGGAATCAGATGAGTATTAGTGAAAATGCCTAATAGTCTCCTATGGCATCTACATATTGATACATCTGCACATACATGTGCACATGTCATACATACATCACACACATACATTATACTGACAGTACACACAGAAAATAAATATATAAGTAAATAACTATTAGACCACACAGCCCCAGAAGAAAAGTCAGACCTCATGTGGTCTGTGGTGAGTTTTTGAATTCTGTGAGAGCAAAGAAGGCTGTCACAATACAAAGAGAATGAAGGAGATAAGAGGAATTCTACCATGTTGATGGATGAAATGCATTATTAGTCCTAGACAATTATTGGGCAGTACTGTAGTCTCATGTACATTTTAAGTTTTCTTTCCTTGAAGACATTTGCAATGTTTTATTTGTGACTTAGATTATGGTCAATCTCCCTGATGCAGTATAAGTAGGCTTGCATTTCATGTTACAAGAATGAATTAATAAAGCAAAAATGTTCTCTGAAAGTTTTATATTAAATATGTCCATATCATATGATGTCAATAGTCACTGGAAGATGAAGAAAATAAATAGAAAGAAAAATGAAGGAGGGGGAGAAGGATGGAGAAGGAGAATTAAAAGAAGGAAAAAAATAAGGGAAAGGGAAAAAGGAGAAGGAAGAGAAAAGAGGGAGAAGGAAGGAGAGGGAGAAGGAGTGGGGGAAAGGAGAGAAAAGGAAAAAAAATACAACTCAGAGTGTGGAAAACAGCATGACCTTGTTCCATTACAATAACAGTCTCTTTAGAAAGATAAAAATCATGCCAGGCATGGTGGTGCACGCCTTTAATCCCAGCACTTGTGAGGCAGAGGTAGGAGGATCACCATGAGTTCAAGCTCACCCTGAGACTCCATAGTGAATTCCAGGTCAGCTTGAGCTACACTGAAAGCCTACCTCAGGGGGGGAAAAAAAGGAAACTCATTCACAGCACAAAACCAGGTGCACACGTATGAATTAATCTGGTGGTTGTTTGCAGTAGCAAGACACTCTGGTTTGCCCATTCATACTCTCTCTTTCTCTCTCTTTTTCTCCCCTCTCTCTTTCACACGTAAGTATGAAATATGAATATGGTGATATATAGTATATCTTCCAACCTTTACCTGTATTTGCTCCTGAAAACAAAGTAGATATTTGGTAGAAAAAAATATTATGGGCCAGTACCTATTCTATTATCTGTGAGTATAAAATAGTCTTCATGAGATAATAGTTGAGCAGCTAAAGTGCATACTGTATAATAATAAACTCATTATGCAGAACCCATGTAAAGTGTCAGGCCTCCTGTGATGTGTCTGTAACCCAATGCTTGGGAAGAAGAAACAAAAGGCTCACTAGTATATGCCTGATAATTTGTCCAGATATGTCAGTGAGTTTTGAGTTTTGATAGAACCTTCCTCAGAAAAATGAGGTAGAGAAGTGATAGAGAAAACACCAGACATTTACTTTTGCCCTACAAACATGTGTACAAATGTGCACATGGACCCACACACATATGAATACCCAAATGGCAAGGCCATCAATATCTTATTCTTCCAGCAAGAAATATTTTAGGAACATGAATAATAAGCAGTCTAAAATTATTAAAACCTAGGTATCAAGTTCTTTATATTGAAGGTCTCAGTGACAAGCATGTGCATGTTTGAGATAAAAATTAAGGCTAATGGTTAAATGTAACTAATTAACATCATGTAATTAATGAAAAAGTAGTCAATTTTGTAAGTTACTTTATTCTAGTACTAAAATGTAGAATGCACAGTTACACAGAGACACTCCCTCAAGTTATATGCAGCAATGGGCTTGATATATTGATTAAATGACTATATATAACTAAAGATTCACATGTAGCATTAAGTACCCCAAATCCTCAATGAATTAAAGTATTATAACATCTTTTTATTGATAAGGCAAATATAAATAAAAACTCAATATGCTAACCAACTACAAAATAATTATTATAAACATCTGATATCCATATATCAGTTGAATGACAATATATCCAAAGTGTTCTGTCATATTTCCCATTGTCATATAACTAAACTCAGATCATGTACAAGGAATGGTCATTTACTTAGCTCACAGAAGCTGGGTAGTTGCAATCAAGAAGGGCCTTGTTGTTGGATCAGAATATTGTGGTTAGCATCTTGTACGGAGGCAGGGAAAAAGTCATCGAATGATCTTACATGTACACCAGAGATGCCCCCTTAATAATCTGTTAAATCATGGGTAGGTAATAAACAGCCATCCTGAACTTGATCACCTCCCCAAAATGCCATCTTTGGTTACTTTTATCATATGAGTTTGTACATTATACTTTCAATACATGAAATTTGGCAAACTATAGTGAAAATCAGGTGTGGTGGTGGGTGCACACCTGTAAATTTGACATGTGAGAGATAATGATGACAGGATTGAGGTCCGTCTGGAATACACAGGAAGACACTGTCTCAAACATTAGTAAATAAATAAGTATAACTGTAAAGAAAGTTGCCACCTTCTCTTTTTATTCTCAATTCTTGAGAACACATATTGAGGTTAGAATTATCTTGCTTAGAAATGCATACAATACTGTGAAATGAAAATCACTTTGTTAGTTTTGTATGATTTGAGAAAAGACATTGGTATTTTTCGTATGAACCATAAACATTTTGCTGTGTGAAGAGCTGATTTAGGAGGTGTTATAGATGACAACCATAAGTTTGGTCATCTCCGTCTTAAATTTAGACATATAAATCCTGAAACAATGATAGGAAAGTCCTCAGTTGTCTTTTCTCATCCAAGAGAGGTTTATCCACACACCAAACTTAGTAAAATACATTATGCAGCACAATGGCCTACATCTCCTTTTCACAGTAATTTCTGTTAACTAAGCAATCACTTTTCTTTGACTTTTCAGATTAAGCTATGTCTTTCTGCATAAAAATGAAATTATGAACCTGATTATCTCTCTAACTAGTTGGCCTGTCTTGTTAAAAGCTAATGGTCTAAATGAATAATTCATGATACCTAAAATAATATATTGGAATTAGGGGGGTCCACTGTTCGAAGAAGAATATAATTAGTATCATTCACCCCATTTTATAGGCAAAACTATATTTCAAAGAGAGTTGCCAAAAGTAAGATACCAAATCTCTTCACATGTAAGATATAACTTGATTTAAGAAACTGCTGTTGTGGTTTGAATGTGAAATGTGCCTCACCAGCTCATGCGTTTGCACACTTGATCCCAAACTCATGGTACTATTTGGGAAGGTTGTACAGTACTTCGGAGATGGAATCCTCTTAGAGGAAGTGGGTCACTTTGGGGTGGGGGCAGGCCTCACAGTTTTATAGTCTGAACCCACTACCTGTTCTTTCTCTTGCTTCCTGACCAGCTGGCCTACAACCCGATCCTCCACGCCTTCCAAGCCATGATGGAATGCTTTTGCTCAGATATATAAGCTGGAATGAATCCCTTCATTCCTCATATTGCCTTTGTCAGGTATTTTGTCACAGCAATGAGTAACCAACTAGTAACTGTTGCTACCTTTCCCATCAGAGTAAGGTTTGCATGGAATGCTTATCCAGTCATCAACACTGTTAATTTTCCTTTTCCTAAGGTGATTGTGACAAGTAGGATTTCTATTTTGTTTTTTCTAATGCGTGGATTAATCATAAAATTGTCTTGGAGAATTTGAAGACCTACTATGAAGGATAAGTCATGTCCATCTGCCTGGAATGGTTTTCCTAGCATTTGGCATGCTGTTTACTCCAGAGTAACTTCTTATTGCAAAGTAGTATCTTACTAAAGTGTTTTCTAAGAAAGACTAGTTAAATTTTTCACTTTTGGATAATGTATGAAAGCTAACTTATGTTTCATAAATATTTAGATGACTCATTAACACAGCTAAATTTTTGAATATAGTAGTTTAACCAAACGGAAAAGGGAGATGAGGAATGGAGAGGTTGCTCAGCAGTTACGGCACTTGCTGCAAAGCTTAATAACACAGGTTTGGTTTTATTGTACTCACACAAAGCCAGATGCACAGGGTGGCACTTGCATCTGGAGTTTGTTTGCAAGGGCTCGAGACCCTGGCATGTCAATTCTCTCTCCTTCCCTCCCTCTCTCTCTCTCTTTCAGCTTCTTTTCCCCCCTCAGAAAAACCAAGTGTGATGGTGCACACCTTTAATCTCAGCACTCAGAAGGCAGAGATAGGAGTATCGCTGTGAGTTCAAGGATATCCTGAGACTACATAATGAATTCCAGATCAGACTTGGACTAAAGTGAGACCCTACCTCAAAACAAACAAACAAACAACCAGAAATTACAGATTAAAACACATTTGCCTTTATTCTCTCCCTCCCCTTCCCTTGTTCCTTCCTTCCCTTGCTTTGTCTTTTCTCCTTCTTTTCTTCCTTTTTCCTCATCTTGTGTTTTATTATTATCTTTCTTTTTTGCTCTTCTATTTTTTTATTTTCTGATCCTCCTGCATCCACCTCCCAAGTATAGGGATTATAAGTATTTGTCACCATACCCTGGGTAATTATCATCATTTTTATTTGTTTTGTTTTAAAGCAGGGTCTCACTCTAGAATGAGATGAAAATGACTTAGTAACCAAGCCTAGCCTAGAATTCAAGGTAAACTTCCTACCTTAGCCTTCCTGGATTAAAGGTGTGAGAACAATGCCAGAACTATATATTTCTTTTCATATGTTACTCATTTTTTCTGTTTCCTGACATTTGAAATAAAACTTTATATGAACATCTCATATTTCTGATGAAATATAGTGGAAGAGTCATTGCTTTTTTTTGGTTATTCAAGGTTTCGGAATTATTCTCAGGGTGGCCTTCAACTCACTGTGATTGTCTTACCTCTGCTTCTCAAGTGAATTGTTATTTTTAAACAAAGATTTTTAAAATATATATTTGTTTATGTATGTTCATTACTGTTCTGTTTCACAGAACTGGAAATTGAAAAATTATAATCTTTTCCTATTTCTCTAAAACCCTGTATTGTCCAAAAACAGGTTATTGCCTAAAATCTGAAAGGCATACTATCTGGTGCACACAAGGATGCAATCCTGTAGTTTGCAAATATTAATTTGTGTGTATAAGTGGTGTGTGTATGTGTGTGTGTGTAGGGGGGGGGGAACAGAGATTGATATTCAGTGTCTTCCTGTGTCACTCTTTACCATGGTTTTATGATACTGGTTCTCT